>NC_059181.1:55771317-56087484 GCF_019923935.1 Bubalus bubalis
AACTGGAAGCACAGAGGGCTTAGGTAACTGGCCTAAGATCACACAGCTCAGATATGGAAGCACAGAGAGGTTAGGCAACTTGCTTAAGATCACACAGCTCCTAAGTGGAAGCACAGAGAGATTAGGCAACTTGCCTGAGATCATACAGCTCACATGTGGAAAAACAGAGAGGTTCTGTAATTTATAAAAAATCACACAGATCAGAAGTGGAAGCAGAGAGAGGTCCTGCAAAATGCCTAAGAACACACAATTCAGATGTGGAAGCACAGAGAGATTAGGCAACTTGCCTAACATCACACCACTCAGATGTGGAAACACAGAGGTCAGGAAACTTGCCTAGGATCATGCAGCTCAAATATGGAAGCACAGAGATGTCAGGCAACTTATCTAAGATCATGCTGCTCAGAAGAGGAAGCACGGAGAGGTAAGGCAGTTTGCCTAAAATCACACAACTCAGAAGTGGAAGGACAGAGAAATCAAACAACTTGCCTACAATCACACAACTAAAAAGTGAAAGCACAGAGAGGTCAGGCAATTTGCCTAAGATCACAAAGATCAGAAGTGGAAACACAGAAAGGTCAGGCAACTTGGCTAAGATCACACAGCTCAGAACTAGGAGCACATAGAGGTTAGGCAACTTGCCTAAGTTCACCCAGCTCAGATATGCAAGCAGAGAGGTTTGAAAACTTGCCTAAGATGTGTGCAGTCTCAAAAATGACAGAAGGATCTCTGTTCATTTCCAAGGCAAACCATTCAATATGAGTAATCCAAGTACATGCCCCAAACACTAATGCTGAAGAAGCTGAATTTGAATGGTTCTGTGAAGACCTACAAGACCTTCTCGAGTTAACACCCAAAAAAGATGTCCTTTTCATCATAAGGGGCTGGAATGCAAAACCAGGAAGTCAAGAGATACCTGAGTAACAGGCAAGGCTGGCCTTGGAGTACAAAATGAAGCAGGGCAAAGGCTAACAGAGTTTTGCCAAGAGAACGCACTGGTCATAGCAAACACCCTCTTCCAACAACACAAGAGATGACTCTACACATGGACATCACCAGATGGTCAATAGAGAAATCAGATTGATTATATTCTTTGCATCCGAAGATGGAGAAGCTCTATACAGTCAGCAGAAACAAGACCAGGAGCTGACTGTGGCTCAGATCGTGAACTCCATGCTTCCAAATTCAGACTTAAATTGAAGAAAGTAGGGAAAACCACTAGATTATTCAGGTATGACCTAAATCAAATCCCTTATGATTATACAGTGGAAGTGACAAATAGATTCAAGGGATTCAAGGGATTATTCTGATAGACAGAGTGCCTGGAGAACTATGGACGGAGGTTCGTGACATTGTATAGGAGGCGGTGATCAAGACCATCCCCAAGAAAAAGAAATGCAAAAAGGCAAAATGGTTTTCTGAGAAGGCCTTATGAATAACTGGGAAAAGAAGAGAAGTGAAAGGCAAAGGAGAAAAGGAAAGATATACCCATTTCAATGCAGAGTTCCAAAGAACAGCAAGGAGAGATAAGAAAGCCTTCCTCACTGATCAATGCAAAAAAATAGAGGAAAACAATTGAATGGGAAAGACTAGAGATCTCAAGAAAATTAGAGATACCAAGGGAACATTTCATGCAAAGATGGGCACAATAAAGGACAGAAATTGTATGGACCTAACAGAAGCAGAGGATATTAAGAAGAGTTGGCAAGAATACACAGAAGAACTGTACAAAAAAGATCCTCATGATCCAGATAAACACGATGGTGTGATCACTCACCTAGAGCCAGACATTGTCGAAAGTGAAGTCAAGTGGATCCTAGGTAGCATCACTACAAAAAGTGGAGGAGACAGAATTTCAGTTGAGCTATTTCAAATCCTAAAAGATGATACTGTGAAAGTGCTGCACTCAATATTTTAGCAAATTTGGAAAACTCATCAGTGGCCACAGGATTGGAAAATGTCAGTTTTCACTTCAGTATTGCCCAAAGAAAGGCAATGTCAAATGATATTCAAACTACCACACAATTGCACTCATCTCACACGCTAGTAATGTTCGAAATTCTCCAAGCCACGCTTCAACAATACGTGAACCATGAACTTCCAGATGTTCAAGCTGGTTTTAGAAAAGGCAGAGGAACCAGAGATCAAATTGCCGACATCCGCTGGATCATTGAAAAAGTAAGAGAGTTCTAGAAAAACATGGAAGAAAGAGAAATCAGGCAATGTGACTAAAATAACAAAGCTCCTAAGTGGATCACAGAAAGATTAGGCAACTTGTCAAAGATCACCAACTCATAAGCAGAAGAACAGAGAAGTCAGGCAGCTTGAATAACATCACACAGCTCCTAAGTGGAAGCACAGAGAGGTCAGAAAACTTGTCTAAGATCATACAGCTCTGATATGAAATCACAGAGGTGTTACTCAACTTGACAAAGATCAGAGAGCTCAGAAGCAGAGACACAGAGAGGTTAGCCCACTTGCCCACAGTCACACAGCTCAGATGTGGAAGCACAAGAAGGTCAAGCAACATGCCTAAGATCAGATAGCTCGACATGGAAGCACAGAGAGATCAGGTCACTTGCCTAAGATGACACAACTCAGAGGTGGAAGCACAGAGAGAATAGGCAACTTCTGTAATATCACAGAGCTTAAAAGTGGAAGCACGGAAATGTCAGGGAACTTGGGTCTGATCACACAGCTCTTAATTGGAAGCACAGAGATGACAGGCAACTTGCTTAAGATCACAGACCTCAAGAATGGAAGCACAGAGAGGTTAAGCAACTTGTGTAAGATGAGAGAGCTCAGAAATGGAAGCACAGAGAGGTTAGGCAACTTGCCTTAGATCACTCAGCTCTTATGTGGAAAAACAGAGAGGTCCTGCAACTTGCCTATGATCACACGGATCATTAGTGGAAACTCAGAATGGTCAGGCAACTTGTCTATAATCATATAGCTCAGTAGTGGAAGCACAGATAGCATATGTCACTTGACTAGATCACAGAGCTCAGAGGTGGAAGTCCAGAGAGGTTAGGAAACTTACCTAAAATGATACAGATTAAGTAGAAGGATAGAGAGCTTAAACAACTTGCCTAAGATCACACAGCTCAGAAGTGGAAGCACAGTGAGCTTTGACAAGATGCCTAAGATCACACAGCTCAGATGTAGAAAAAACGACACATGCTGAAAGTTGCCTGTGATCAAAGAGATCAGAAGTGGAAGCACAGAGAGCTCAGGCAACATGCCTAAGATCACACAGCTCAGAGGGGAAGCACAGAGAGGTTAGGCAAGTTGCCTAAGATCAAACATCTCAGATACGGAAGCTCAGGGAGGTTAGCTAATGACCTAAGATCACACAGCTCCTTACTGAAAGCACAGAGAGGTTAGGCAACTTGCTTAAGATCACACAGCTCATAAGTGGAAGAAAGAGAAGTCAGGCAACTTGACTAAAATAACAAAGCTCAGAAGTGGAAGCAAAGAGAGGTCACACAACTTGCCTATGAGCACACAGCTCAATGTGGAAGCATAGGGAAGTCAGGCAATGTGCCTAAGAGCATACAGTTCAGAAGTCGAAGCACAGAGAGGTCAGGCAACTGGCCTAAGATCACACAGCTTAGACGTGGAAAAACTGAGAGGTCTGGCAACTTGCCTAAGTTGGAACAGATCAGAATTGGAAGCGCAGAGATATCAGGCAATGTGCCTAAGACCACACAGCTCCTACATGGAAGCACAGAGAGGTCAGGCAACTAGTCTATAATCACACTGCTCAAATGTTGAATCCCAGAGAAGTTGGAAACTTGCCTAAGATGACTGAGCTCAGAAGTAGAAGCACAGAGAGGTTAGGCAAGTTTGCCTATTCACACACAGCTCTTAGGTGGAAAAACAGAGTTTCTGCAACTTACCTATGATCACATAGATCGGAATTGGAAGCACAGAGAATTCAGCCAACTTGCATACGATCACACCAAGCTAAGATATGAAAGCACAGAGATGTTACTCCACTTGACTAAGATCACAGAGAGAGCTCAGAAGTGGAAACACAGAGAGGTTAGACAACTTGCCTAAGATCACACAGCTCCTAAGTGGAAGGACAGAGAGGTCAGGCAACTTGCCTTAAGTCAGATAGCTCAGACGTGGAAGCACAGAGAGACAGGTCATGTGCCTAAGCTGATACAGCTCAGAGGGGAAGCACAGAGAAATTAGGTAAGTTGCCTAAGATCACACACCTCAGATACGGAAGCTCAGGGAGGTTAGCTAATTAGCCTAGGATCACAGAGCTTCTTAGTGGAAGCACAGAGAGGTTAGGCAACTTGCTTTAGATCACACAGCTCATAAGTGGAAGAAAGAGAAGTCAGGCAACTTGACTAAAATAACAAAGCTCAGAAGTGGAAGCAAAGAGAGGTCACACAACTTGCCAAAGATCACAGAGCTCAATTGTGGAAGCCTAGGGAAGTCAGGCAATGTGTCTAAGACTACACAGTTCAGAAGTAGAAGCACAGACAGGTCAGGCAGCTGGCCTAAGTTCACAGAGCATAGAGGTGGAAAAACTGAGAGGTCTGACAACTTGCCTAAGATTGAACACATCAGAATTGGAAGCACAGAGATATCAGGCAATGTGCCTAGGACCACACAGCTCATACATGGGAGCACAGAGAGGTCAGGCAACTTGTCTACAATCACAGAGCTCTCATGTAGAAGCCCAGAGAACTTGAAAACTTGCCTAAGATTACTGAGCTCAGAAGTGGAGGCACAGGGAGGTTAGGCAAGTTTGCCAATGATCACATAGCTCCTAGGTGGAAAAACAGTTTCTGCAACTTAACTATGATCACATAGATCGAAAGTAGAAGCACAGAGAATTCAGGCAACTTGCATACGATCACAACAAGCTAAGATATGAAAGCACAGAGATGTTACTCCTCTTGACTAAGATCACAGAGTTCAGAAGTTTAAAGACAGAGAGCTTAGACAACTTGCGTAAGATCACACAACTCCTAAGTGGAAGCACAGAGAGGTCAGGCAACTTGCCTGAGATCACACAGTGCAAATGTGGAAGCATAGGGAAGTCAGGCAATGTGCCTAAAAGCACACAGTTCAGAAGTGGGAGCACAGAGAGATCAGGCAGCTGGCCTAAGATCACACAGCATAGAGGTGGAAAAACTGAGAGGTCTGGCAACTTGCCTACGATTGAACTGATCAGACTTGGAAGCACAGAGATATCAGGCAATGTGCCTAAGACCACACAGTTCATAAATGGGAGCACAGAGAGGTCAGGCAACTAGTCTACAATCACACAGCTCTCATGCTGATGCCCAGAGAAGGTGTAAACTTGCCTAAGATGACTGAGCTCAGAAGTGGAAGCACAGGGAGGTTAGGCAAGTTTGCCTATGATCACACAGCTCCTACGTGGAAAAATAGAGTGCAACTTACCTATGATCACATAGATTGGAATTGGAAGCACAGAGAAGGTAGGCTACTTGCATAAGATCACATTAAGCTAAGATATGAAAGTACAGAGATGTTACTCCACTTGACTAAGATCACAGAGCTCAGAGGTGGAAACACACAGTGGTGAGACTACTTCCCTAAGATCACACAGCTTAAACATGAAAGCACAGAGTTGTCAGTTCAGTTCAGTTCAGTCGCTCAGTTGTTTCCGACTCTTTGACACTCCGTGAATCACAGCACGCCAGGCCTCCCTGTCCATCACCAACTCCCGGAGTTCACTCAGACTCACCTCCATTGAGTAAGTGATGCCACCCAGCCATCTCATCCTCTGTCATCCTCTTCTCCTCCTGCCCCCAATCCCTCCCAGCATCAGAGTCTTTTCCAATGATTCAACTCTTTGCATGAGGTGGCCAAAGTACTGGAGTTTCAGCTTTAGCATCATTCCTTCCAAAGAAATCCCAGGGCTGATCGCCTTCAGAATGGACTGGTTGCATCTCCTTGCAGTCCAAGGGACTCTTAAGAGTCTTCTCAACATCACGGTTCAAAAGCATCAATTCTTTTTCACTCAGCTTTCTTCACAGTCCAACTCTCACACCATACATGACCACTGGAAAAACCACAGCCTTCACTAGACGGATCTTTGTTGGCTAAGTAATGTCTCTGCTTTTGAATATTCTATCTAGGTTGGTCATAATTTTTCTTCCAAGGAGTAAGCGTCTCTTAATTTCATGGCTGCACTCACCATCTGCAGTGATTTTGGAGCCCCCAAAATAAAGTCTTACACTGTTTCCCCATCTATTTCCCATGAAGTGATGGGACCAGATGCCATGATCTTCATTTTCTGAATATTGAGCTTTAAGCCAACTTTTTCACTCTCCACTTTCACTTTCATCAAGAGGCTTTTTAGTTCCTCTTCACTTTCTGCCATAAGGGTGGTGTCATCTGCATATCTGAGGTTATTGATATTTCTCCCGGCAATGTTGATTCCAGCTTGTGCTTCATCCAGCCCAGCGTTTCTCAAGATGTACTCTGCATATAAGTTAAATAAGCAGGGTGACAATATACAGCCTTGACCTACTCCTTTTCCTATTTGGAACCAGTCTGTTGTTCCATGTCCAGTTCTAACTGTTGCTTCCTGACCTGCATACAGATTTCTCAAGAGGCAGGTCAGGTGGTCTGGTATTCCCATCTCTTTCAGAATTTTCCACAGTTTATTGTGATCCACACAGTCAAAGGCTTTGGCATAGTCAATAAAGCAGAAATAGATGTTTTTCTGGAACTCTCTTGCTTTTCTCATGATCCATCAGATGTTGGCAATTTAATCTCTGGTTCCTCTGCCTTTTCTAAAACCAGCTTCAACATCTGGAAGTTCATGGTTCACATATTGCTGAAGCATGGCTTGGAGAATTTTGAGCATTACTTTACTAGCGTGTGAGATGAGTGCAATTGTGCGGTAGTTTGAGCATTCTTTGGCATTGCCTTTCTTTGGGATTGGAATGAAAACTGACCTTTTCCAGTCCCGTGGCCACTGCTGAGTTTTCCAAATTTGCTGGCATATTGAGTGCAGCACTTTCACAGCATCATCTTTCAGGATTTGAAATAGCTCAACTGGAATTCCATCACCTCCATTAGCTTTGTTTGTAGTGATGCTTTCTAAGACCCACTTGACTTCACATTCCAGGATGTCTGGCTCTAGGTCAGTGATCACACCATTGTTATTATCTTGGTCATGAAGCTCTTTTTTGTACAGTTCTTCTGTGTATTCTTGCCACCTTTCTTAATATCTTCTGCTTCTGTTAGGTCCATACCATTTCTGTCCTTTATGGAGCCCATCTTTGCATGAAATGTTCCCTTGGTATCTCTAATTTTCTTGAAGAGATCTCTAGTCTTTCCTATTCTGTTGTTTACCTCTATTTCTTTGCATTGATTGCTGAGGAAGGCTTTCTTATCTCTTCTTGCTATTCTTTGGAACTCTGCATTCAGATGCTTATATGTTTCCTTTTCTCCTTTGCTTTTCACTTCTCTTCTTTTCAGCTATTTGTAAGGCCTCCTCAGACAGCCATTTTGCTTTTTTGCATTTCTTTTCCAAGGGGATGGTCTTGATCCCTGTCTCCTGTACAGTGTCACGAACCTCCATCCATAGTTCATTAAGCACTCTATCTCTCAGATCTAGTCCCTTAAAATCTATTTCTCACTTCCACTGTATAATCATAGGGGATTTGATTTAGGTCATACCTGAATGGTCTAGTTGTTTTCCCTACTGTCTTCAATTTACATCTGAATTTGGCAATAAGGAGTTCATGATCTGAGCCACAGTCAGCTCCTAGTCTTGTTTTTGCTAACTGTATAGAGCTTCTCCATCTTTGGCTGCAAAGAATATAATCAATCTGATTTCGGTGTGGACCATCTGGTGATGTCCATGTGTAGGGTCTTCTCTTGTGTTGTTGGAAGGGGGTGTTTGCTATGACCACTGCATTTTCTTGGCAAAACTCTATTAGCCTTTGCCCTGCTTCATTCCGTATTCCAAGGCCAAATTTGCCTGTTACTCCAGGTGTTTCTTGACTTCCTACTTTTGCATTCCAGTCCCCTATAATGAAGAGGACATCTTTTTTGGGTGGTAGTTGTAAAAGGTCTTATAGGTCTTCATAGAACCGTTCAACTTCAGCTTCTTCAGCGTTACTGGTTGGGGCATAGACTTGGATTGCTGTGATATTGAATGGTTTGCCTTGGAAACGAACAGAGATCATTCTGTCATTTTTGAGATTGCATCCAAGTACTGCATTTCGGACTCTTTTGTTGACCATGATGGCTACCCCATTTCTTCTAAGGGATTCCTGCCTGCAGTAGTAGATATAATGGTCATCTGAGTTAAATTCACCCATTCCAGTCCATTTTAGTTCGCTGATTCCTAGAATGTCGACGTTCACTCTTGCCATCTCCTGTTTGACCACTTCCAATTTGCCTTGATTCATGGACCTGACATTCCAGGTTCCTATGCAATATTGCTCTTTACAGCATCGGACCTTGCTTCTATCACCAGTCACATCCACAGCTGGGTATTGATTTTGCTTTGGCTCCATCCCTTCATTCTTTCTGGAGTTATTTCTCCACTGATCTCCAGTAGCCTATTAGCCACCTACTGACCTGGGGAGTTCCTCTTTCAGTATCCTATCGTTTTGCCTTTTCATACTGTTCATGGGGTTCTCAAGGCAAGAATACTGAAGTGGTTTGCCATTCCCTTCTCCAGTGGACCACTTTCTGTCAGACCTCTCCACCATGACCTGCCCGTCTTGGGTCCCACGGGCATGGCTTAGTTTCATTGAGTTAGACAAGACTGTGGTCCTAGTGTTAGGTTTATGTTATTATGGTTTCAGTGTGTCTGCCCTCTGATGTCCTCTTGCAATTCCTACCGTCTTACTTGGGTTTCTCTTACCTTGGACGTGGGGTATCTCTTCACGGCTGCTCCAGCAAAACGCAGAAGCTGATCCTTACCTTGGACGAGGGGTATCTCCTCACCACCGCCCCTCCTGACATTGAATGTGGAATAGCTCCTCTAGGCTCTCCTGTGCCTGTGCAGCGACCACTCCTTGGATGCAGGGTTGCTCCTTCCGGTGGCCGACCCCGGCCTCCGGCGTGGGGTAGCTCCTCCCGGCCGTCACCCTGGACTCCGACAGAGGGTGGCTCCTTTCAGCTGCGCTACATGCACCGTCGCAGCCGCCAACGCTACGTGTGCCGTTGCAGCCCCCAAACTGAGATATGGAAGCACAGAGAGGTTAGGGAATCAGCCTAAGATCACAGAGCTCCTAAGTGGAAGCACAGAGAGGTTAGGCAACTTGCTTAAGATCACACAGCTCATAAGTGGAAGCAAAGAGAAGTCAGACAACTTGCCTAAGATGACACAGCTCAAATGTGGAAGCATAGGGAAGTCAGGCAATGTGCCTAAGAGCATACAGTATAGAAGTGGAAGCACAGAGAGGTCAGGCAGCTGGCCTAAGATCACACAGCATAGAGGTCGAAAAACTGAGAGGTCTGGCAACTTGCCTAATATGGAACAGATCAGAATTGGAAGCACAGAGATATCAGGCAATGTGCCTAAGACCACACAGCTCCAAAATGGGAGCACAGAGAGGTCAGGCAACTTGTTTACAATCACACAGCTCTCATGTGGAAGCCCAGAGAAGTTGTAAACTTGCCTAAGATGACTGAAGTGGAAGTGGAAGCACAGAGAGGTTAGACAAGTTTGCCTATGATCACACAACTCCTTGGTGGAAAAACAGAATTTCTGCAACTTACCTATGATCACATAGATCAGAAGTGTAAGCACAGAGAGGTCAGGCAACTTGCATAAGCTCACACCAAGCTAAGATATGAAAGCACAGACATGTTACTCTACTTGACTAAGATCACAGCACTCACAAGTGGAAACAGAGAGTCTAGATAACTTGCCTATGATCACACAGCTCCTAAGTGGATTCACAGAGAGGTCAGGCAACTTGCCTAAGGTCAAATAAGTCAGACATGGAAGCAGACAGAGAGCAGGTCGCTTGCCTAAGATGACACAGCTCAGAGGGGAAGCACAGAGAGGTTAGCAAGTTGCCTAAGATCACACGCCTCAGATACGGAAGCTCAGGGAGGTTAGCTAATTAGCCTAGGGTCACAGAGCTCCTTAGTGGAAGCACAGAGAGGTTAGGCAACTTGCTTAAGATCACACAGCATGTAAGTGGAAGAAGGAGAGGTCACGCAACTTGATTAAAATAACAAAGCACAGAAGTGGAATCAAGGAGAAGTCAGACAACTTGCCTTACATGGCACAGCTCAAATCTGGAAGCATAGGGAAGTCAGGCAATGTACCTAAGAGCACACAGTTCAGAAGTGGAAGCACAGAGAGGTCAGGCAGCTGGCCTAAGATCACACAGCATAGTGGTCGAAAAACTGAGAGGTCTGGCAACTTGCCTAAGATGGAACATAACAGAATTGGAAGCACAGAGATATCAGGCAATGTGCCTAAGACCAGACAACTCCTAAATGGGAGCCCAGAGATGTCAGGCAACTTGTCTACAATGACAGAGCTCTCATGTTGAAGTCCAGAGAAGTTCGAAACACCTAAATTGACTGAGCTCAGAAGTGGAAGCACAAAGAGGTTAGGCAAGTTTGCCTATGATCACACAACTCCTAGGTGGAAAAGCAGAGTTTTTGCAACTTACCTGTGATCACATAGCTCAGAATTGGAAGCACAGAGAAGTCAGGCAACTTGCATAAGATCACACTAAGCTAAGATATAAAAGTACAGAGATGTTACTCCACTTGACTAAGATCACAGAGCTCAGCTGCGGAAACACACAAAGCTTAGACAACTTGCCTAACATCACACAGCTTAAACATGAAAGCACAGAGTTGTCAGGCAACTTGCTTAATCACCAAGCTGAGATATGGAAGCACAGAGAGGTTAGGGAATCAGCCTAAGATCACACAGCTGCTAAGCGGGAGCAGAGAGAGATTAGGCTTCTTGCTTAAGATCACACAGCTCATAAGTAAAACAAAGAGAAGTCAGGCAACTTGACAAAATAACAAAGCGCAGAAGTCAAAGCAAAGAGAGGTCAGACAACTTGCCTATGAGCACACACCTCAAATGTGGAAGCATACGGAAGTCAGGCAATGTGCCTGAGAGCATACACTTCAGAAGTGGAAGCACAGAGAGGTCAGATAGCTGGCCTAAGATCACACAGAACTGAGGTGGAAAAAGTGAGAGCTCTGGCAACTTGCCTAAGATGGAACAGATAAGAATTGAAAGCACAAAGATATCAGGCAATGTGCCTAAGACAACACAGCTCCTAAACAGGAGCACAGAGAGGTCAGGCAACTTGTCTACAATAACACAGCTCTCATGTGGAAGCCCAGAAAAGTTGGAAACTTGCCTAAGATGACCGAGATCAGAAGTGGAAGCACAGAGAGGTTAGGCAAGTTTGCCTAAGATCACACATCTCCTAGGTGGAAAAACAGAGTTTCTGCAAGGTGGAAAAACAGAGTTTCTGCAACTTACCTATGATCACATATATCGGAGGTGGAAGAAAGAGAAGTCAGGCTACTTGACTAAAATAACAAAGCTCAGAAGTGGAAGCAAAGAGAGGTCAGACAAGCTGCCTAAGATCACACAGCTCAAATGTGGAAGCTTAGGGAAGTCAGGCAATGTGCCTAAGAGCACATAGTTCAGAAGTGGAAGCACAGAGAGGTCAGGCAGGTGGCCTAAGATCACACAACATAGAGGTGGAAAAACTGAGAGGTCTGGCAACTTGCCTAAGATGGAACAGATCAGAATTGGAAGCACAGAGATATCAGGAAATGTGCCTAAGACTAGACAGCTCCTAAATGGAAGCACAGAGGGGTCAGGCAACTTGTCTACAATCACACAGCTCTCATGTTGAACCCCAGAGAAGTTGGAAACTTGCCTAAGATGACTGAGCTCAGAAGTGGAAGCACAGAGAGGTCAGGCAAGTTTGCCAATGATCACACA
This sequence comes from Bubalus bubalis, assembly GCF_019923935.1. Lineage (NCBI taxonomy): Eukaryota > Metazoa > Chordata > Mammalia > Artiodactyla > Bovidae > Bubalus > Bubalus bubalis. The sequence goes on from NC_059181.1 coordinate 55,783,271, forward strand.
ACTCCTAGGTGGAAAAACAGAGTTTATACAACTTACCTATGATGACATAGATCGGACATGGAAGCACAGAGAATTCAGGCAACTTACATAATATCACACTAACCTAAGATATGAAAGTACACACATGTTAGCCCACTTGACTAAGATCACAGAGCTCAGCTGTGGAAACACACAGAGCTTAGACAACTTGCCTAAGATCACACAGCTTAAACAAGAAAGCACAGAGTTGTCAGGCAACTTGCCTAATCACCAAGCTGAGATATGGAAGCACAGAGAGTTTAGGCAAGTTTGCCGATGATCACATAGCTCCTAGGTGGAAAAACAGAGTTTCTGCAACGTACCTATGACACATAGATCCGAAGAGGAGGCACAGAGAAGTCAGACGACTTGCATAAGATCACACCCAGCTAAGATATGAATGCCCAGAGATGTTACTCCACTTGACTAAGATCAACGAGCTCAGCAGTAGAAACACAGAGAGCTTAGACAACTTGCCTAAGATCACACAGCTTAAACAAGAAAGCACAGAGTTGTCAGGCAACTTACCTAATCACCAAGCTGAGATATGGAAGCACAGAGAGGTTAGGGAATCAGCCTAAGATCACACAGGTCCTAAGTGGAAGCACAGAGAGGTTAGGCAAGTTGCCTAAGATCACACACCTCAGATTTGGAAGCTCAGGGAGGTTAGCTAATTAGCCCAGGGTCACAGAGCTCCTTAGTGGAAGCACAGAGAGGTTAGGCAACTTACATAATATCACACTAACCTAAGATATGAAAGTACACATATATAATCCCACTTGACTAAGATCACAGAGCTCAGCTGTGGACACACAGAGCTTAGACAACTTGCCTAAGATCACACAGCTTAAACAAGAAAGCACAGAGTTGTCAGGCAACTTGCCTAATCACGAAGCTGAGATATGGAAGCACAGAGAGGTTGGGGAATCAGCCTAATATCACACAGCTCTTAACGGAAGCACAGAGAGGTTAGGCAAGGTGCCTAAGATCACACACCTCAGATTCGGAAGCTCAGGGAGGCTAGCTAATTAGCCTAGGGTCACAGAACTCCTTAGTGGAAGCACAGGGAGGTTAGGAAACTTGCTTAAGATCACACAGCTCGTAAGTGGAAGAAGGAGAGTCAGGCAACTTGATTAAAATAACAGAGCACAGAAGTGGAAGCAAGGAGAAGTCAGACAACTTGCCTAAAATCACACAGCTCCAATGTGGAACCATAGGGAAGCCAGGCAATGTGCCTAAGACCACACAGTGAAGAAGTGGAAGCACAGAGAGGTCAGGCAGCTGGCCTAAGATCACACAGCATAGAGGTCGAAAAACTGAGAGGTCTGGCAACTTGCCTAAGATGGAACAGATCAGAATTGGAAGCACAGAGATATCAGGCAGTGTGCCTAAGACCACACAGCTCCTGAATGGGAGCACAGAGAGGTCAGGCAACTTGTCTACAATAACACAGCTCTCATGTTGAAGCCCAGGGAGTTGGAAACTTGCCTAAATTGACTGAGCTCAGAATGGAAGCACAGAGAGGTCAGGCAAGTTTGCCTATGATCACACAACTCCTAGGTGGAAAAACAGAGTTTCTGCAACTTACCTATGATCACATAGCTCGGACGTGGAAGCACAGAGAAATCAGGCAACTTACATAATATCACACTAACCTAAGATATGAAAGTACACACATGTTAGCCCACTTGACTAAGATCACAGAGCTCAGCTGTGGAAACACACAGAGCTTAGACAACTTGCCTAAGATCACACAGCTTAAACAAGAAAGCACAGAGTTGTCAGGCAACTTGCCTAATCACCAAGCTGAGATATGGAAGCACAGAGAGTTTAGGCAAGTTTGCCGATGATCACATAGCTCCTAGGTGGAAAAACAGAGTTTCTGCAACGTACCTATGACGCATAGATCCGAAGAGGAGGCACAGAGAAGTCAGACGACTTGCATAAGATCACACCCAGCTAAGATATGAATGCCCAGAGATGTTACTCCACTTGACTAAGATCAACGAGCTCAGCAGTAGAAACACAGAGAGCTTAGACAACTTGCCTAAGATCACACAGCTTAAACAAGAAAGCACAGAGTTGTCAGGCAACTTACCTAATCACCAAGCTGAGATATGGAAGCACAGAGAGGTTAGGGAATCAGCCTAAGATCACACAGGTCCTAAGTGGAAGCACAGAGAGGTTAGGCAAGTTGCCTAAGATCACACACCTCAGATTTGGAAGCTCAGGGAGGTTAGCTAATTAGCCCAGGGTCACAGAGCTCCTTAGTGGAAGCACAGAGAGGTTAGGCAACTTACATAATATCACACTAACCTAAGATATGAAAGTACACATATATAATCCCACTTGACTAAGATCACAGAGCTCAGCTGTGGACACACAGAGCTTAGACAACTTGCCTAAGATCACACAGCTTAAACAAGAAAGCACAGAGTTGTCAGGCAACTTGCCTAATCACGAAGCTGAGATATGGAAGCACAGAGAGGTTGGGGAATCAGCCTAATATCACACAGCTCTTAACGGAAGCACAGAGAGGTTAGGCAAGGTGCCTAAGATCACACACCTCAGATTCGGAAGCTCAGGGAGGCTAGCTAATTAGCCTAGGGTCACAGAACTCCTTAGTGGAAGCACAGGGAGGTTAGGAAACTTGCTTAAGATCACACAGCTCGTAAGTGGAAGAAGGAGAGTCAGGCAACTTGATTAAAATAACAGAGCACAGAAGTGGAAGCAAGGAGAAGTCAGACAACTTGCCTAAAATCACACAGCTCCAATGTGGAACCATAGGGAAGCCAGGCAATGTGCCTAAGACCACACAGTGAAGAAGTGGAAGCACAGAGAGGTCAGGCAGCTGGCCTAAGATCACACAGCATAGAGGTCGAAAAACTGAGAGGTCTGGCAACTTGCCTAAGATGGAACAGATCAGAATTGGAAGCACAGAGATATCAGGCAGTGTGCCTAAGACCACACAGCTCCTGAATGGGAGCACAGAGAGGTCAGGCAACTTGTCTACAATAACACAGCTCTCATGTTGAAGCCCAGGGAGTTGGAAACTTGCCTAAATTGACTGAGCTCAGAATGGAAGCACAGAGAGGTCAGGCAAGTTTGCCTATGATCACACAACTCCTAGGTGGAAAAACAGAGTTTCTGCAACTTACCTATGATCACATAGCTCGGACGTGGAAGCACAGAGAAATCAGGCAACTTACATAATATCACACTAACCTAAGATATGAAAGTACACACATGTTAGCCCACTTGACTAAGATCACAGAGCTCAGCTGTGGAAACACACAGAGCTTAGACAACTTGCCTAAGATCACACAGCTTAAACAAGAAAGCACAGAGTTGTCAGGCAACTTGCCTAATCACCAAGCTGAGATATGGAAGCACAGAGAGTTTAGGCAAGTTTGCCGATGATCACATAGCTCCTAGGTGGAAAAACAGAGTTTCTGCAACGTACCTATGACGCATAGATCCGAAGAGGAGGCACAGAGAAGTCAGACGACTTGCATAAGATCACACCCAGCTAAGATATGAATGCCCAGAGATGTTACTCCACTTGACTAAGATCAACGAGCTCAGCAGTAGAAACACAGAGAGCTTAGACAACTTGCCTAAGATCACACAGCTTAAACAAGAAAGCACAGAGTTGTCAGGCAACTTACCTAATCACCAAGCTGAGATATGGAAGCACAGAGAGGTTAGGGAATCAGCCTAAGATCACACAGGTCCTAAGTGGAAGCACAGAGAGGTTAGGCAAGTTGCCTAAGATCACACACCTCAGATTTGGAAGCTCAGGGAGGTTAGCTAATTAGCCCAGGGTCACAGAGCTCCTTAGTGGAAGCACAGAGAGGTTAGGCAACTTACATAATATCACACTAACCTAAGATATGAAAGTACACATATATAATCCCACTTGACTAAGATCACAGAGCTCAGCTGTGGACACACAGAGCTTAGACAACTTGCCTAAGATCACACAGCTTAAACAAGAAAGCACAGAGTTGTCAGGCAACTTGCCTAATCACGAAGCTGAGATATGGAAGCACAGAGAGGTTGGGGAATCAGCCTAATATCACACAGCTCTTAACGGAAGCACAGAGAGGTTAGGCAAGGTGCCTAAGATCACACACCTCAGATTCGGAAGCTCAGGGAGGCTAGCTAATTAGCCTAGGGTCACAGAACTCCTTAGTGGAAGCACAGGGAGGTTAGGAAACTTGCTTAAGATCACACAGCTCGTAAGTGGAAGAAGGAGAGTCAGGCAACTTGATTAAAATAACAGAGCACAGAAGTGGAAGCAAGGAGAAGTCAGACAACTTGCCTAAAATCACACAGCTCCAATGTGGAACCATAGGGAAGCCAGGCAATGTGCCTAAGACCACACAGTGAAGAAGTGGAAGCACAGAGAGGTCAGGCAGCTGGCCTAAGATCACACAGCATAGAGGTCGAAAAAACTGAGAGGTCTGGCAACTTGCCTAAGATGGAACAGATCAGAATTGGAAGCACAGAGATATCAGGCAGTGTGCCTAAGACCACACAGCTCCTGAATGGGAGCACAGAGAGGTCAGGCAACTTGTCTACAATAACACAGCTCTCATGTTGAAGCCCAGGGAGTTGGAAACTTGCCTAAATTGACTGAGCTCAGAATGGAAGCACAGAGAGGTCAGGCAAGTTTGCCTATGATCACACAACTCCTAGGTGGAAAAACAGAGTTTCTGCAACTTACCTATGATCACATAGCTCGGACGTGGAAGCACAGAGAAATCAGGCAACTTACATAATATCACACTAACCTAAGATATGAAAGTACACACATGTTAGCCCACTTGACTAAGATCACAGAGCTCAGCTGTGGAAACACACAGAGCTTAGACAACTTGCCTAAGATCACACAGCTTAAACAAGAAAGCACAGAGTTGTCAGGCAACTTGCCTAATCACCAAGCTGAGATATGGAAGCACAGAGAGTTTAGGCAAGTTTGCCGATGATCACATAGCTCCTAGGTGGAAAAACAGAGTTTCTGCAACGTACCTATGACGCATAGATCCGAAGAGGAGGCACAGAGAAGTCAGACGACTTGCATAAGATCACACCCAGCTAAGATATGAATGCCCAGAGATGTTACTCCACTTGACTAAGATCAACGAGCTCAGCAGTAGAAACACAGAGAGCTTAGACAACTTGCCTAAGATCACACAGCTTAAACAAGAAAGCACAGAGTTGTCAGGCAACTTACCTAATCACCAAGCTGAGATATGGAAGCACAGAGAGGTTAGGGAATCAGCCTAAGATCACACAGGTCCTAAGTGGAAGCACAGAGAGGTTAGGCAAGTTGCCTAAGATCACACACCTCAGATTTGGAAGCTCAGGGAGGTTAGCTAATTAGCCCAGGGTCACAGAGCTCCTTAGTGGAAGCACAGAGAGGTTAGGCAACTTACATAATATCACACTAACCTAAGATATGAAAGTACACATATATAATCCCACTTGACTAAGATCACAGAGCTCAGCTGTGGACACACAGAGCTTAGACAACTTGCCTAAGATCACACAGCTTAAACAAGAAAGCACAGAGTTGTCAGGCAACTTGCCTAATCACGAAGCTGAGATATGGAAGCACAGAGAGGTTGGGGAATCAGCCTAATATCACACAGCTCTTAACGGAAGCACAGAGAGGTTAGGCAAGGTGCCTAAGATCACACACCTCAGATTCGGAAGCTCAGGGAGGCTAGCTAATTAGCCTAGGGTCACAGAACTCCTTAGTGGAAGCACAGGGAGGTTAGGAAACTTGCTTAAGATCACACAGCTCGTAAGTGGAAGAAGGAGAGTCAGGCAACTTGATTAAAATAACAGAGCACAGAAGTGGAAGCAAGGAGAAGTCAGACAACTTGCCTAAAATCACACAGCTCCAATGTGGAACCATAGGGAAGCCAGGCAATGTGCCTAAGACCACACAGTGAAGAAGTGGAAGCACAGAGAGGTCAGGCAGCTGGCCTAAGATCACACAGCATAGAGGTCGAAAAACTGAGAGGTCTGGCAACTTGCCTAAGATGGAACAGATCAGAATTGGAAGCACAGAGATATCAGGCAGTGTGCCTAAGACCACACAGCTCCTGAATGGGAGCACAGAGAGGTCAGGCAACTTGTCTACAATAACACAGCTCTCATGTTGAAGCCCAGGGAGTTGGAAACTTGCCTAAATTGACTGAGCTCAGAATGGAAGCACAGAGAGGTCAGGCAAGTTTGCCTATGATCACACAACTCCTAGGTGGAAAAACAGAGTTTCTGCAACTTACCTATGATCACATAGCTCGGACGTGGAAGCACAGAGAAATCAGGCAACTTACATAATATCACACTAACCTAAGATATGAAAGTACACACATGTTAGCCCACTTGACTAAGATCACAGAGCTCAGCTGTGGAAACACACAGAGCTTAGACAACTTGCCTAAGATCACACAGCTTAAACAAGAAAGCACAGAGTTGTCAGGCAACTTGCCTAATCACCAAGCTGAGATATGGAAGCACAGAGAGTTTAGGCAAGTTTGCCGATGATCACATAGCTCCTAGGTGGAAAAACAGAGTTTCTGCAACGTACCTATGACGCATAGATCCGAAGAGGAGGCACAGAGAAGTCAGACGACTTGCATAAGATCACACCCAGCTAAGATATGAATGCCCAGAGATGTTACTCCACTTGACTAAGATCAACGAGCTCAGCAGTAGAAACACAGAGAGCTTAGACAACTTGCCTAAGATCACACAGCTTAAACAAGAAAGCACAGAGTTGTCAGGCAACTTACCTAATCACCAAGCTGAGATATGGAAGCACAGAGAGGTTAGGGAATCAGCCTAAGATCACACAGGTCCTAAGTGGAAGCACAGAGAGGTTAGGCAAGTTGCCTAAGATCACACACCTCAGATTTGGAAGCTCAGGGAGGTTAGCTAATTAGCCCAGGGTCACAGAGCTCCTTAGTGGAAGCACAGAGAGGTTAGGCAACTTACATAATATCACACTAACCTAAGATATGAAAGTACACATATATAATCCCACTTGACTAAGATCACAGAGCTCAGCTGTGGACACACAGAGCTTAGACAACTTGCCTAAGATCACACAGCTTAAACAAGAAAGCACAGAGTTGTCAGGCAACTTGCCTAATCACGAAGCTGAGATATGGAAGCACAGAGAGGTTGGGGAATCAGCCTAATATCACACAGCTCTTAACGGAAGCACAGAGAGGTTAGGCAAGGTGCCTAAGATCACACACCTCAGATTCGGAAGCTCAGGGAGGCTAGCTAATTAGCCTAGGGTCACAGAACTCCTTAGTGGAAGCACAGGGAGGTTAGGAAACTTGCTTAAGATCACACAGCTCGTAAGTGGAAGAAGGAGAGTCAGGCAACTTGATTAAAATAACAGAGCACAGAAGTGGAAGCAAGGAGAAGTCAGACAACTTGCCTAAAATCACACAGCTCCAATGTGGAACCATAGGGAAGCCAGGCAATGTGCCTAAGACCACACAGTGAAGAAGTGGAAGCACAGAGAGGTCAGGCAGCTGGCCTAAGATCACACAGCATAGAGGTCGAAAAACTGAGAGGTCTGGCAACTTGCCTAAGATGGAACAGATCAGAATTGGAAGCACAGAGATATCAGGCAGTGTGCCTAAGACCACACAGCTCCTGAATGGGAGCACAGAGAGGTCAGGCAACTTGTCTACAATAACACAGCTCTCATGTTGAAGCCCAGGGAGTTGGAAACTTGCCTAAATTGACTGAGCTCAGAATGGAAGCACAGAGAGGTCAGGCAAGTTTGCCTATGATCACACAACTCCTAGGTGGAAAAACAGAGTTTCTGCAACTTACCTATGATCACATAGCTCGGACGTGGAAGCACAGAGAAATCAGGCAACTTACATAATATCACACTAACCTAAGATATGAAAGTACACACATGTTAGCCCACTTGACTAAGATCACAGAGCTCAGCTGTGGAAACACACAGAGCTTAGACAACTTGCCTAAGATCACACAGCTTAAACAAGAAAGCACAGAGTTGTCAGGCAACTTGCCTAATCACCAAGCTGAGATATGGAAGCACAGAGAGTTTAGGCAAGTTTGCCGATGATCACATAGCTCCTAGGTGGAAAAACAGAGTTTCTGCAACGTACCTATGACGCATAGATCCGAAGAGGAGGCACAGAGAAGTCAGACGACTTGCATAAGATCACACCCAGCTAAGATATGAATGCCCAGAGATGTTACTCCACTTGACTAAGATCAACGAGCTCAGCAGTAGAAACACAGAGAGCTTAGACAACTTGCCTAAGATCACACAGCTTAAACAAGAAAGCACAGAGTTGTCAGGCAACTTACCTAATCACCAAGCTGAGATATGGAAGCACAGAGAGGTTAGGGAATCAGCCTAAGATCACACAGGTCCTAAGTGGAAGCACAGAGAGGTTAGGCAAGTTGCCTAAGATCACACACCTCAGATTTGGAAGCTCAGGGAGGTTAGCTAATTAGCCCAGGGTCACAGAGCTCCTTAGTGGAAGCACAGAGAGGTTAGGCAACTTACATAATATCACACTAACCTAAGATATGAAAGTACACATATATAATCCCACTTGACTAAGATCACAGAGCTCAGCTGTGGACACACAGAGCTTAGACAACTTGCCTAAGATCACACAGCTTAAACAAGAAAGCACAGAGTTGTCAGGCAACTTGCCTAATCACGAAGCTGAGATATGGAAGCACAGAGAGGTTGGGGAATCAGCCTAATATCACACAGCTCTTAACGGAAGCACAGAGAGGTTAGGCAAGGTGCCTAAGATCACACACCTCAGATTCGGAAGCTCAGGGAGGCTAGCTAATTAGCCTAGGGTCACAGAACTCCTTAGTGGAAGCACAGGGAGGTTAGGAAACTTGCTTAAGATCACACAGCTCATAAGTGGAAGAAGGAGAGTCAGGCAACTTGATTAAAATAACAGAGCACAGAAGTGGAAGCAAGGAGAAGTCAGACAACTTGCCTAAAATCACACAGCTCCAATGTGGAACCATAGGGAAGCCAGGCAATGTGCCTAAGACCACACAGTGAAGAAGTGGAAGCACAGAGAGGTCAGGCAGCTGGCCTAAGATCACACAGCATAGAGGTCGAAAAACTGAGAGGTCTGGCAACTTGCCTAAGATGGAACAGATCAGAATTGGAAGCACAGAGATATCAGGCAGTGTGCCTAAGACCACACAGCTCCTGAATGGGAGCACAGAGAGGTCAGGCAACTTGTCTACAATAACACAGCTCTCATGTTGAAGCCCAGGGAGTTGGAAACTTGCCTAAATTGACTGAGCTCAGAATGGAAGCACAGAGAGGTCAGGCAAGTTTGCCTATGATCACACAACTCCTAGGTGGAAAAACAGAGTTTCTGCAACTTACTTATGATCACATAGCTCGGAAGTGGAAGCACAGAGAAATCAGGCAACTTACATAGTATCACACTAACCTAAGATATGAAAGTACACACATGTTAGCCCACTTGACTAAGATCACAGAGCTCAGCTGTGGAAACACACAGAGCTTAGACAACTTGCCTAAGATCACACAGCTTAAACAAGAAAGCACAGAGTTGTCAGGCAACTTGCCTAATCACCAAGCTGAGATATGGAAGCACAGAGAGGTTAGGCAAGTTGCCTAAGATCACACACCTCAGATTCGGAAACTCAGGGAGGCTAGCTAATTAGCCTAGGATCACAGAACTCCTTAGTGGTAGCACAGGGAGGTTAGGTAACTTGCTTAATATCTCATAGCTCATAAGTTGAAGAAAGAGAAGTCAGGCAACTTGACTAAAATAACAAAGCTCAAAAGTGGAAGCCAACGAGGTCAGACAACTTGCCTAAGATCACACAGCTCAAATGTGGAAGCATTGGGAAGTCAGGCAATGTGCCTAAGAGCACACAATTCAGAAGTGGAAGCACAGAGAGGTCACGCAACTTGCATAGGATCACACAAAGGTAAGATATGAAAGCACAGGGATGTTACTCCTCTTGATTAAGATCTCTGAGCTCAGAAGTGGAAACACAGAGAGCTTAGACAACTTGCCTAAGATCACACAGCTTAAACAAGAAAGCACAGAGTTGTCACGCAACTTGCCTAATCACCAAGCTGAGATATGGATGCCCAGAATTTAGGTAATCAGCCTAAGATCACACAGCTCCTAAGCGGAAGCACAGAGAGGTTAGGCCACTTACCAAAGATCACCAACTCATAAGCAGAAGAACAGAGAGGTCAGGCAACTTGAATAACATCACACAGCTCCTAAGTGGAAGAACAGAGAGGTCAGAGAAGTTGCTAAGATCATACAGCTCTGATATGAAAGCACAGAGGTGTTACTCAACTTGAGTAAGATCAGAGAGCTCAGAAGCAGAGACACAGAGAGGTTAGCCAACTTGCCTACGATCACACAGCTCAGACGTGGAAGCACAGGGAGGTCAAGCAAAATGCCTAGGATCAGATAGCTCAGACATGAAGCACAGAGACTCCAGGTCACTTGCCTAAGATGACACAACTCAGAGGTGGAAGCACAGAGAGAATAGGCAACTTCTGTAATATCATAGAGCTTAAAAGTGGAAGCACGGAAATGTCAGGGAACTTGGGTCTGATCACACAGCTCTTAATTGGAAGCACAGAGACAACAGGCAACTTGCTTAAGATCACAGACCTCAAGAATGGAAGCACAGAGAGGTTAAGCAACTTGCGTAAGATGAGAGAGCTCAGAAATGGAAGCACAGAGAGGTTAGGCAACTTGCCTTAGATCACTCAGCTCTTATGTGGAAAAACAGAGAGGTCCTGCAACTTGCCTATGATCATACAGATCATTAGTGGAAGCTCAGAATGGTCAGGCAACTTGTCTAAAATCATATAGCTCAGTAGTGGAAACATAGAGACATGAGACAACAGCTCATAAGTGGAAGCACAGAGTACTTAGCAAGTTGCCTAAGATCACACAGCTCAGAAGTGAAAGCACAGAGAGGTCAGGCAACTTTCATAAGATCACACAGCATAGATGTGGAAAAACCGAGGCATCAGGTAACTTGCCTAAGATCACAGACCTCAGAAGTGGAAGCACAGAGTGTTTTAACAACTTGCCTAAGATCACTCATCTCTTCAGTGGAAGTGCAGAAAGGTCAGGCAACTTGCCTAAGATCAAACAGCTCATAAGTGGAAGCCCAGAGAGGTCAGGCACTTTGCTTAAGATCACACAAGCAGATGTGGAAGCACAGAGAGGTTAGAATGCTTTTCTACGATGGGTGCAATCATACAAATGACAGAATGATCTCTGTTGTTTTCAAGGCAAACCATTCAATATGGCAGTAATCCACATCTATGCCCCAACAATAAGGCCAAAGAATCTGAAGTTGAACAGTTCTGTGATGACCCACAAGACCTTCTAGAACTAACACCAAAAAAGATGTCCTTTTCATCGTAGGGAACTGGAGTACAAAATTAGGAAGTCAAGAAATACCTTGAGTAACAGGCAAGTTTGGCCTTGGAGTACAAAATGAAGCAGGGCAAAGGCTAACAGAGTTTTGCCAAGAGAACGCACTGATCATAGCAAGTACCCTCTTCCAACAACACAAGAGATGACTCTACAGATGGACATCACCAGATGGTCAATAGAGAAATCAGATTGATTATATTCTTTGCATCCGAAGATGGAGAAGCTCTATACAGTCAGCAGAAACAAGACTGGGAGCTGACTATGGCTCAGATCATGAACTCCACGCTTCCAAATTTAGACATAAATTGAAGAAAGTAGGGAAAACCACTAGACCATTCAGGTATGATCTAAATCAAATCCCTTACGATTATACAGTGGAAGTGAGAAATAGATTCAAGGGATTAGATCTGATAGAGTGCCTGAAGAATTATGGATGGAGGTTCGTGACATTGTATAAGAGGCAGTGATCAAGACAATCCCCAAGAAAAAGAAGTGCAAAAAGGCAAAATGATTGTCTGAGGAGGCCTTACAAATAGCTTAGGAAAGAAGAGAAGTGAAAGGCAAAAGAGAAAAGGAAAGAAATACCCATCTGAATTCAGAGTTCCAAAGAATAGCAAGGAGAGATAAGAAAGCCTTCCTCACTGATCAATGCAAAGAAATAGAGGAAAACAATTGAATGGAAAAGACTAGAGATCTCTTCAAGAAAATTAGAGATACGAAGGGAACATTTCATGGAAAGATGGGCTCAATAAAGGACAGAAACGATATGGACCTAACAGAAGCAGAGGATGTTAAGAAGAGTTGGAAAGAATACACAGAAGAACTATACAGAAAAAGATCTCAATCATCCAGATAATTCACCTCTGAGCCAGATCCCTGTGATCTCTGTGATCACTCACCGAGAGCCAGACATCATGGAATGTGAAGTCAAGTGGGACTTAGGAAACATCACTATGAACAAAGCTAGTGGAAGTGATGGAATTCCAGTTGAGCTATTTCAAATCCTGAAAGATGATGCTGTGAAAGTGCTGCACTCAATATGCCAGCAAGTTTGAAAAACTCAGCAGTGGCCACAGGACTGGAAAATGTCAGTTTTCATTTCAATCCCAAAGAAAGGCAATGCCAAAGAAAGTTCAAACTACTGAACAATTGCACTCATCTCACACACTAGCAAAGTAATGCTCAAAATTTTTCAAGCTAGGCTTCAAAAGTGCATGAACCAAGGACTTCCAGATGTTCAAGCTGGATTTACAAAAGGCAGAGGAACCAGACACAGCTGTGACTCCTGCGTGTGGGCTAAGTGTCTTCAGTCGTGTCAGACTCTTTGCAACCCTATGGACTGTAGCCTGCCTGGCTCCTTTGTCCATGGGGATTCTTCAGGCAACAATACTGGAGTGCCATTTACTTCTCCAGGTGATCTTCCTGATCCAGGGATCGAAACCCTGTCTCTTAAGTCTCCTGCAATGGCAGGCGGGTTCTTTACCACTAGCGCCACCTGGGAAGCCCCAGAAGTGAAAGGGATAATCCACCAGGCTCCTCTGTCCATGGAATCCTACAGACAAGAATACAGGAGTGGGTTACCATTCACTTCTCCAGAGGATCTTATGATCCAGGGATCAAACCTGGATCTACCTGGGTAACAGGCTTATTCTTTACCTTCTGAGCTACCAGGGATGTCCCTTCCAAATGGACTCTGCCCTTTCAGGCCTTTTAACCCTGCAGGTTCCTGGCCCTCAGTAGCCTCTAGACCCCCCCATCTTCAGACCCCGCCTTCCCCTGCTCTTTAAGTTCTCACCCCTTTGAATGCCTTAATTGCCTGGACATCCCACCCTCCTCTCCCAACCTAAGGACCTATCTCATGGTCTCCATGTCTGGAAGGCTGTTGGAGCCGTGTGGCCATGGGATGGTTCATGGTGAAGTCCAGGGCCTTGTGCTCTGGCTCCTAGGGCTGCTGGCTGGGCCAGGCGGGACCAGTACTGGATTTGGTAGCAGAGGACTGAGCTTAGAACTGAGGCTCGGGGCTTCGGCTGAGTTGTAGAAAGGTACTGCGTGGTGGTGCGGGCCTCGTGGAAACCTAGCATCTGCTCTGTCACCTGGCTCCTAGTTGGGGCTGGAGCTTCCAGTGTCGTTCAGGTCTCCGGAGCTGGAGGGGGTTGGGGCCTGGGCAAGTCCTCAGATCCCGCACCCTGACCTGACCATCTGCTTCTCTTTGCAAAATAAGGGAATGTGGAATTGGACCGAGGGTGGTTTCTACCGAGAGGGACTGCAGAAATCCAGAGAAGGCAAGGGTGAAACAGATGGAGTGAGAGAAACAGGAATTGAGGGACATACACCTAGCAACACAGAGACATTAATGGAGACATAGAGATGGAGGCAGAAAGAGATATACAAGAGGGTGTGTGAGGGTCAGAAATGCAGTGGGAAGACCCTTAGGATCAAATGGAGTCCAAGGTGGCAGAGAAACCGAGGTGGGAGTGTAGAGTTCTGAGCTGGGTTGAGGGGCTGGACCAACAGAGGGCTGTCAGGCCAGGCCTCCCCAGGCCACCTGCCCACTTACACTGTAGCTAAGCAGCCTCAGAGAGGCAGAGAGGTGCCCTAACTGCATCCTCTTTCTTCCTCTCTCTCATTTCTAATTTAATCCCATCTGTTTCCAATGAGGATCACAGTGGCTCTCCCACAGGTTCTTCCTTCCTATCTTCCTCCCTGCCTGAGACCCATTTCTGCCTCTATCTGTCTTGATCCGTCTCTCAGCCCTCTTTCTCTGCTTTGATTTCTCTGGTTGGTGGCTCTCACCCTCCCTGAGTCCTGAGGTTTGCCATCCCTCTGTCTGCTTGTGGTGGGAAAGGGAAATCTTTGATGGATGGAGTTAGAGATGTGGACATAATCAGGGAAGAACCATGGGGTCCAGCCCTGACAGTGGAGTAGGGGAATCCCTCTGTCCACTTCCTCAGGCAGAGACCCTGATAGGCTAGGGAAAGAGAGATGGGCAAATCAAAGACAGACAGCAAAGAAAAGATAGGGAGAGGCACATAGATACCAAGCGAAAGAGAAGCCCAGTTTACAGAGCCATTGAAGGAGAAATGGAGATGCAGAGGACAGTCCAAGAAAGAGAAGAAACAAAAGTAGTACATGTTAAAAAAAAGAAGGAAAAGAGGAAGTGAAAGTGAGGAGATAGAGATTGGTAGAGACAGCTGCTGCTGCTGCTAAGTCGCTTCAGTCGTGTCTGACTCTGTGCGACCCCATAGATGGCAGCCCACCAGGCTCCCCCGTCCCTGGGATTCTCCAGGCAAGGACACTGGAGTGGGTTGCCATTTCCTTCTCCAATGCATGAAAGTGAAAAGTGAAAGTGAAGTCGCTCAGTCGTGTCCGACCCTCAGCGACCCCATAGACTGCAGCCTACCAGGCTCCTCCATCCATGGGATTTTCCAGGCAAGAGTACTGGAGTGGGGTGCCATTGCCTTCTCTGGGGAGAGACAGAGACAGTGGGAAAAAAAAGAGAGAAACTGAGGGGCAGAGAAAGTCAGAACAAGACAGAGAAGTGGAATGAGAGCCTAGAGAGTGAGAGAAAAGGAAGACAGGAGAATTGGGTGCACCCTTACCCAGAGTCTGGGAGTTGCTTGGTCTGAGTATTCTCATTTCCTCTGTTCTTTTAGTGGCCATTGGAAAATGTGGCCTGGATGGGCAGGACAGCCCTACGAGCTCTACCCCCACTGGTCCCAGGGCCCAGAGGTGGGTGGGAGAGCTGCTTTCCCCAGGGATACACCTTCCGAGATCTGTGCTCTGATGTTGGACCCTGGGGACCATCTCAAGAAGCCCATTTAGGGCCAATTTAGGGAGCTGACTAATGGGCCCCGTTTCCAGGTGAACTGCAGTGTCATCAGGTTACCTACAAGTCTGTAGAGGAGGAAGGATGTGCCAGTGACCACTTCGGTGATGACAATGGAGCCTTCCTTTCCTTACCCCCATTATGCATATGAGGAAACTGAAAGTACAGAAAAAGTAAAGCAACTTGCCGTGCTTATACAGCCTGAAAGTGGCAAAAAGAAAGTGAAAGTGAAAGTCACTCAGTCGTGTCCAACTCTTTGTGACCCCATGGACTATACAGTCCATGGAGTTTTCCAGGCAGAATACTAGAGTGGGTAGCCTTTCCCTTCTCCAGGGGATCTTCCCACCGCTGAGATTTATAGTCTTCTTTAGAATGTGTAGAGTTTCAGAGAGGTCATTTGCAACACAATTTCCAGGACAACTCCTTATCTGGCATAATTACTGGTGTCATTTGAAGGTTTTCACAGGCCATAGCAACAATTTCTGAACACCCTTTGTTATAATAATAATTTCAAGGACAGCCTTATCTCAATGGAGATTAAGTTGTCAACAATCCTGGGCATTCTCAAAGGGCTGTGCTTTGGTACGGGGATTCAAGACAAAGTTTCCCAACTGAGCACCTCACCATATCAGATGTTGCAAACTGTTTTTATGATGCAGAATGGAAGCTCTTCCTTCACAGCCAAAGGACAGGAGAGCATCTCCATTCCTTCTTAGATTCCTTTAGTTAATTATAAAGGTAATTCTCAGGCTGGTCTCTGGGAGTTTGCTCAGTGAGCATTAGAAAGAAAACAAGACTTCCCTGGCAGGCCAGTGCTTAAGACTGTGCTTCCATGGCAGAGGGTGCAGGTTCGATATTCCTGGTTGGGGAACTAAGATCCCTCATGCAGTGAGGTGTGGCAAAAAAAAAAAAAAAAAACAAAAAAAAAAAAGAAGAAAGGATAAACAAGACCATGAAGCTGAATTTTTATTGCAAAATACAAAGGATAGGGCCAAAGAGGAGTTTTTAAACTTCTCAGTGAAATAATAAACAAAAGGAAACTTTGTGTTTCCTAATACAAAAGGAAATTTCCATTCTAATGTGCCACACCAAACCCTATTAGTGTAATAGGTTTGGGGTGTAATTTCAGCCCACACCCCTCATTTCCCACAGGTTGTAGTCTTAACCTCTGGGTGCTTAGAGAGTACATGGGGAGAGTGGGCTGTCCTTGGAGGGAAAGTCTTCACACAGGCATCTTCTGAGATGTGCCAGATCCTGAGGTCCTCAGCTGTTGATCCATGCCTGATGCTCTTGCCTTATCCCTTAAGTTGGCTATCAGGCTCCTCCAGATATAAATCTCCTGAATAAATCTGTGTCCCCCTCCCAGGCAATAGGAAATATTAATTGCTCTTTCCAGCCTTAATGGGAGCTTGATGGCTTTGTGAGCCCCACCTGCTAGAATAACATACAGACATGTCTACCCCAAAAGGTAGCTTCAAAACACAGTAATTGACAAAAGATTAACAAACAATCCAATAGAAATAGAAAAGCAAGCAAGCAAAGGATGTGGAAAAACATTTTACAAAAGAGGAAACCCAAGTAGCCAATAACATATGAGCATATGCTCATGGTAAATCAGAGAGCTGTGTCTTAAAACAGCAAAATATTATTTCATCACTCAAATAGGCAAAAAAACAAAAAAAAAAAAAACCCTTAAAATCCAAGAGTACTAAGTGTTGCTAAGGATTTCTGGAAACAATGGGTCTCATTCATGGTTCATAGGAATGTAATGGGTACACCAATCATTTTGGAAAGCTATTTGACAGTATCTACTAGAGCTGCATGTATGCACACCCATCACCTTGTGCTGCCATTTCTAGGTGTACACCTGACAGAAATGTGCACAAATGTTAGCCAAAGACATGTACAAGAATATAGCAGCTTTGGATTTGTCTGGTGGTACAATGGATAAGAATCCACCTGTCAATGGAGGAGGCACAATTTGGATCCCTGGTCCAGGAGGATTCCACATGCCTCAGAACAACTAAACCCATGCACTGCAACTACCGAGCCCGTGCTCTAGAGCTCGTGAGCCTGAACTACTGAGCCTGCAAGCTCCAACTACTGAAGCCTGTGCACCTATAGCCTGTGCTCCACAAGGAGAGAAGCCACCACACTGAGAAGCCGGTGCACTGCAGCAAAGAATAGCCCCACTTGCTGCAACTAGAGAAAGCCTGAGCACAGCCAAAAATGAATAAAATAAATTTTAAAAATTATTTTAAGTGTCTGTAAAGGAAGGCTATTTAATTTCATAGTAGGTCTTGCTTCTGGTCAACTAGCTCACTTCTCCTATTAGGTGTAAAGTTTTTTAGATGATTCTCTTGAATTTTCTAATAACATCAGTGGGCTTCAACCAAAGACCATCAGAACTTACCAATAGTTAAAGTTGGGTTTATTAGCTCATCACACTGAGGGAGAATACACATCACAGAGAACCATGGGGCATCTCAGTTAAGGGAGTTAGAAAAGTCGTTACAAGATTTGAGTGTGTGTTAGATATGTTTGTGTTGACTTTTGTGATGTGACAAGGGCTGCTTAGTGGCATTTAAGACTGGACAGGCTCTGTCGGCCAAAAGCGCCACAGGCAGTTACCAAAAACAAGATGATGATCATTCGTCCTTGTAATAGACCCTGGACATAGTATCCTAGGTGACCCAACCCCGGCCATGGAAAAATGTCCTATGGCCCAGCTGGTCTCTTGTAGACAGCCCCATGCCTTTTTTCTTTTACCCTCATCAGAAATTGTTCTATTGACCTATAGTATTTATATAAAGTGCAGCAGAAGCTGTCCACCTCTGCAATTGTCAGTTTCCAAAGAATTCCTAAAAATCCTCCGTTTGAAGCCTATTAATAAGGTCTTTTCCATTGCGACTCAAGGGAAGTTTCCCTTTGATCATGCAGACTTTGTTGAGGTGGATATTTTGAAAATGCAGCTTGAACCTATTATGGAGACATCTAGAGGTATCACATGAGTCTTTAGTAGTATGGAGTCACACTGGCCTGTAAGAGGGTAGGATTTGAGGTGAAATGACAAAACAGAGTGGGGCAGTCTGTTATTAACACAGAAGTAGCTAACTAGAGGTGGCCCCCAGAGGGGTTAGAGCTCATTGCCATTAAGACTAATGGTAATACTTTAGTCCCTGGAAGTTTGAGGGTTAGGGTTAGAAGTTTGTTGATTTTACTTTCCAAATTCCATTAGGTCTCTCCAGTTTTTCTGAAGATTATAGGTGATAATGGCTATAGAGTTTCCAGGGAAGTTAAAACTTCCTGCAGGAGACCTGGGTTCAATACCTGGGTTGGGAATATCCCCTGGAAAAGGAAAAGGTTACCCACTCCAGTATTCTGGCCTAGAGAATTCCACGGACTGCATAGTCCATGGGGTTGCAAAGAGTCGGACATGACTGAGTGACTTTCACTTTCATTACTTTTATGTTGTGTGTTTTTTTTCTCCAATTGACACCTGAGATCACCATAAGAGTGGAGGTTAGCAAAAATGCTTCATAACAGCCTTGACACTGGACCAACATTGATGGGGTAAACTTGAGGGTTTTTCTAACACAACATTGTAAAGCAACTAAACTGCAATTAAGTTATATTTTAAAAAACTTTATGGAGTTTTAAAATACGTTATTTAAGTGTAATGCCTGTCCCTGCTACTGAAGAGATAAGTTGAGCTGGAATTACAAAGGCAATCTATTTCCCTGTCCTTACAGCAAAAAGTCTCCGGCCAGTAGGAAAAGTGCAGTTTACCTGGAAAATAAACTACAACCAGATCTTGCTCATAGCCCTTTGTATGTGTGCTAAGTCAGTTAAGTCATGTCTGACTCTTTGCGACCCTATGGACTGTAGCCCGCCAGGCTCCTCTGTCCATGGGATTCTCAAGGCAAGAATACTGGAGTGGGTTGCCATGCCCTCCTCCAGGGGATCGTCCTGATCCAGTGTCTCTTACATCTCCTGCATTGGCAGGTGGGTCCTTTACCACTAGTGCCACCAAAAGGGCCTCGAGCTGTTGGTTCCTATCCACACCTAACATTTTCGGTCTTTAAGAGCTTAATGCTTGTTAAGAGCTGTGACATTCAAGGGAAACATCTCAGCAAGACCCTCAAGTTTACCCCATCAATGTTGGTCCAGTGTCAAGGCTATTATGAAGCATTTTTGCTAACCTCCACTCTTATGGTGATCTCAGGTGTCAATCGGAGAAAAAAAACACACAACATAAAAGTAGTGAAAGTGAAAGTCACTCAGTCATGTCCAACTCTTTGCAACCCCATGGACTATGCAGTCCGTGGAATTCTCTAGGCCAGAATACTGGAGTGGGTAACCTTTTCCTTTTCCAGGGGATATTCCCAACCCAGGTCTCCTGCAGTGAGTTGAGTTTTATTCAGTGACTTAGAGAACTGGGAACTGTTTCAAAGAGGCAGGTGGTGGGGAGCCAGTAAATGTATAAATTTTTTGGCTGGAAAATACATGTAGTCACACACACACCTTGGTAAAAGATTGCTGCTAATCACACACACACACAACCCCACCATATCTCAGTTAAGTGTTTTAGTGCTTATCTATGGGAAGATGCAAGAATCTGGTGTCATTGAAATTCTTCCGTAGATATGTATCTTAGTTATCTAGGGGCCCATATATATACAAAACAAAGAATGTTTCCCCCCTGAATTCCTTTCAGGGTGTACTTGTAAGTCAGTGACTGCTGCTGCTGCTGCTGCTAAGTGGCTTCAGTCACGTTCGACTCTGTGACCCCATAGATGGCAGCCCACTAGGCTCCTCTGTCCCTGGGATTCTCCAGGCAAGAACACTGAAGTGGGTTGCTATTTCCTTCTCCAATGCATGAAAGTGAAAGGTGAAAGTGAAGTCACTCAGTCGTGCCCAACTCTTAGGGACCCCATGGGCTGCAGCCTACCAGGCTCCTCCGTCCATGGGATTTTCCAGGCAAGAGTACTGGAGTGGGGTGCCATTGCCTTCTCCGTCAGTGACTGCAGTGGCTAATTATTTGAGCCTTGTAAAATTTGAACTGTGGGCTACATTCTTTATTTACACAAGTAATGGAAAGCTATATAGAAATTCCTTCATTTGTTGTCCATTTTGAGAAGGGTTGTGTAGTGTAAGGGTTGTGTAGTGAATATGAAATTATCACTGTGAAAGGCTAGTTACATTTCCCTATCAAAGGAGAGGGGAAGAATTTTGTCTGCAGGAAAATGCAGTTTGACATAATATGCTCCAAAGAGAGTTATTACAGCTGATTTAAACAATAACTCAGACCCTTGAGAATTTTATCATGGCATGCTATTAAAAAGTCAGCACTTCTTGGGGGATTCCCTGGTGGTCCAGTGGTTAATACTCTGAGCTCCCAATGGAGGGAGCATGGGTTTGATCCCTGGTTGGGAAACTAAGATCCCACATGCTGTGTGTCCAATAAATAAAACACTTTTTTAAAAAGTCAGCACTTCTTAATCCTCAAATACAGAAATGAAGAGGAGGGTGTTTCCTTTATTAAATAAAATGATCTCTCTCCTTTAGGTAGATAAAACAAGCAAGCTCTTCATGTGATTTCTGCCCTTTTTTCCTAAGGAATCTCTCAAATTGATGATCTTGTTCATAACAAAAGTTTCTCAAGGTGGCTACTTCAATCTCAAAATTTTCCTGGTGAAACTATGCCACTTAGAGAGATAAACATATGTGTTGACATTACAGTGAGAAAACATGAAGGAAGCAAGTGCTTGGCCTGAAAGAGGCACAGTTTCAGACTGAGAACATTTCCTGAGAAATGCAGTGTTCCATAAAGGTGGTGGTTGTGTGACTTGATGTCTCCAGATTTTGGCCAAAGGCCAATCATCACTGATCATGGACCAGGAATAAATACCCTCCTGATTCTGGGCGGATGAAACTAAATAAAGCAATTCCCAGGGACACAAAGACAAGACTGAGGAAAGTTCACATAAGGTAGTTTTTTTCCCCAATTTATTTTTAGTGGTAAATACATATTACATGAAATTTACCTCAACCATTTTTGAACGTACAGTTTGGTGGTATTAAATGCATTCATAGGAATGTCCCTGGTGGGCCAGTGGTTAAGAATCTGCCTTCTAATGCCAGGGATGTGGGTTCAATCCCTGGTCATGGGACTAAGATCCCATAGGCCACAGGGCAACTAAACCTACACACCACAACTACTGAGCCTGAGTGCCTCAACTAGGGAGCCTGCAAGCCACAACTAGGACCCAATACAGCCAAAAATAAATAATAATTTTAAAAAATACATTCAGGACTTGCCAGGTGGCCCAGTGGTTAAGAATCCACCTGCCAGGAACAAGACAAGGGTGCCCACTCTCACCACTACTCTTCAACATAGTTTTGGAAGTTTTAGCCACAGCAATCAGAGAAGAAAAAGAAATAAAAGGAATCCAGATTGGAAAAGAAGTAAAATTCTCACTATTTGCGGATGACCTGATCCTCTACAGAGAAAAGCCTAAAGCCTCCACCAGAAAATTACTAAAGCTAATCAATGAATATAGTAAAGTTGCAGGATATAAAATTAACACAGAGAAATCCCTTGCATTCCTATACACTAACAATGAGAAAACAGAGAGAGAAATTAAGGAAACAATTCCATTCACCATTGCAACAAACAGAATAAAATACTTAGGAATAAATCTATCTAAAGAAACAAAAGACCTATATATAGAAAACTATAAAACACTGGTGAAAGAAATCAAAGAGGACACAAATAGATGGAGAAAGATACCATGTTCATGGATCAGAAGAATCAATATAGTGAAAATGAATATACTACCCAAGGCAATCTATAGAGTCAATACAATCCCTATCAAGCTACCAACGGTATTTTTCACAGAACTAGAATAAATAATTTCACAATTTGTATGGAAATACAAAAAACCTCAAATAGCCAAAGCAATCTTAAGAAAGAAGAATGGAACTGGAGGAATCAACCTGCCTGACTATACTACAAAGCTGCAGTCATCAAGACAGTATGGTACTGGTGCAAAGACAGAACTATAGATCAACGGAACAAAATAGAAAGCCCAGAGATAAATCCACACACCTATGGACACCTTATCTTTGACAAAGGAGGCAAGAATATACAATGGAGAAAAGACAATCTCTTTAACAAGTGGTGCTGGGAAAACTGGTCAACCAGTTGTAAAAGAATGAAATTAGAACACTTTCTAACACCATACACAAAAATAAACTCAAAATGGATTAAAGATCTAAACATAAGACCAGAAACTATAAAACTCCTAGAGGAAAACATAGGCAAAACACTCCCCTACATAAACCACAGCAGGATCCTCTATGACCCACCTCCCAGAGTAATGGAAATAAAAGCAAAAATAAACAAATGAGACCTAATTAAACTTAAAAGCTTTTGCACAACGAAGGAAACCATAAGCAAGGTGAAAAGACAGCTTTCAGAATGGGAGGAAATAATAGCAAACGAAGCAACTGACAAAGAATTAATCTCAAAAATATACAAACAACTCCTGCAGCTCAATTCCAGAAAAATAAATGACCCAATCAAAAAACGGGCCAAAGAACTAAACAGACAGTTCTCCAAAGAAGACATACAGATGGCTAACAAACACATGAAAAGATACTCAACATCACTCATTATCAGAGAAATGCAAATCAAAACCACTATGAGGTACCATTTCACGCCCATCAGAATGGCTGCTATCCAAAAGTCTACAAGCAATAAATGCTGGACAGGGTGTAGAGAAAAGGGAACCCTCTTACACTGTTGGTGGGAATGCAAACTAGTACAGCCACTATGGAGAACAGTGTGGAGATTCCTTAAAAAACTGGAAATAGAACTGCCTTATGACCCAGCAATCCCACTGCTGGGCATACACACCAAGGAAACCAGAAGTGAAAGAGACACGTGTACCCCAATGTTCATCGCAGCACTATTTACAATAGCTAGGACATGGATGCAACCTAGATGTCCATCGGCAGATGAATGGATAAGGAAGTTGTGGTACATATACACAATAGAATATTACTCAGCTATTAAAAAGAATACATTTGAATCAGTTCTAATGAAGTGGATGAAACTGGAGCCTATGATACAGAGTGAAGTAAGTCAGAAAGAAAAACACCAATACAGTATATTAACACATATATATGGAATTTAGAAAGATGTTAATGATGACCCTATATGTGAGATGGCAAAAGAGACACAGATGTAAAGAACAGACTTTTGACTCTGTGGGAGAAGGCAAGGGTGGGATGATTTGAGAGAATAGCATTGAAACATGCATATTAACATATGTGGAATAGATCGCCAGTCCAGGTTTGATGCATGAGACAGGGTGCTCAGGGCTGGTGCACTGGGATGACCCTGAAGGGTGGGATGGGGAGGGAAGTGGGAGAGGGTTTCAGGATGGGGAACACATGTACACCCATGGCTGATTCATGTCAATGTATGGCAAAAACCACTACAATATTGTAAATTAATTAGCCTCTAATTAAATAAATTAATTTATTTTAAAAAATTGATTTCCCTGATGTTTCATGAGACTTGAGCCTTGGTTAATGTTACCTCCAGTTTCATTGAATAAATACTTTCTCACTCCAAAAATAAAAAAGAATCCACCTGCCAAGCAAGGGACAGTTTCGATCCCTGATTCCACACGCTGAAGGGCAGCTAAACCTGAGTACCCTTGGGACTATGCTCCACAACAAGAGAAGCCACCACAATGAGAAGCCCATGAACTGCAACTAGAGAGTAGACCCAGCTCACTACAACTAGAGAAAGTCCACGAGAAGTAACAAAGACCCAGCACAGCCCCAAAATAAAATAAATAAATAAAATACACTCACAATGTTGTTCAACTATCACCACCATCTATCTTCCTAACTCTTTTCCTCTTATGAAACTGATACTCTGTACTCCTTAAACAGTAACTCCCCATTCTCCTCTCCCCGCCAGTTCCTGGCACCCACCATTCTACTTTGTCTCGATGAATTTGACTACCTCATGTAAGTGGAATCATATAGTATTTGTTTGTAACTGGCTTATTGCAGTTTGTATAACAACCTCAAGGATCATCCATGTCTTAGCATGAATCAGAATTTTTAAACCTGAGTAATATTCTATCTTATGTATGTACCACATTTTCTTATTCATTCATCCACTGTTGGACACTTAGTTATTGTGAATAACGCTGCCATGAACAGAAGTGTATAAACAGTTCTTCAAGACAATGCTTTGACATGAGGTTTTCTCATGGTGATTGTACTGCTGATCCTGTTCACAGCACCAATTGTCTTGCTGTATCTCACTGTGCACACTGTTTGCTGAACCCATTGTAGGCAAGGTGTGAGCTAAGAGGCTGAAAGAAAATGTGAGGAGCCTAGGAACTGCAGACACATTTATTTTCTCCTGGCTGGTGCGGCAGCCATATAGCAGCAGACACAACACAACACAACGTAAGTGCACACAGTCCTTCAGGGCTTTTCCAGGTGAATCTTATACAGGCATACCACACAAAGTAGCCCATGACCAAGTGAGTACCTCGTGGTGCATATGTGCAGTGCTGTACATAATCTCGGCGGTTACATAATCATTGTTTACAAAACATGGGGCGAGAGAGCCTGACCATGCCATCTTGGCTAACTTCCCTGCAGGGGAAGCAGCTTTGTCCAAAAGACACGGGTCTGAGAAGACTTTTTGACTTCCTCAGCCCCTAGCATCAGCTTGAGAATAGAGTAGCACAAATAAGCTCATTTTCTCCCTATAGACTTTTCTTTCTGTTGCAAAATAACACTCAACTGTGTCACTAAATGTAACACTCATACTAAACAAGTGGATGGACTATAGGAACAGGTGGTAGAAAGCTGGAAAACATTATTCTCAAGTACTTATCTGATCAGAGAACCAAAGTCCTGGGGAAACTTTTCCCTCCCTAGGAAAACAAAGAAATCCAATGCAGAAAGGCCTAGTTGAAATGTCTTGCAATTCACTGTGAACTTACTCCCAGGTACTGGTAAGGAGGTATGACTCAATTAGAAGAAAGGCACAAATGGTTACAGATACACGCACTGCTATTGAGTTGAAGGTTACAGGCCTAGACGCTGAGGATCTCAGCTGAATTGCAAGGACACCTCCATTTGTGTAAATACCTATCAGTTAAAGACCATCAAGGAACACAGCAATAGTTAAACCAAGTTGGTTTTATTGGCTAGTTGCAAATTGGCTACACATCATGCAGAACCATAGACTACCTGAAAAAGGGGTATTAGAAATAACTTACTGTGGAATTTCCCTGGTGGTCCAGTGGTTAAGACTCCATGCCTCCACTGCATGGGGCATGGGTTCGATCCTTGATTGGGGAACTAATATCCCACATGCCCTGTGTCCGGCCAAAAAAAAAGAAAAAGAAAGTTATTGGATCTGAGATCATATGTGGTTTTAGAGTTTTCTGTCTACAAATCTTGCACTTATTCTCAAGAGTTTTTATTCTTTTGATGTTATTGCAGATGGATTTTTTTTTTTCTTGGCCACACGTACAGCATGTGAGATTTTAGTTCCCTGACCCAAGATGGAACCTGTGCCCCCTGCAGTGAAAGCATAGAATCTTAACCACTGGCCTGCCAGGGAAGTCCTGGAATTATTTATTTAATTTCATTTTTGTATTGTTCATTGTATTGTACATTGTTCAATGTATGGAAATACAATTGAATTTTGTGATATTGACCTTGTATCCTGAAATCTTGCTGGTCTCATTTATTAGGTCTAATGGGGTTTTTTAAAGTCTAATGGTTTTCTTGTGAATTAAGATTATCCATGTACAAGATCATGTCATTTGAAAACAGAAATAATTTCACTTCTGCCTTTCCAATACGAATGCCTTTTATTTCTCTTTCTTGCCTAATTGCCCTGGTTAGCACCTTCAGCACAATGTTAAAAAGAAGTGGTAGAGGGAACATCCTTGTCTTGTTCCTGATCCTTGGGGGAAAAGCTTTCAGTCCTTCACCATTAATTATGATGTTAGGTTCTTTGGAGCATTCTCTGCCAGGTCGATGGAGAAGGCAATGGCAGCTCACTCCAGTACTCTTGCCTGGAAAATCCCATGGACGGAGGAGCCTGATGGGCTGCCGTCTATGGGGTCACACAGAGTTGGACACGACTGAAGCAATTTAGCAGCAGCAGCTGCCAGGTCGAGGGGTATGTGGATGGATTGGCTGTCTAATGGGGTTGGAAGCCCCTTTTCCATCCTGGATGGGGGCATCGACCACCTTCAGGGAAGGGGAGCCTGGTTCTAGTTGTCTTTCCTTCTTTCTTTTTTTTAAAAAAATCTATTTAATTTTAAAGTTTATTTTTAGTTGATTTTTGCACAACAAAGTTTAAGCTTCTCAACCTTTTCCCCTGTCCAGGGCTGCAGACCCTGAATGGCCTGGCTCTGCAGTCCTCATCTCATTCTCACATCCCTCCTCCCTTTTCCTGCAGGGTCTGTCCATTTGTTACTGTATTTTGCTGGGGATTGGCACCAAGGTGGCATGAGACGCCACTTGTGTAGAACTTTGCTGAATAAAGATCAGTTTCTTGTGACCAAAAAATGTGATGTTAGCTGTGGGTATATTTTTTATTCCTTTATCAAGTTGAGGAAGTTTCTTCTACTCCTAGGTTGTTAGTGATATGTTGACTTATGATGTGAAGGGGTGTTGAATTTTGTCAAATGCTTTTCCTGCTTCTGTTGAGATGATCATGTGGTTCTTGTACTTTATTTTATTGTTATGGTCTATTACATTAATTGATTTCACATGTCAAGCAACCTTATATTCCTGGGATAAATCCCACTTTGTCATAGTGTGTTTGTTGTTGTTCACTCACTAATTCGTGTCTGACTCTTTGCGACCCCATGGACTGCAGCACACCAGGCTTCCCTGTCCTTCACTATCTCCCGGAATTTGCTCAAACTCATGTCCATTGAGTCGGTGATGCTATCCAACCATCTCATTCTCTATCGTTCCTTTCTCCTCCTGCACTCAATCTTTTCTAGCATCTGGGTCTTTTCCAGTGAGTCAGCTCTTCGCATCAGGTGGCCAAAGTATTGGAGCTTCAGCTTCAGCATCAATCCTTCCAATGAATATTCAGGACTGATTTCCTTTAGGATTGACTGGTTTGATCTCGTTGGTGTCCAAGGGATTCTCAAGAGTCTTTTCTAGTTGTATACTCCTTTTTATATGTTATTGGCTTTAGTCTGCTAGACTTTTGAGGAGGATTTTTGAGTCGACATTAATAAGAGATATTGATCTGTACTTGCATAGTGTCGATTTTATCTGGTTTTGCTTTTGGCCTCATAGAATGAGTTGAAGAATGTTCTTTTCAATTTCGGGGAAGAGTTTGTGAAGAATTGTTAGTAATTTTCCTTTAAATGCTTGGTAGAATTTGCCAGTGAAGTCATCTTGATCTGGGCATCTCTGTGGGAAGTTTTCAAATTATTGATTAATAATTAACTTAAATTATTGTTCATTAATTTCAATAACATACAGAGACTTTGCTCTGGGCTTCCCTTATGGCTCAGCTGGTAAAGAATCTGCCTGCAATATGGGAGACCTGGGTTCGATCCCTGGGTTGGGAAGATCACCTGGAGAAGGGAAAGGCTACCCACTCCAGTATTCTGGCCTGGATAATTCCATGGATTGTACAGTCCATGGGGTCTCAAAGAGTCAGACATGACTGAGCAACTTTCACTTCACTTCACTTTGCTCTAGTATAGCTCTGTTCCTTCTCTCCTCATTTGCCCTATTATCATTAAGCAAATTACATCTTTATATATTATAAGTCCATCAAGAGTTTTATAATTATTGCTTTATGTAGTTGTCTTCTAAATCAAATTAACAGAAGAAAAGAGTTACAAAATATATACTTTTACTGTCTTATATTCAGATCAGATGAGATCAGTCGCTCAGTCATGATTAGGTTGGTGCAAAAGTAATTGCTGTTTTGTAATGTTGAAATTTCATGTTTGATATTGGAATACATTCTTAAATAAATGTGGTTACATTATACATCATTTTAATGTACATTTCTCACTTTATGTTTTTTGCTAATGACTTATTACTTGCTGCTTATTTTATATTTATTTTAGACTATAGAAGTGATGTTAGACAAAAAGCAAATTTGAGCAATTTTTTAATTTGAGTTCAAAATGGGTCATGAAGCAGTGGAGACAACTGACAACATCAACAATGCATTTGACTCAGGAACTGCTAATGAACATACAGTGCAGTGGTTCAAGAAGTTTTGCAAAGGAGAGTCTTGAAGATAAGGAGTGTAGTGGCCGGCCATTGGTAGTTGACAATGACCAATAGAGAGCATTGATCCTCTTACAACTACATGAGAAGTTGCTGAAGAACTTGTCGACCATTCTATGGTTGTTCAGCCTTTGAAGCAAATTAGAAAAGTGAAAAAGCTTGATAAGTGGGTGCCTCCCCACTGTGCATGTGTGCTCTGTCGCTTTAGTTGTGTCTGACTCTTTGTGACCCTATGGACAGTAGCCCACCAGGCTCCTCTGTCCATAGGTTTCTCCAGGCAAGAATACTGAAATGGGTTGCCATGCCTTCCTCCAGGGAATCTTCCTATTTTGGACCCGAGTCACCTGAGTCTCCTTCATTGAAGGCGATTCTTTATTCACTGAGCCACCTGGGAAGCCTGCCTCATAGCTGACTGCAAATAAAAAAAAAAATCATTGTTTTGAAGTGTCATCTTCTCTTATTCTGTGCAATGACAATGAACCATTTCTTGATCAGCTTGTGATGTGCGACAAATAGTGTATTTTATATGACCACTGGTGATGACCAGCTCAGTGGTTGCACAGAGAAGAAGCTCCAAAGCAATTCCCAAAGCCAAACTTGCACCAAAAAAAGGTCATGGTCACTGGTGATCTGCTGCTGGTCTGATCCATTACAGCTTTCTGAACCCCAGCAAAACCATTACATCTGAGAAATAATGCTCAGCAAATTAATGAGATGCACTGAATACTGTGACACCTGCAACCGGCATTGGTCAACAGAGAAGGCCCAGTTCTTCTCCATGACAACGCCTGATGGCACGTTGCATAACCAGCACTTCAAAAGTTGAACAAATTGGGCTACGGAGTTTTGTCTCATCCACTTCATTCACCTGGCCTCTTGCCAACTGGCTACCACTTCCTCAAGCATCAGGACAACTTTTTGCAGGGAAAATGCTTTCTAAGAGTATGTCAAATCTTGAAACAAGGATTTTTATGCTACAAGAATGTGTGTGTTAGTAACTCAGTCATTGCCGACTCTTTTCCACCCCACGGACTGTAGCCTACCAGGCTTTTATGTCCATGGGATTCTCCAGGCAAGAATACTGGAGTGGATTGCCATTCCCTTCTCCAGAGGATCTTCCTGACCCAGGGATCAAACCCTGGTCTCCTGCATCGTAGGATATTCTTTACCATTTGAGCTACAGGGAAGTCTGCTACAAGAATAAGCAAACTTATTACTCACTGGCAAAGATGTGTTGATTGTAATGGTTCCTATTTTGATTAATAAAGATGTGATTGAGCCTAGTTATATGGTGGGCTGCAGTCCATGGGAACGCTAAGAGTCAGACACGACTGAGTGACTTCACTTTCACTTTTCACTTTCATGCATTGGAGAAGGAAATGGCAACCCACTCCAGTGTTCTTGCCTGGAGAATCCCAGGGACAGGGGAGCCTGGTGGTGAAAGGTTGTTGTTGAATGAAAAGACACCAGGATTTTTGGCCTCTGGAGGAGAAGAATTCAATCCGGGGCCAGAGACGAGGCTTGATTGCTCAGACCTTTTGTGTAGTAAAGTTTTATTAAAATATGAAGGAGATAGAGAAAGCTTCTGACATAGGCATCAGAAGAATACCCCCCTGTTAGTCTTCAGCTGGATGTTATATAGTCACTAACAGTCTGTTAATGAAAGAAAGGAATGTCTTAAAACTCAGAATGGCACCAGGCCCCTCACCCATAAAATGCATTTTGGGATAATCTTGGCACCAAAATGTTCATCCCGGGCCATAAAACGATTGACTTGAATCTTGTAGAAGGGCAGATTACCATACAAATAGTTTCATTTACATAGATTTGGGGAACAATGTCTGAGTATAACATACTGGTTCTGAGCCAGTAGGTTCAGATAACAAGTAGGTTCTGAGCCATTAGGCAGAACCAACTTGAAGACAGAGTTTGGGGTAAATGCATAGTACATTAACATAGCTTAAGACAAACATTTCCATAAGAAAAATGCATTGGTTATCTCAAGGTTTGAGAATAGTTAACTTCAGGTGAAACCAGGTGTCATTATGGCAACACAGTATTTTAAGAGAAACCTCCTTTTAAATTTGTAAAGAGAAGAAAAAAATATCACTAGTTTGTTTCCTCCTGCCGCTTAAGAGAGATAAATATGTCTGACACTTGCAGGCTATTGTCTCCGTTTGGAGACCCCTGGCCCTTCCTGCCTGTTACCCTCTCATTCCCCCCTTTTCTTTTAGGAGAATTATGTTGTCTAGGGAAAAGGGGCATCGTTTTTGTTCCGTAACTGCTTCAGAGCTGACAAAGGGCGTTGTCCCTAAATTGGTGAGACAACATATTCTCTTAATCCTCATATTGAGGATATCTGATCCAGGGGCCCCAAATAGTTGGAGGAAGCTGCAGCAGTAGCAGGAGTTTGAGCAACCATTTGTAACTTAAAAGCTTTCATGCGACTAGAAACAAATCCAGTTACACAGTTCCAGGTGCAAGGCAAAATAGTCATTAAAACAACTTAAAATCAAAATTAAAAAGTCACGTTATGTCCATAAAGTGCAATGTGTTGCACCAGTCCATTTTACGGTTGTTAGATGTCATCAGATGAAGAAGAGGCATCATATATGATTGTTGTTGAAGGTATTCACAGACTTGGAGAAAGTCTTTTCCTTGAAGTGGAGATGTCCACCACGGGAAGCCTTCTACTGATGAAGAGGGGAGCACTCTGCAAACCCAGCAGTTAGACTGATTGTGGAATGCAGCATATGAGGGAGCCCAGGACAGGAAGGCACTGTCTTGAGGATCAAACTGCAGACTCAGGATTTTTAGAGTCAGCAGAAATAAGCTCAGATAGATTATCAGGCCCATCTGAAAAGTACAAAGTCAGAGCATAGAAAGTAAAGACTTAAAATGAAGTCACTTGGTTCTGGTCAGGGTGCCATCTCTTAACTCGAGTGTGATGTACCCACGGATCAATTCCTGGCACTTTGACAGTTGTGGGAGAAGAAAGAATAACCTTGTAAGGGCCTTCCCAGAGGGCCTCGAGGGATGGGCCCCCAGATCCCAATGTTTTTATGAGGACCTCTGTTCCTGGCTCAAATAGAGGCTTGCTTGACTCAGAGGCTGGGTCAGGAGTCGTCTCCTGGAGTTCTGTTAATGCCTGTTGAAAAGTGGGCTGCCGTCTATGGGGTCGCACAGAGTCGGACACGACTGAAGTGACGCAGCAGCAGCAGCAGCATAATGACTTAAAATTCACGATCTGAAACCACAATTACTTTTGTACCAACCTAATATTTACCTCTGAAGTTACCTTTAGCAAGTTTCTTTGTTTCTTCATGTGAATTTGAGTTATTAATTTGGTGTCCTTTTTTTGCCATGTGTCATGCAGGATCTTGGGCTTCCCTTGTGGCTCAGCTGGTAAAGAATCTGCCTGCAATGTGGGAAACCTGGGTTCGATCGCTGGGTTGGGAAGATCTCCTGGAAAAGGGAAAAGGCTATCCACTCCAGTGTTCTGGCCTGGAGAATTCTGGCCCTCTCGCAGAGTCAGACATGACTCAGCAACTGTCACTTTGACTTTCACATGCAGGATCTTAGTTCCCCTACAAGGGATCATACTCAAACCCCACTGCATTGGAAGTGTGAATCTTAACCACTGGACAGCTAGGGAAGTCCTAGACCTGTTCTTATTTTTGAGTGTAGTATTAGCAATATATAAGAAGTTTCTATATTCCTTTGATTACTTTTGTTTCCTCTCATTTTTCCCCCTATTCCATTTGTTCTTAGTCTTTCTGTTTTGTCCCATTGGTTATTCTTAAATTAATTAACTCAATGCTTTATACATACTTATCGAACTCCTATTATACTATAGGTTTGGGGATGCAGTGGTGAAGAGATTGAAGACTGTCCCCATGAAACTTACACTGTAATTGGGGAGATAGTATATAAAGCATTATAGAGGAAATATGATGAAAGAAATTGAAAAGTGCTACAGTGGAAAATAAATCAGACCTAGACACAGAGAATTTGAGGTAGAAAGATCAAGGAAGGCCTCTGTGAAGGGGTGATACCTAAACAGACCAGGATGAAACAAAGGAACAAGCCACATGCAAAAAGAATAGCAAATGCAAAGACACTGAGGTTGGGAACATGCTCGGCATGTATGAAGAACAGAAAGGAGACCAGTGCAGGTACAGAGAAAATGAGGGGGACAGTGGTAGGATGGGAGGTCAGAGAGGTAACGTGGGCAAGATCTCACAGGACCTCATGGACCATAGGCTTTATGTGGGTACATGGACTTCAGCTTTTATTCTGATGGGAGCTGGGAAGGAATGCTGAGTACATAGGAACATTAATTAGAATAGGGTCCCTCTGGCTGCTATGAGGAAAAGAAACTATCAGGGGGCAAGGAAAGAAGCAGGGAGACCGGTGAGGTGGCTACTGCAAGGGTCCAAATGACACACGGTAGTGCTGGCAGTGGAGGCGAAGAGAAGGAGTTGGATTATGGATCTATTTTAAAGGATTTGCTCAGAGACTGGATGTGGAGGTGAGAAAAAGAGAGGTATCAAGGGTGTTTTATGGTTTTTAAAAGAATGAAATAATGCCATTTGCCACAACATGGATTTACCTAGAGATTATCATACTAAGTGAAGTAAGTCAGAGAAAGACAAATATCATATAACATCACTTATATGTGGAATCTTATAGAAAATGATACAAATGAATTTTTTACAAAACAGAAACAAGCTCAGATCTCAAAATCAAACTTATAATTACCAAAGGGGATATATGGGGGAAGGTGGTAAATTAGGAGATTGGGATTAACATACACAAATTGTGTGTGTGTTTTCAGTTGCTCAGTTGTATCCAGCTCTTTGGGACCCTATGGACTGTAATCCACCAGGCTCCTCTGTCCATGGCATTCTCCAGGCAAGAATATTGGAGTGGCTTGCTCCTCCAGAGGATCTTCCTGATCCAAGGATCGAACCTGTGTCTCCTGTGTCTCCTGCATTGGCAGATGGGTTATTTTTTGCTGAACCACTGGGAAAGCTCTACATGCACATGTTACTATATATAAAATAGGCAACTAACAAGGACCTTCTGCATAGCACAGGGAACTCTATTCAATATTTCTGAAAGAAAATAGACATATACATTCACTTTGTTGTACACCTGAAACTAATAAAACATTGTAAATCAATTATACTACAATAATTTTTTTTTAAAAAAAGGATGCTTTATGGTTTTTGATTTGAGAAGCTGGGTGAATGATGGACCACTTATGGAGATGGGGGAGACTGAGAGAAGAATAGAGTTTTTGTTTTGTTTTTGTCTTTACAGTGGAAGAGCAGGCCTTGAAAGACAGTAAATCAACAGTTGGAGTTTGGGGAAGTTAACATTGAAATGCTTCTTTCTACCCAAGTAGAAATGTTGAGGAGGCAGTTGGAGTTTGAATCCCAAGAAGCCCGGGCTAGAGATATGAATTTGGGAGTAACAGTAAATACAGGCTATTTTTGAAGAATCAGACTGGAACAACTTCCCTGGTGGTCCAGTGGTTGAGAGTCCACCTTGCAGTGCTGGGGACACGGGTTCCATCCCCTGGTCAGGGAACTAGGATTCCACATGCTTTGAGGCAACTAAGCCCCTGTACCACACCTAGAGAGCCCGTGTGCCAACAGCTGAGACCAGATGCAGCCAAATAAATTTTTTAAAATAAAATAAAATAAAAAGAATTAGAGTGACAGAGCTCTGGAGGAGCTCATACTGGCAATCAAGTGCTCCAGCCTGAAGCCACACTGGCTGTTTCCACTCAGTCATGAGGAAGTACAATCATCCCACCTTCCATGGTCCTGAAAGGGAGAAAAAAATGAAAATCCTAGCAAACAGCAGGAATGACAACCACAGAGAGCCAATGGACTTGTTTTTATGTTTTTACTTCTGCAAAAGTCTATCCCCATCCATTGTAATTGGGGGTTGATTCTTAACTCTCCCCCCCGCCCCACCCCACCACCCTGCATGGCTTGACTCCATCTGCAATCTGTCTCCTAAAGAATGCCTCAGAATAATTGGTCCCCTGATGGCTCCCTTGAAAAGCACCACTCAAGGTATTTTGGGGGGTTGCTTTGGGGGAATTTGGGGGAAGGAAGGGAGTTAGATGTGTCTGCTCATTAGACCATTTTGCCACACTCTCTCAGAAGGCTTCAAAATACAGCGAATTAAAACATGTCCCGCTGTGCTTCAGGCTCACCAGCCTTACTTCACTTCCTTGAACATGCCATGCTGCTTCTCAGCTTAGATCCTTTTCTTGTGCAATTCCCTCGCCTGAAATGCTTTCCCCCTATACCCATCTCCCTGGGTAACTCCTCCTGGACCTTTAGATCTCAGCATAGATACCCTTTCTCAGGGGGAATTTTCCCAGCCCCCTCCCCCACTATGGGTGGTAGACCCTCTTACACTGGGTACTTGACAACTCTGGTGTACAGGCTAAATTTGGTTGAGTACTGCCAGACAATTGCCCAAAATGGCTGCTTAAGCCCAGACTCTCACCAACAGTACATGAAAGTCCCTGTATCTCCATAAGACTGCCAAATTTCATGTGATTCAGTTTTCTAATTTTTTCCAGTGTGATGGATATAAAATAATATTTCATTTTATTGGCTTTTGAGCAGTGAGCAGCTGGACCCTACCTTTCAGGAACAAGTCTACAGTGTAGAAGTCATATTGCCTAACTTTTTTTCTATTAAAAATGGAAAAATTTGTTCAATTAAAAAATTGCACTTCTCTAATGATTAGTAAAATTGAGCATGTCTTCACATGCTTGATAACCTCATGGGTTTCCTCTTGTGTGAGCTTTCTATTCCTATCCTTTGCCCATTTTTCTTTGAGGCTCTTGTTTTTTTCTTGCTGTTTCTCAAAGTCACTTTTATATTCTGGATGTTTAATCTCTGGTGATTTCAGCTACAGCAAATAGATATTTGCTGTTTCATCTGTTAACTTTGTGTATAGGTTCATTTATTAAACAGAAACTGTAAATTTTGATATGTACATCGTCATTAACATTCTTCCTTGTGGTTTGTTCTTTTGAAGTTTTGTTCAGGAAGTCCCTCCCCATCCCTAGGTCACATGGCATATTAATGTATAGTGTTTTCTTTTACATGAAAATCTTTAACCTGTCCGGAGCTATTGTTTGTATATGGTATGAGGTAGGACTCCAGCTTATTTTCTTTCAGTTTTCCATACACCATCTTACCTTTCTGGCCTTAGAACACATCCTAATACCTGATAAGTCAAGTCTACTTTTTTATCTTTTTCAGAAATGATTTAGCACTTCACAAATCTTTATTCTTTTTTATAGATATTTATTTATTGAGATATAATCCATATACACAAGATTCATCATTTTAAAGTGTACAATTCAATGGTTTTTAGTATATTCACTAAGTTGGTCACCCATCACTATTATCTAACATCAGAACATTTTCATCACCTCAAAAAGAAACCCTGTACTTATTTGCAGCCACCCCTGTTCCCTTCTCTTCTCCCCTCAGCCCCTGGCAACTACTAATCAACTATCTCTATGAATTTGCTTATTCTGAGCATTTCACATAAATGGAATCACAAATTATGTGACTTTTTGTGTCTGGCTCCTTTTCACTGCGTATTTTCAGGTTTCATCCATATTGCAACATGTATCAGTACTTTGTTTCTTTTTATGGATGAGTAATATTCCACTTTATGGATATACCTCATTTTGTCTATCCAGTCATCAGTTGGCAGATATTTGAGTTGTTTCTATTTGGGGGCTATTATGAAAAATGCTGCTTTGAACATGCATGTAAAAGTTTTGTGTGGACTCTTTATATACTTTATTGAATAAGATTTATTGATTTTCCTTAAAATGTTCAGCTGGGATTTAAATTAAGGTTATATAGAAATTATATAGTAATTTGGATATAACTGAAATAGTTATAATATGAAATAGTCTCATCCAAGAGAATGAAACATGTCTTCTTTTATTCAGATTATCTTTTGTGTAACAATATTACCATAAACTTCTCAGCTTAAAACAGTAACTAACAGTATCTGTGGGACAGGAGTCAGGGTATGGTTTAATTGGGTTATTTGCTTAGGGTCTCACAAAGTTGAAATGAAGGTGTTGACCAGGGCTACAGTCTCATTTGATGCTCGTCTGGGGAAGGATCTGTTTTCAAGCTCACTCAGGTTGTTGGCAGAATTCAGTTCCTTGCAGTCATAGGACAGAAGGCTTCAATTTCTTGCTGGCTGTCAGCTGGGGTCACTCTTAGCTCCTAAAGGCCACCCTCTATTCCTTGCCATGTGAGGTTCTCCAAAGTGGTCAATTGTTTCATGAAAGGGAGTGGGAGTTGCCTCACAAGTTGATCATTTCCACCTCATTTTTAACATGATTATCTACATGTAATCACATACATCTGATCACCTTTGGACACACACATACTCAAAGGGAGGGGATTACCCAAGGATGAGAATACAAGGAGACAAGGATCATGGGGGCCATCTTAATTGTGTGTCCATTACATTATCCCTGAGCATATAATCTTCAGGTTCATAAGTGGATGTGTATAAGGATTTTGGGGCTTCCCAGGTGGCTCAAGTAGTAAAGAATCCACCTGCCAATGCAGGAGCCACAGGAGATGCAGGCTCGATCCCTGGGTTGGGAAGATCCCCTGGCAACCCACTCCAGTATTCTCCTTTTTCCTCCAACCAGGTTTATTAAACATAACAAAATTCTATATACAAGGTGACCTAAATATGTTGCTTCAAAACATGATACTTTCCTTAACTAGTATTTTGATAAGTCAATTCACAGAGTGTCAAAATGCAGCCTACTCTAAAATTAATAGAAAAGTGCTCAATACATATTACATGAATGGTCTAATAGTTCTATAAGATAATTAACATAAGGTATGAATGAGTCCCTGTGACAGGCTGCTGGAGAACTGATACGAGTTGTCAGGAGGCCATTTTGTGAACTGCCACTGTGATGCCATCGTGCTTCTGGATCATAATGTTCCCATTATTTGATTCTAGATACACCACAAGAATATCAGTGGGGTCCAAGGTTAGCTTAGCTGCTTGCTGGGCTAGAACAGATATCACCCCAGCATGCTCATCTCACAGGGTTCCGCAGCAACCTAGATTGAGTCCCTGTGAATCTGTGCACAGGATTCCGAAAATGGATGGATTCTTCATTGTGTCCTCCAAGTGCTGTTCTAAGGTAGCCTCCATCCCGCCGCATGTCACCTCCTTCTTTGCCACGGGTGTGAGGTGCTCCTTGGTCCCCCCTCCAGTATTCTCACCGAGCAAGAGTTGGACATGACTGAGCACGCACAGTAGAAGCAGTTAGAATGGATTAGATATACTCACAGCAACACAAATGGATCTTTCTTTTATTCACTTTTGATTTATGTCATGTTACCATACTTTTTAAATTCCAACCAAAGTGAAAATATCTTTTAAAAATCTGGTTATAATAATAATACATATTAATTGAAACTTTTTTTCAGATAACAGAGAAAAATGTAAAGGAGAATGTGACAAAGCACCTGTCATCTCCCCCTGCACTCACAATAACCACTGATATGCCCTTCCTGTTATTTTTCCCCCTATAGATACAGAAATTTTACCAAAGTTTTGTTTTGTTTGCTGTATCATTTTACATGGCTTAAAATCCTTTTGGAACAATTTATGAGTGAAATCGATCTACGTATCTATGGAAGACAAGTAGATAGAGACAACAAAATAAAGACAGAGACAGGAGGAAGGTTGCAGAGATGAAGGGAGAGAAAGAATCAGAGGCAGGAAGAGATAGATGGGAGGGGAAGACAGAGAGACCTATGGGCATATAAGGTCAGAAAGAGAAACAGAGCAATGGAGAGATGAAGATACTGGGAAAGAGACAAGGAAAGGATAGAAAGGAACTTTTATTGAGCTCCTACTAAATGCCATTTTTTAAAAGTTTTTTTAAAAATTGAATTTGTTATGACATTGCTTTGTTTTATGTTTTCCGCTAGGAGGCATGTAGGATCTTAGCTTCCTGATGAGGGATTAAATCCATTGCTCCCTGCATTGGAAGGTGAAGTCT
The DNA here is from genome assembly GCF_019923935.1 of Bubalus bubalis. Classification (NCBI taxonomy): domain Eukaryota; kingdom Metazoa; phylum Chordata; class Mammalia; order Artiodactyla; family Bovidae; genus Bubalus; species Bubalus bubalis. The sequence goes on from NC_059181.1 coordinate 55,822,050, forward strand.
CAACCACCAGGGAAGTCCTCTAAATACCATTCTTATTAAACCTTCAAAGCCACTCTGGGAGACAGTTACTAGTAACCGCTTTATGCAGGTAAGGGACAGCACCTTAGAATGGTGAGCTAATTGAACTCATCACTCTATAAAGGCCATGGTCCATAGGCCATCCGTAACTGTTTATCCAATGAACAAAATCGTATATCTCCTCCCCAAGAAGTGGGGCAGCAGAGGGGACCAGACCTCCATTCCACTCCACTGAGTCATTTTTCCTGCCTGTCTGCTGAGGCGACAGCAAAGTCTGTTACTCTGGCTACTGGCCTCCGACTGCCATGGCAACCGCCATCAAAGGCTCCAGCTCATCACCTTGCCCCTCGGGCATCTCCTTGGCAACGGGCAGGATGCAGAGGCTGAGGGAGCTAAAGGCTGCGCCTGCGTAGACAGGATGGGATGGGCAGGGAAGGGCAAGATTCCTCAGCGTGCGCAGCCGCAAAGCACCGCAGCGGTGCAGGGTAGCTCAGACGCTGCGCACTTGCCAGTCAGTCCGCCCGTCCGGAGCCCGGCTCGCTGGGGCAGCATGGCGGGGTCGCCACTGCTCCACGGGCCGCGGGCCGGGGGCGTCGGCCTTTTGGTGCTGCTGCTCTTGGGCTTACTTGAGCCACCCCGCACTCTCTGCGCAAGGCCGGTAAAGGTGCGACCCGGGTAGGGCTCTGGGTGGGGGTGGGGGGAGGATGCTACAGGCGAGGGTCGGTGCCTAGCCACTGGCCCCTTATCCTCGCTGGCCCCAGTTCTCGGGACCTGTGGAGAGATCGGCCATGGGGGCCTGGGGTCCAGCCTCCAGTTTGCGCCCAGGCCATGCCAGCCTCCGTCTCTTGGGTGTGTGGGTGGCAGTGTCTGGGGGTCGTCTGGCCGCCGCGCCCTGCGCATCCCTCCGCACTAGGCGCTGGGCCCGGCCTCGCCCCGCCCGCCTCCTGTGGCGCTGTCCACGGGCGTAGCACACTGTAAGGCGGGGGATGCGGGCCTCGGTCTGTGTCCGCAAGATGTGATGACAGGGATATGAGTGTGTGCTGTCTCTGTGTGTTTCTTTTGATGTAAGCGCTTACGAGCATCCATACAAAGGTGCCATTGTGGGTCCGGGTGTGCACTGTGTGTGAAGCTTCTGTGTGTGAGTTTTCTCAGTGTGCACCGGTGTGTTTGTGATTCCTGTGGTGATGGTGTGACTTATGGGTGTGTCTGTGTGTTTGGGTGTGTGTCTGTGTGATTGTCTTTTTGTTTGGGAGGGAGTGGTCTTTGCATCCCCTAGGTGCACACCCCATTTCGGTTCTGTTGAACTGAGAGACTGGGATTTTGTATATGTGTTGATGAGACTGTTTCTTTGTGGAGCTGTGTCATTGTGGAGAGAGGAGCCATGATGTTGCTCTCTGTGCGGCATTATGTCTTTAAGGGTGGTGTGTATTCTTGCATCTAGATGGCTTGGCGATTGTAACTGCATAGCATTGGTTAGTGTGAATGTGTGCAGCCCCCCGAGTGTGGATGTGGCAGTGTTGGGTTGCATATTTGACATCTCAAGGCTTGTCAGTCCAAGTAGTGTGTATGAGGGCACGATTGACGTGTGTGATTCCCTGGGGTGGGTCTCAGGGGTGGTGGCCATCAAGGGCACTTGGAGCACATCCTTCTTTTTTTTTTTTTTTTCCATCCTTCTATAATGTAGAGTTCAAGGCTGTCTGCATCAAGGATGGTTTTTTAAAAGTATTCTTTATATATGAGAATATATCTAAAGATATGTATATATACAGTGTAAGAAATAATGATAAAATAATCCCTTTGTGTGCCCATTACTCAGCTTAAATCAAACATGACCAATAGTTAGAAGCCCCTCGGTGCCTTTCACCACAGCAGTCTCTCTCTTCCATAATCATTATCCTGTATTTTCTGTTAACCCTTACTTTTGTTTGTAGCTTATCATCTATGTCTGTATCTCTAAACAATATCTTGTTTAGTTTTTCGTCACAGAGATGGAATCATACTGGGTGTCTGGCTCCTGGTAGTCACTAGGGGTCACTAGGAAGTCATCAGGGTGTCTGGTTGTAACAGGCAGTCTGCAGTGGAATTCTGGAACTTGATTTTTTTTACACATTGTGAGATTCATCCACATTGAAGTATGTGGCTATAATTAATTTATTCTTATTACTGCATAATATTTTACACTATGAGTATATCATGAGTGTATGTGTATATCATGATTTATAGATGCATTTTCAATATGCTAGCAACAACATTTGGGTTGTTTCTAGGTGTTTCTTTTTTCCTCCCTTCACTTTTATGCTGTTATGAACAGTGCTGCTGTAATTTTTCATGAACCTTTGTCCAGTAGTATATGCACAAAAGCTACTCTGGGGTGTAACACCCCGGGAGTGGGGCATATGATATGTGTATCTTTCAAGACGTTGCCAAATTGTTCCTCAGCACTATTTTGACAGTTGAGTTCCCAGAAGCAATGTATAAAAGCCTCCATTTTTCCTATGTCGACATCAACATTTGACATAGTCAGACTTTAATTTGCTTTTCTCTTACTGCTTTTTAGGAATTTTTGGTATATTGGACACTGTTCCTTTATTGATTATTTGTGTTACAAGCATATTCTCCTACTCTGATTTTACTTTTCATTCTTTTTATGGTGTCTTGGGATAAAAAGAAATTCTTAGCTTGAATGTAGTCAAATTAATTTTTTCCCTTTCCATTGTTCCCAAATTTAGATCACTTATTTTTCCTGCACAATTTACTGAAGTTGTTCCTGTCCCTCATAGCTCTGCAGTGTCCCCTCTGTCATAGCAAGTGTCAGTGTGTGTGCATCTGTTTCCAAGCTCTGTTCAATCCTATTTCTTCCACTGCACTGAATCTGTGGTTTAACTTGCCCATTCAATTTTTAATGTCATTTATTTTTCTAAATGTTCTGTATGTCTCTTCTTCAAACCTTTATGGCCATTTAATGGTCTTTTGTTCCTTTCTCATACTTTTGATATCTTTTATTTCTTTAAACTTACTGAAATTGCTTTAAAACTGCCTGAACTGAACATTAGTCATTGGGTAATTTATTTTACAGATAGACTTGTATATACAAATGATATATGTATACAAAAGATATATAAATGATATATGAACACAGTTTTTCATTCCGACATTATTTATAAGAATAGAAAAAGATTGGAAACATCCTCAATGTTCATCAGTTGGATTGGTTAAATAAACTATTGTACATCCATAGGAGAGGGATTCAAAGCAGAAGAAAGGAAGGATCGAAGAAAGAAAGGATGCTTTTAGGGTAGGATCTAGACATAAGATTCCAAAAAACAAGGCATAGAACAGTCTGCTACCTTTTGGGTAAAACAAATGGACAGTAGGAATCTGTAAAATGCAAATATAAGTTCCTATTGTCCACAACATTAATATAGAGAAATACATTGCTGTCATATCTACCATCTCTATTCCTATAAAGAAACCTGGTCTTCTGCAGCCCCCGGGGGGGGGGGGGAGGGGCAAGGTCTGAGTCACTAGGAAATCGTTCGCGATGGGGGGAGGGGGTTGAATCTAGGGGTCTTTGGTGGCCCTAAGTGTGACCAGAGATATTTGTGGGTCTCCATTGGCCTTAGGGGTGTCTAGTCATATTCAAGGGCCCATGGCACCTTTGGTGGCATCTAGGGATATTTGAGGTCCGCGGAGTCCTGCGGGTTGGGAGTCTCTGGCCGGGCGAATGCTGAAGACCTCCCCGCTCCAACCTGTCTTCCCACAGGAGCCCCGCAGCCTGGGCGCAGCCTCGCCGCCCTTGGCTGAGGCCAGCGGTCACCGCCGCTTCCGGCGGGCGGTGCAGAGGGGAGAGGCTGCGGGGGCTGTGCAGGAGCTGGCGCGGGCGCTGGCGCACCTGCTGGAGGCCGAACGGCAGGAGCGGGCGCGGGCTGAGGCGCAGGAGGCCGAGGATCAGCAGGCGCGCGTCCTGGCGCAGCTCCGGCGCATCTGGGGCGCACCCCGCACCAGTGACCCGGCCCTGGGCCTGGAGAACGACCCCGACGCGCCCGCCACGCAGCTCGCCCGCGCCCTGCTCCGCGCCCGCCTGGACCCGGCGGCCCTGGCAGCCCAGCTTGTCCCCGCCCCTGCCCCCGCCGCGGCGCTCAGACTCCGGCCCCCCGTCTACGACGATGGCCCCACAGGCTCCGATGGCGAGGACGCCGGCGACGAGACGCCAGACCTGGACCCCGAGCTGCTGAGGTACCTCCACGAAGGGTGGTCGGGGGGCGGGTGCCATCATCCTGGGAGGAAGGGGGCGAGGAGCGGCGGAGGGCCTTCTTTACAGGGTGGAGGTGCGAACACCTAGGTCCTGGGACCCTAGGTGGGGGCAGAGGTGCCTGGCTGGCTCCCTTCGTCCGAATGGCTGGAGTGGAAGGCAGGGACACCTGTCTCCAGAAAGCGGTTGGACGCCTGAGTGGGAGGAGGCTGCCAGGTCCCGGAGAGGTTAGAGGTACCGGCGGCCTCCAGGTCCTAGGGCCGAGGCGTTGACTCACGGACACCTCCTCACTGCAGGTATTTGTTGGGGCGGATCCTAACGGGAATCGCCGACACCGAATCCGTCGCTGCCCCGCGTCGCCTCCGCCGCGCCGCCGACCAGGATACTGGCCCTGAGCTACCCCCTGAGGGTGTGCTGGGGGCCCTGCTGCGTGTGAAGCGTCTGGAGACCCCCGCACCCCAAGCGCCAGCGCGCCGCCTCCTGCCCTGAGCACCGCCAGGATCCCGTGCACCTTCCTGTCCAGGACAACCTGCCAGCTCCCGCCAGCCACAGTTGCTGCCCTCGAACCCCAGGATCCCCACCCAACCCCACAATAAATGTAATCTGAAGCAGCTATGTACTTGTTTGTGTGAGTGACAGTGTCTAAGGGGCCTGTGGACTAAGTGGTGATGGCCCTTCTTAGACAAAGGAAGAGGAGCCCCAGCCCTCGGTCCAGCACTTTTAAGACAACCCCCTCCCTGCAGTCTCTGCCTCTCCTCCCTGGGCAGATCTCCATGTGGGCAATGGCAGTGCCTACCAGATTTTGTGCCCCATTTCTAGGCCTCGGTTGGGAATGGGGAGCCCAGAAATCTTTGAGGGCCACTTTCAGCAGCACCTTCTCAGAGTCCATCCCAAGGACCAAGCTGTTTCTGAGGCAGGTGAATAGAGCTTGGATGGTGCTGGGATGTCCACTTGCACACATGAACTCCCTGACATGGGGAGGGGCTACCTGAGGGAAGAGAAAGGGAATGGGCTGCTGGCCAGGGGTCAGCCCTCCCAATGCTGTCACCTTCTGGGCTTTCAGATCATTGAGAAAATGTATTCATCAAGGTAGGAGGATAGGATGAATTGTTAGCTTGATATGAATGTTTAAATATCTAATTAGATATTAATAGTATAGAGGCCACTCTTACTGTACTGTTACCCCCGCCCTAAAGATATTGGGAGTCAGTGTGGTGGTAACTGGTGCGCACTGGCTATTCCCTCTGCCCCTAGTTTTCCACAAGATTTTGCTCAAATATCACCTACTAAGGCTTTCCTTGACCTCCACGTCACTCTATTCCTCCACCTGCCTTTACTACATAGCCTCATGTCCTATCTACAAGGGCAGGGATTTTCAGTGGTTTGCCTCTACATATTCTGTACCCAAAGCAGGGCCTGGCATATAGGGGTTTTCCCCCACATTTCTTGAATGGAAGAATTCTCACAACTCAATAACATTCTCCCCACCCAGTCTCATTCCCACCCACATAACACTTGGCATGGAGGCAGTTTTAAAACCTAAGAACACAATTTATTTAATTTTGCACAGAATCTCTCAACTTGACATAACACAACCAACACTATGTCCCACACTGCCAAAAAGCCCATCACCAAAAGAAAACCTCCCCAGGAGAGAGACACCAACAGTGTTCCACACAGCTACTTGCTGGTAGAGGGGGGCTCATGAGAAGGAACCATCACCCTGGTCTGGGGGAGGGTCCACTTTTCTAGACTTAAGACCTTCAGGCCACAGAGCAGCCACAGTGGCACATGGCTTTCTGGTGCCGGCCTTTATCCCCACCTGGCCCTGTCGTGGCCTCCTTTGCCATGGCCTCTCGGACCCTTTGGATCTCCTGGATGAGTAGGGAAAAGGCCTCTACCACACCCTGGCGTGTCTTGGCTGAGGTCTCTACGAAAGGGGCCCCCCAGCTTTTTGCGAGGGCTGCAGCAGCGGCACGAGCATCTCCAGTAGTGGTCACAAGGTCACATTTGTTGCCCACAAGGACAAGGGGCTGGGTGTGGTGTGGGCCCCAGGTGGCCCGCATCTGCTGCAGCTGGGCTAGAGATGAGGGGTCATCGAGGGCGAAGACACCCAGCACACCATCGCCAATCGCCACACACTGGTCACGCAGGGCCTGATGAGTGGCCTGCCCTGCTGTGTCCAGCACGTTCAGAATGCAGCCTCCGTGGTCTAGGGCCATCTCCTTCCAGTAGGAATCCTGGATGGTGGGGTCGTGGTCTTCCACAAAGCACTGGTTGTTCAGCTGGATGGTCAGTGCACTCTTTCCCACACCACTTGCGCCCACCACCACTGCCTTGTACTCAGGCAGCTTCTTGCCTACACCCTTGGAGGGCGACCCCCAAGCCCTGTGGCTCTGCTCCCGGGATCTAGGGCTCCAGGTGCCCAGGCCCAAATCAAACATGTCAGGCTTTGTTGGCTGTGCCATGGCTCCAAGCGGGCAGCTCAAGGAAGAGATGTGGACAGCAGGCCCTGCAGATGGGAAGAAAAGAAAGACAATGGGGGGGGGGGTAGGGGGTTGGGGGATTAGGTGAGACCATTTAGGGACAGAGGGACAGCCAGGTGTCATTGAATCAACATTTATTGAGTGCCTAGTGTGTGCCAATCACCTAATACAGTACATACATTATTCATGTTGTCTATTCTCTCTTATTCCCCTTTACAACATAAACTCTGTGAAGGCAGGGTTTTTTAAAACACCTTGATTAACTTATATACTGTAAAGTTAACCTAAAGTGTATAATTGTTTTTTAAATTCATTCACGGAGTTGTGTGACCATCACCGTAATCTAATTTTAGAACATTTCCAGTCACCTGGAAAAGATAGCCCCTGCCCATTAGCAGTTCCTCCCCATTCTGGAGGGACGGCAGGAATTTCATCAGTTTCGACTTCGGATCATGTCACTGTTGGACCGCAGCCCAGCACACTGCCAGACACAGTTTGTGGTGAGCAGCATTCCTGCCCCCAGGAGTTTATGTTCTAAAAGAAGGAAACACCAAGAGGGAGGGAATATATGAATACCTATGGCTCATCCATGTTGATGTATTGAAGAAACCAACACAGTATAGTAATTATCCTTCAATTAAAAATAAATTTTAAAAAGATGGAAACAATAAACCAAAGAATTAAGCTAATTATGAAGTCTGTTAATCATAATCATTGGAATTTAGTCTTTATTACTTATTCAACATATAGCTATTGAGAACCTACTGTGTGGCAAGGACAAAGAGGTGGGGGAAAAAAAGAGATTAATAAACCCTGGCCCTCCTGAATGTGACTTTCTAGTCAGGAAAACAGACAACAAAGATAAATCAGTAAGAATGCTTCAGTAATAGGTGATAAGCAGGGAGAAGGTGCTTAGTTAATGTTAGGCATTTCTATTATAATTTAATTTTCATTCACTAATTCGGGGACCTTCCTGCATGCCAGGCATTGTGATGGGTGTGGAGATGGGAGGTAGGGTTGGGGGCAGGAGGTGTGGGGGTGGTGAAGTGGCTGAGAACAAAATAAAGTCCCTGCCCTTGGGAGGATTCTGGAAGTGAGAAAGAGACAATAAACAAGATAAGCAAGTAAATTACCATGCAGTTAGAAGACACAGCAGGTGCTCAATTAGCGTCCACTATTAATAGAATGTCACCATTAACCCTTTCAATACACATCCCCGATCTTGGTTTGGTGTGTGGCCTCAGGATATGCATCATAATGGTTGAGGCCCCAAGTCTCTCCGGAAGCCCCAGGGCAGTGGCAGCTAGGCGGGATGGAGGAATTCTGTGGCGTTTGGGATCCCAGCGTCAGAGTTGGGGCAGGGGGGAAGGTCCCAGGTGGAGATCCAGCTGTGGGGCCTCAGCCCTGAGAGGATCCCTGAAAAGAGCTGTGGAATGTGCTCTCCCGCCAGGAAGGGGGACCTGATAGAAGACGGAGCTCTGGTGGTCCCCCCACCCCGATTGGGGGCAGAAACGGAGAGATCAGATCATGAGGTTGGGCCGAGGAGAGGGGGCCAGCCAGGAGCCAGGGCAGCAATGCAGGCCGTAGGGGACCTGTATGAGAGCAGAGCGGGATTTGGGATGTTCCGAAGGCCGGCCTGACAGGGTTTTTGCTGAGGGTTTGGAGGCAGGGGACGGGTGCAGGCCGCCGGAGAGGTGGCCGCTGTCACCTGAGACAGGGCCGGGTGCGAGGAGCCTTCGCTCTGGGCGGGGGTCACCGGGGCTGAGGCTGCCATGCAATGAGGAACGGGAACAGCGAGGCTTGGGAAAGTGAGTGGCGATGACTGACCCGAGGTCACACAGACCATTGCAGGGTGGCAGGGGAATTGGGAAGCAACGGTGCCAACTGCCAGTGGAAGGTGGTCGGGGACCCCTCCCCCAGGCATGAACCGCTGTCGTCTCCCTGACCCAAGGAGGGAGGGGCATGTCCACCCAACGACAGTCCCCTCCATCTCCTTCCAAGGTGGCCCAGGCTCCGCACCACCTCAGTCAGGCATCCCCTGACTAAAGCCCAGGAGGCTGGCCCGGTGTGGGGCTGGGAGAGGGGCACACCCGGTTTCACCCCAAAGCCGCGCTCGGCCTGCACCTTCCCGCCCAACTCCCGACTCCCCGCTCCCCGCTTGGGGCCTACACCCTCACCCAAGTCCATACTCACGTCCTCACAAAGGCGGCTGGAGGTTGCTGGTCTCTGAGGAGAGGAGGCAAACAGGGGAAACTGCCCTCACACCTGACCTCGGCCACACCCCCACAGCCTTAAGTAGAAGGACCGCCCAGATCGGTGTGGGGGCGGGGCGCAGGGGGAGGTCTGGTGCCCCAGCTCACCTCAGTTCCAGGAAGGCCGGTGGCGACCCCAACCGCCGCTCTGACAGAGATGCTCCCTCAGGTCCCAGTGACGGGATGGGGAAGGGGAAGATGGGAGTACACATGCGCATCAGGCTGCCCTCAGGCCCCTCTGCTGGCGCACCCTTGTCAGCGCTCCTAGGTGAGTGCGCCCTGAGGTATTCTTGAGGTGTGCTGTAAGCGCTGACTACCCTGTGTACCTCGTGCATCCTGCTGTACCTCTTTACCTTGCCCCCACCTGGGACGTGATTTTGTGTGTTTAGTGTATGGGGCGGTTGTCACATTTTTGACCTCAGTGTCCCGTCTTTGCAAAATGTTTTGTGAGGGCCTCTCTGAGGCCTGGGAGCTTGCGCTGCCTCAAGCAGGCGTTTTGGTAGCATGGGAGAGAGTTGCATCCGGTCCTGAAGGGAGGAGAAAGTTGCAAAGCAGGTGTTATTCTGTAAAGGTCTAAAGAACCTGATTTGAGATAGATATGTGCCAAGCTACATTTCCCAGACTCCCTTGCAGCTATGGCTGTCATGTGACACAATTCTGACCAATGAAATGTAAGCAGGAGTTGTGGAGGTGGGGCAACCAGAATGCTCCTTTAAAGGGGATGACTGAGCTGACCAGCAGCCCCTTTCCCCATTCTCTTTTCTTGATTGGGAGAGGCTCTGATACTCATTCTGGGAGCACGAGGGTGGCCATGAAAACAAGTCCAGGAAACATCAGCCTGGACTCCTTTGAGTAGCCAAAGCAATTCTCATTATGTAGGGGAAATAACGCCCCCCCCCCCCCCCCGCCCCGCAATTATCCTCCAATTCCCCACCCTTGGTCAGTAGTAGATACTTCTTCCCCCAGGAAAGCTACCCATGACCACCACATCTAAGCATGGTAAACCTGGACATTGTTCCCCTCTCCCCACCCTGACAATCAAGACAAAAAGACATATGGGAAGGCTGAGGCCTAATGAGGACACTTCATGATCATTTTTCTCACCTTCCCAGCCCAGGGTGTAGCTGGGACTGGCTGTGAGCCTTCTATTTCTAAGGCAGGTGCTCCTTGTCTCACAGAGTTCACCATTTAATCTCTTATGGAGCCAGTTAAGCTGCTTGCTCTATTGTCAGTTAATTTCGGGGGGGCACTGATTGAACAGGGGGTTGACCTGATAGAGACCCATAAAGACCCACACCTTCATTCCTTCATCACTCATCAGTTCTGTTGGACAGAAGGGTGGGCTTCTTTACCCACTCAAGGTTAAAAGCTTTCTCCAGGTGGTGGTAACAGTTTGTACTTTATTGCATATGCAACCCTGCCATACTTCAGTTGATTCTTCTGCCCTCCAAAGTAGGTTTATATCAGGCCCCTTTGGGGTCACTGAGCTGTGCTCCCCTTTCCTTTTGGGGCAGAGTAGATAGAGTCCCTTGAGCAGGCAGTGGGCAGGGAGAGATATACAATCGATGACCACAGTCTTCATATAAGTACGTACACTTAAATCAGCACCCTGGGGGAGTTGGAAAGGGTCTTCAGGATGGGATGAACTAAGGCTGGTCTATCTTGGGACTCTGAAGGTAAAGGAGCACATCCTGGGATTTAGTCTGAATGGGGTATGTCTTCCCCAAACTTGTTCTGGTGGGCGATGTTCTTCACTGCTAGGAGATCCTGAGGAGGAGGCAAGAGAGGGGAGGTAAAGTGAGCACCCCTCTACCTCAGCTAGGAGGCTGCCCCAACTCCAGCCCTCAACCACACTGTCTCTTGGCCTATCACACATGCAGAAGGGTTTCCATTTGTCCCTTACCCAATCACAAAAGGTGTGTGTGTAGGGGAGGGAGTGTGAGTGAGTATGCACACATTAGAGGGTCTGCCCAGGGCCCACCTTGTGGTGGACATAGGCTTGACAGTGGTAACACCAGGCAGACAGGTCGGCATAGCTGAGTACTAGTGGGTGTCCTGAACCTTCATGGTGCTGGAGCATATGAGCATTGATGTAACGACCGCAGTAGATCTGAGGTTGGGGAACGAGTGTTGGATGGAGATTAGACCCATATAGGGTTTGCTCCTGGGTCAACCTCCACCCCACACTCTTCTTCAGCAGCATACCTGATAGCAAGACAGACACACCCAGTTCTCCTGGAGTGTTCCACAGTCCTGACAAGGTTGGGTCACATTTAGTCCTGTCTCAGGTATGGGGCATACTGCCGCCAAATGAGGACACCAAAGCAGTGGTCTCACCGCATAAAACATGACCTGGGGTGGGTAAAACTGAGTAAGCTAGGGACTCTATCTCCCCATTATACGTTCTTATAACACATACTCCTAGGTTGAGGCACAAATGGGTGTGAGAAGGAAGCCACCGTTCTAGCCTCTCCCTGAACTCACCTCGTCAGTGTCAGCATGATCTCCAAAGACCTGCACTGGCACTGACTCATTTGTGTCCTGACCTCCAGCTGCCTCTCCTAGTAGTCCTTCCTCTTCTGAGGGCTCCTGTACACATGGAGAGGAAAGATGTATCTAGGAGGCCTGATCCTCATCCCTTTTTCCCCTTCCCTGGGTGTGGTGGGCCTTACCTGAGTCGTGCTATCTAGGTCCAGTATTCTGAGGTTTGTCATCAGCTTACTAGGGGATGTCTGGGCTGTGGCTCCTTGCACGGGTAAGGCAGGAGGAATCCTGTTGTTGATGCATGAGGCTGGAGGGTTTTGGATCAGTTCAGCTCCCCCTGTGGCCCCCTCTGAGATGGTCTGGTCCAGTGCAGCTCCTTGTGTGGCTGTGTCTGAGGACTGGCTCTGAGTAAGTTCTACTGGAGCTCTCGCTGACTCAGTCTGATCTGGAGTGGACTCTTTCACAGATGCTTCTGAGGCGGCCTGTCCCATGCCTGCCTCCAGGATGTTCCCTTCCACTGTGGTCGTCACATTGGCTAACCCAGAACTGGCTGGTTGGGATGGCTTCTTGGTGATCAACTTAGAACTGGAGAGTTCCTCTTTGTTTTTGCGCTCTGGAACCATGGGAGGGAGATCCTTGAATGTGGGTGCTATCCGTTCTCTCGCCTCTGATCCCTGCCCTCCCCTGAGCCCCCATTGCCCCCAATGCCCTGTGCCCACTCACTCATGACCCGCAAACTGCGCCAGTATCTTCGATGGACTTGGATGGTTTTAGTGATGGAAGCCTGGGCTCCAGATAGTGGGGGCCGCAGCCGGGTGAGCAGGGGCAGTGGATCCCCAAGGAGGGAGCGAGTGCAGGCAGCCATGGACTCTGAGATGGATGTCAGGTTATAACCACCCTTTGTTAAGGAAAAGAGGAGGGAAAGGTATGATGGGGTAGTCCTCAGGGAATTCAGGAGACACAATGTCTTGCCTCCCAATCTCCCCTTGGGGCCCTAAAAGTCTGGAGGGTGGGTACTGGGGACAAGTAAGTAGGACCCACATGTGTCAGATGAGCAGCACCTACTGTGTGAGACGGTTGTGAGGATGATAAACTTGTGATGTAATGTGCAAGATAATATTAACCACAACAACAACAGCACTGATGGCAACAATAGTAAGAACTAATGTTCATCAAGTGCTTGCTATGTGCTAGACCCTACGTTTTTTTGGCCAAGCCTTGCAGCATGTGGGATCTTAGTTCCCTAACCAGGGATCGAACCCCTTCCCTGCAGTGGAAGCACAGAGTTTTAACCGCTGGACTACCAGGGAAGTCCTAGACCCTATTCTAAGCACTGAATCCTCACAGCCACATAGACCGAACTGGTACAGGAACCTGCCTCCACAGTAATGGGAACCCCTGGCCCCACCCACCCAGAAGCCCCTGCCCTGCCCTGGTATAGGAACAACTGATCTTTCTCTCTACATAAACCTCTGTCCTGATCTGGTAAGGGATCCCCTGTTTCTTACACTCTATAGGAACCCCAGTCTCTGCTCTTTTTCCAGATAAAGAAACTTTGGCTCCGAGTGATTAGATGACTTGTCTGAGATCCTAACAGATGGTTAGAAGTAGCATTGAGGTTGAAACCCGGGCTACCTGAGGAAAGAGTCCACCACTCCGCCCTGCCACAAGCAGGCCTGGGCACATGGTGGGACATCTTGCTAGTCAATTAATCTTTCTGTGACTTTTTGTCCTCATCTGTAAAGGAGCAATAATAACAGCACAGAAGGTTGCTGAGAGGGTAAAACTAACATATGAACAATGTGTAACAATAAGCTACAGCTCTTGTACAAGGCTTATGACGTTCCAGGCACCCCTCCACGATTAGCCAGCCACACCTTACAGACGAGGATACTGAGGTACAAGGGGCAGGGGCGCTGAGTAATTTACAAAAGGTCAGTGAACTTCCTTTGTCCTGGGATTTTGTTGGATGCAGCTCAAGCAGAGGTAAAAAGCATAGACTTTGGCACCAGGCTGCTTGGGTCCAAGCCTGGCTCTGCCATTATTAAATGTGTGATCTCTGGCTAGTCACTACAGCTCTCTGTGTTTCGGCTTCCCTGATCTTGAGAGAGGAAAATGATAAGGTCAGCAGACCTTACCTCACAAGACTGCTTTAAGTAAATGCATTAGTTACGCATGTTAAGTGCTGAGAGAAGTGTCCTGCACATAGTGGGTACTCAATTAAAGCTGCTCATGCTGGTGTTATTAATGCCCAGTGTATGCTCACAACCCCAGGTGGGGACACCCAAGTCTTCCCGACCATCCTCCGACCATGGGAAGAGGGACTGAGAGAGTTACCTCTAGGATTAGGATGATATGGCCATTGGCCAAGCCCATCAGCTGGTGGGTGAGGTGGGCATAGCCCTCAGGCGACACCTGGCAGCCTCCCAGAGGATCCCCCCGAGCAGCGTCGAAGCCAGCTGAGACCAGCACCAGTTCTGGGTTAAACTGAGGCAGAGAGAGAAGAGACACACTGAGCATGAAGGAGGGGGCATGGGGACTTAGTAGCACAGGGAGACCCAGAGACATGGAGACAAGGACAAATGAAAACAGGGTGATGCAAGTCAGAGGGATGGAGACATGGGACCCGGAGCCCAGGAGACACAAGCCCAGAGCCCTGAAAATAGGGAGGGCAGGACATGGAGACATAAGAGAAACTTGGAGACATGGATACATCAGACACAGATTTTGAGACACAAGATACAGAGAGATGCAGATGTGAGAAATGGATGGACGGGGACATGAAGCAGAATTGTAAGCTGTGGAGACTCATGTCAAGAGACAGTGACATGAAACAGAGAGATTATGTTCTCACATATACACCCAAGGCTGAGACCAAGAGGCAAACACTCCCCTCCCTGGATCAAACATGGGACACATGTGCACAACACAGGGTTTTATACACAGTGCTAAAAAGAGGTACACACATGCTTCCATCATAGAAGATGACAACAAAAGTACCACACACAGAAGATGGTCACATACAGCCGCACACAATCAAACAGTCTCATACAGACTGGACTATTCATGGTATTAGTCACACATACACACACATACATAATTTCTCAGAGGGAACAGTAACCCTCAGCTACTCCTGCACCAACACAATTATACACGTCACCACCAAAGGCAAAATAGTCATACATGCTGTTGCACCCACAGGAGATGGACACTTGCACACAGTCACACACATACTATTTCAGAGTTACACAAACACAGATGGTAGTCACAGCCACTGTGCACAGACATACATACACATCTGAACATGCATGTCTGCACAGAGGTCACAAAAATGGCACTCACATTCATCAACCCTCAGAGTAAGTCATGCATACATGATTTGCCACAGACATACATGGTTTACACATGGAGAAGAGAGTTACCTACAGCCACTCAGTGTCAGGCAAATATATATTAATATATAGACCATAGCAGACACTTGGAGAGATGACTGTCAGAGAGAGAGCACTGTGCAGTGATGCACAATATGACAGCCATCACACAGAGCAATGGTAGTGACAAACAGCTACCCGTAGAGTCTCACACATACTCAAACCCCTCAACACCGTGCAGTTCCATAGAGCTGGCAGTCACATGGGGCCACCATGACACACAGACCAGCACTAGTGATGGTGTACACATGGGACATGTTCACAACCAGGCACACTTCCAGGCAAGATTACTCACACACCCAGAAGTCCTCACAGTTACACACAGAGGGCAGTCACAGACAGATACTGCACAGACATACCCAAAAGCCATCACACAGTCACATCCCTTCACCCAGAGCCATCACTACTGTCACCCACAGGCCCTCTCACAGGATCAGTCACCTGTAAGTTGGACACACGCACACTCACTACCACATAGTCTCATCATGTGCACCCCGAATCATACCTCGTAAGCAATAGGAAGCACCAGACGGTGCCAGGCAGCCAGGTAGTCAGCATCACCCATGTGGGGTCCATTCCAGGCCACATTGACAGTGAATCCTGTGCCTGTAGCTTTACCTATCCGGGTACAGGCACCCTCGTTCCCCATGGGAAAGAAGGTACCATGATCATAGCGGTGCAGGGAAATGTACAGCACACTGTGGGGACAGGGTGGGAAGGGGGGGGGACACAGCTGGTTAGCAAGGTGCCCCTGAGGCATGGCCTGCCCATCTCCCTGACCACACTCCAGCCCCTGCCCCAGCCCCTCACCTGGGGTCCTCCTCAAATATGTGCTGAGTTCCATTACCATGATGGATGTCCCAGTCCACGATCAGGATCCTGAGGAGGGGACAGCACCTTAGTTACCTGGCAACACTGGTTCCCTGGGGGAGGGCAGGGGCTACACCCCTGGAGTCAGTGTGCCGGGACATTTACTGCAGTGGCAGGACCCTGAGTCCCTGGGGAAAGCACTGGCTGGCAGGCTTGTGGGTCCTATCAGAGTCCTAAGGGCTTCACTGTGGGCCAGAGCAAGTGCTCAGGGCCAGATCCTGGGCCCCATGTGGATAAGTGCCATGGGCCTTTTGAAGTAAGCACCAGAGACCGTCCTCTGGGTTCTGTTAGGATAGTCATCAAGGGCCAGAAATTCTGGGGCAGGGCACCCTGGATTCTGTTTGATAAGCACCTGCATGCCACAATCTGGGGATCCCATTTGGGTCAGGCCCCAAAAGCTAGATCCTCCTTGGTCCTTTTCTGGAAGTGCTGGGCAACTGGACCCTGGAGTGGTTCTGGGTAACTTTGGGTGCTGCATTACAGGGCCTGCTGAGTAAGCACTGGGCAGTGGGGGCAGGGAGACTTACCGCAGCGCATGCCCACTGATGGCCTGGGCATGGCGAGCAGCCACAGCCACAGAATTAAAAAAACAGAAACCACAAGCTGCATCCGGCTCTGCATGGTGGCCAGGAGGTCGCACTACAGCAACGCCATTCAAAACCTGGGGGAGGGGCAGGAAGCAAAGATTAGACCACCCACCCTCACCGCTTTCCCTCCCCTTTTGTCTCTTCTTCCCTGTCTCTAGTCCCCCTACTACTCCACCAGCTGCTAAGGCCTCCTCCCCATCGCCCTGTAGGCCCCATCCCCCTGGATGCACTTCCCTGTGCGTAAGGCCTCTGGCGACCTGGGGCTGTAGTCCCCTTCCATTGCGGACTGCTCCCCCAGTCCCCTTTCCTCAGGCCTGGCCCAACTCTCAGAGCCGCCTCTTTCCTGCCCCCCCCTGCCCCCAGGACTTCCTTGCCAAGAGCCCAAGGTCCCCTCCCCAAAGCGCAGGCACCTCTCCTGCCAGTACTGCCTCCACCAGGCGACAGGCGGCCCCTGCAGCCAGCTGTGCGCAGGCAAAAGTGCTGGAGCAGATGTAGATGGAGTCATAGTTGGCACCCTCCCGGCGCAGCTCCCGGGTCTTCATCTTCTCCGTGGCCCGTAGACGTTCCAAGTGCTCAGCACTGGAGGTACAGAGGGGGCACTTGAGAAGACAGCCAGGTACTTCTGTCCCCTCCACATCCCTCCCCACCCCGTGTCTTGTAACAGCTCCATGTATCAGAGAGGCAAGCCCAGGCTCCATGCTCTGAGGCCCATCCTACCCTGGCCATGTGGGTCTGACCTGTGGCAGGTGAGCAGCTCAGCATCTGTAGCGGGCCTTGCGGGCAGGGAGTGGCAGCGCTTGGCAAGGCCCAGTTCATCCAGGTGATGCATGATAAAGTGGATCCGCTGGGGCATCTCAGGGTGGTAGCTAGGAGTGGGGGAACAGAGGCAGGGCTTACTACTGAAAGCGGGGGTTGTTCCCCACCTCCCACTTAGCCTGGCTCTCTGACTGCTTACTTATCCCACAAGTTGTGGTGGTCCATCATCTGCTGGTCATAGACCAACCCCGTGCGAGCCTGCAGCACCGGCCATATCGGAACGGAGAGCTCAGGGGACTGTGGCAGTCTCTCTTCCTCCTCTTCCACATCATCCTTCTCCACAGTGTCCTTTTCTTCCAGGCTCTCAACTGTCAGGGGAGGCCACATTCACCCTATTCCCTTATGCCACCCCCAACCTAGATCCCTGTAATACTCTGGAACGAGGTTTACCCAAACCTAAAAAGGGGTGGGAGGCCTGAAATCAGGGCCCAGTGAGAGAGGGCCTGACTCCCCCCTCCCCCCAGCAAGGTGGCTTCCGGAAGGTCAGAGTGGGGTCTGAAGAGAAACTCCTCCCACAGCTCATTCCTTACCCAACCCCTGACCCAACACACTCCCTGCCACCTACCTGATCTCACAAGGCTCTCCCAGAAGGGTTCCAGGGCTTCCAGAGTACAGGAGAGTGATGCCTGGGCACTGGTCAAGTGAGGGTGAAATGTGACCAGCAGGCTCCTGAATGAGCAGTGAGGGGCCTGCTTCTCCCCTCTTCCACCTGGGCTTACCTTGGGCAGGGAGCACCAGGAGACTCTAACACAGGACAAGGGTCACCCAGAAGGGTGTGGAGGGAGGCGCTGACACCTTCAGCCAGAGAGCGGAGATTATAGCCACCCTGGGAGAGGGAGAGCAGGAAAGAGCCAGATTTTACCAGAGAAGAGTATGAGTGACACTGGGGTGGTGCTGGCTGCATGTCAAGGCATTTGAAGGGTGATTTCATTTGCTGAGCAAATAGTCTGAGGGTGGTTACCACTATTATGATGCACCTCTGACATAAGAGAAGCAGAGGCACAGGGAGGTTGAGGGACTTAGGTGAGGTTGTCCAGCTAGTAAGTGGAAATGCTGGGACAGGAACTTCTGCCAGATTTTAATGTTGTTCTTCTGTTTTCCAGGATCCATGGGCTGAAGTGGAAGTGAGGTACTCACCTCCAGTGAGAGGATCAGCTTGCCTTCTGCCAGACCCATGAGCAGATGGGTGAGCTGGGCGAACCCTGCTGGAGTGGCGGCCATCTCACCCTGGGGGGGGGACACGGAGGGTCAGCCTGGCTCCACAGGGCCTCGTTCTGCCCTCCCGCCATCGCTGAGTACCTGCCTTACCTTGGGGTCCCCTTGGAGGGCATCAAATCCAGCGGCTACCAGGACCAGCTGGGGCTGGAACTGAAGGAGGGAGGAGTCACATGAGGCCACCTGCTATCATGGCCCATCCCTCAACATCACCTCTGCCCCAGCACACCCCAGAGCCCCAGGACCTCAAATGCAACTGGCAGGAGGACGTGAAGGAAAGCGGCGATGTAGTCAGCATCTTGCATCCCCACCTGCAGACAGGGAGGTATGATGGGGACGTGCTGCCATCTGCTCTGAAGGGCAGGAGTGGGTATCACTTTGGGGGGGTGAAGGGTAGGCAGACACTGACCTGGTTCCAAGGCACGTTGATGGTGTATCCCTGGCCTTGGCCTAAACCCGTGGTGGACCAATTAGAGGCCTTAAGATGGGGCCAGAACCGACCCTGCTCATAGCGGTGGATGGAGAAATAGAGGACACTGGAGGCAGAGAAAAAAAAAGAGGTGGGGGGTTCAGTCAGTATTCCCCAGAAACCTCCAACCCACAGCTACCACAGTTGACTTAACCACTCATTCATTCTCTCATTAATTTCCCCATGAATTTTTAAATTCATATATTCATTCTTCCATTCAGTTGCCAAATTATTCATCCTCCCATCCATTAATTCTTCCATTTATTTACCCATTACCTCACTCACTCATTCATTTGGTCTCTTACTATAATTCCTCCCACAGCAAACACTGCTGCCCCTTTCAGTGCCCATACAGTTCTACCTCTGAGACCCCAAGAGCTATTAGGTCTATTCCACCCCCAAGGGCTCCTGACCCCATGGGGGACTCCAGATCATGCCTGCTTACCCACCTGCCTCTGTTACCATGGTAGTGAACACAGAACACTGTGACAATGGAGGCCCATAGGGGCATGTGGCTCTTAGTTAGTGGATGCCAGGTAAGGCTGAAAAGAATGCCAGGCAAGGCTAGGGAGCTTAGTATTTTCACTGAAGGAAGTGGGGAGACTCAGGAGCTATATGGGGCTGGAGTGGGGATGCTGGCTGGGGTTCCATGAGGCCAGTGAGGAGGCAATTCCTTCTCTCCAATACCTTACAGGCCAAATCTATCACTTCTGTTTTCTAGAGAAACTGAGCACTCAGAGCAGTGAGGAAGACTGACACAGAACAGATACTGAAGTCACAATGGTATATGTTCTGATAGTAAGCCCAGTAAGAGGGCTTGATTCTGACTGAGGTGATCAAAATGAATATCTCTTATCCATCCTTCTATCCATCTGTTCATTCACTTCCTGCCTTGTTCCAAAAATGATTTAAGGCAGCATTTTTTTTCTATTTTAGGAAAAGGCAAGAAATAGTGGTAAGCAATGAATCTAGGCAAACTTAACAGTCACATTTTAATAAATGTTGATACTGTAGGTGTGAAATTAAATGCAAACTGGTATAAAAGAATTTCTGAAATCGAAGAAAACTATCTTGGAATTGGGGGATGAAGTCCATGTGAAAACTCTGGTCTTGAGCAGATGAGGGGGTGATTGTTTCACTTTTGACTCTGATAGATAAATATATAGTAGAACATAAAGATTATGATCAGGGAAAGAAAGGAATAAAGAAAAGATATGAAGAAAGTCCAAGTTTATAAAACAAACAGAAGGAGATAAAATAAGTTCAGCTGGGAATTCCCTAATGGTCCAGTGGTTAGGACTCTGTGCTTTCATTGCCAAGGGTCTGGGTTCCATCCCTGGTCAGGGAACTAAGATCCCACAAGCTGATGCATGGCTAAAAATAAGTAAATAAATAAGTTCAATCAACTTCCAGTAAAAGAATGGTAGATTAATAGCACAGGTTTACCTCCTCACTCCCCTACAATCCTATCAAAAGATAGTAAAGATATTTTAAACAAGAATCAACGCAGGAAAACAGAGAGTGGGAGAAAGGATGTCAGACAATTAGAGACTTCAACAAATCCCTGGAAAGTTGTCTGAGGGTCCAGGGCCCCAGTGAGCCCTCTCCCATACTGAACATGTTGGGAGGATACCCAAGACAGTTTGAAGTTTCCCTTCTGGAGAAGTCATGCACAGATGTAGGTCAATGCACTCAAAATCAATTCTGTCACTGAATGACAAACTCACTAAATTTATTTTTTCCTTTTAACTACTAAGTTTTAGTTTATTAAAGGAATTCTTGTTAATTTTCTTAGGCATGATAATAAGATTTCCTTAATATGATTAGTCATTCTCTGTAATAAATGCCTTGGAGGCAACAGCTGTATTCTTCTGTGGATATATGACTGACTATATGTATAGGTATGAAGAACTATGAATATATTCAGTACATTCTTCCTTATGAATAAGAATGTATAAACAAAAAAGAAATCTATCCATGACCTTCAATCATCCAGCTTCCTTATCTCTCAACTCCATCAGGAGGATAGTTCTTAAAACATTTTTATGAATACAAAGAAAATAAGTAAACTAAAGCTTAGTACAGCATAGATACAGAGAGCAAGAAAGTGTTCTTGGAGATTAAAAGAATTCATAAACACAATTCAACAGAAGGACTGTTGAATTAGAAAGTAAAGTTGAGTAAATCTCCCAGGACACAGAGCAAAAGGAAAAAGAGACAGAAGATATGAGATAAAAAATAAGAGATACAGAGGATCAACCCAGGAAGTCTAACATCTGACTAACAAGAGAGACCAGAGAGGACACAGTAGAAGAAATCATCAACAATCTAACAGAAAACTTCTGAGGATTTAAGAAAGGTGTGAATATTCTGATGTAAAATGTCTACCACTGGTAAGTAGAATCAGTGGTGAAGTGAAAATTTAGGGCACCAGGAAGAACCTAAAACCATCCAGAAAGGAAAATATATTGGAAAGGAATGAAATCAGACTGATATCTGAACATGTGCCAGCAGCACTGAATGGTGGAAAATAAACAAAGCAATGTCTGGAGAACCACCAACCTAGATTAGATAAAGTGCTACAGGAGCGCAAGAGCCCTTTTACAAGGGAGAAAGTACAATTTATGCAGTCAATTCAATAAAAGCCCAGATAAAACATCCTACAGATATGCTCAGAGAAGTATAAAATTATTTACCAGACTATTCACTGTAGAATTGTTCATAATAGCAAAGACTGGGAAACACTATAAATGTCCTAAGATTAAATGAACAAAGTTACAGCCATACCATGGAACATGGTAGAGCCTTACAAAGAATGAGATGCTTTTCAGAGGTTCTAACGGAGAGGTGCCCACACCATACTGTTAAAAGCAAAAAAGCAAGTTGCTGAAGAAAATGTAGTAGTTAGTGGTAGTATGTTAATAATAGTAATGATAATGATGAATATTTGTACATCTACAGGAAAGATTCAGTTACTTTTGAGGTGATGGGAATTATAGTAGAGTCACTGCTTTAGACATTTTGATATTATTTACTTTCTTTTTGGCTGTGCCATACAGCTTGTGGGATCTCAGTTCCCTGACCAGGGATTGAACCCCAGCTGTGGCAGTGAAAGCCCAGAATCCTAACCACTAGGTGACCAGGGAACTAACTCCCTTCAATTTTTTAACAAATAATTGGAAAATAAAGTAATATTTTGAGGTTCACTTCAGCTCCTGGGTAACTTGGTGAATGAGCTCTCCAAATACCTGTGGGCTCAAATCTTGTCTCTTCAACTTCTCTGTATGACCTCTTAACCTGTAAGCCTCAGTTCCCTGATCTGTAAAATGGGGACCCCAATAGCCCCTGCCTCAGAGTGAAATTCTGAGAGACAGCAGACACGCACAGGGCAGCACTGAGCCTGTTCCCAGGACAGGTCCAACCAACGAATATGAATGCCTTCCCTTCCCTCTGGGGCCCCTTTTGGCTGCCTGTAAAGGTAGGGGGTGTTTGGGAGTCTAGCATTTGGGGTAGTACTCTAGCATCGCGGCATACCTAGGATCTTGGTCAAAGGCGAACTGTATTCCCTGACCATGGTGCACATCCCAATCCACGATAAGGACCCTGTGAGCGGGAGAGAAGGGGGGCCACTATGTAAGAAGATCAAGGAACATTGGGAAGAAGTGCCCAGACCAGGACACCCCACCTCATATCACCCTCATTACACCCGCCCTGCTGCTTGCTGCTGACCTCTGAATATCATGCTTCTGTTGAGCGTAACGGGCAGCCACGGCCACGTGGTTGAACATGCAATATCCATCCATGAGACTGTGCTGGGCGTGGTGTCCAGGAGGCCTGGGCAGGGCAGGGAAGGCCACAAATTGCTGGTGGTGGGGTTTTCCTTGGCAGAGATGGACTCTTCCTGCTCTCTACTCCTGGACCACCAACTCCCTCAGTGCTGATGCCTGCACAGCCGCCAGGAACTGAGTATTTGGAGCCCTCAGACCCTCACCCCTAGTCTACTCTTCTCTCTCTGAAGGAAATTTGAAAATGCTTATTAAAATGATCAATGCATACACCCTCATACCGAGTCCTGTTCCTGGGGACTTAGTCCACAACCTATATAACAAAAAGGGTGAAATAACATGTTTATAATTGGATGATATTTGCTGCAGCATTTTTTGGAAATAGCAATTGATTGGAGAGAACTAAAATGCCCAGTGGTAGGGGCTGGTTAACTTATTGCATGTTTGTATAATGGTGTTCTACATAGGTCTAGCCTATACACCGTTAAAGAGAAAAGCTTTCCAAGATATAAAAATGAAAAACACATGGTACAGGGAATGTGTTGAATGCTACCATAATTTGTGGCTAATAAAGGGGAGGGGGGCTTCCCTCGTAGCTCAGTCGGTAAAGAATCTGCCTGCAATGCAGGAGACCGGGTTTAATTCCTGGATTGGGAAGATCCCCTGGAGAAGGGAATGGCAACCCACTCTAGTATTCTTGCCTAGAGAATCCCATGGACAGAGGAGTCTGGCGGGCTACAGGGCATGGGGTCGCAAGAGTTGGGCACAACCGAGCAACTAAAACCAAAGGGGAGGGAGGAAAAAAGCTACATCTTCTGCATTTCATCACTTCTGGGGTGCCAAGGATGATAAGATGGACTGTGATTTTTTTCACATGCCAACAACAAAGCAGGAAATGATGCCAAAGGAATTCTGAGGCATTACCGTTTCTAAGATGCATCTGAATTTCAAGATGTTACAAATATGAAATAATATACGTCTTAGAATCAACAAAATATGGCATTTATCCCACAAATAGGCACAGACTGTTTCCAGGAGGACACATGAGTCATTGGTTACAGTGATTACCTCCAGGAGAGGAAGCAGGGGTCTAGAGATGGGGTAAGGGGTAGGGAGGACTTTCACTTGTACCTGACTGCCAACTTTTTTAACATTTGATTCTTGAACCATGTAAATATACTATCCATATCACTACCTTTCACATTTGAGAAAGGAATTTTTTTTAAATGTAAAAAGCCAAATGCCAGTGGGCCCTACCTGATGATGGCCATGCCATTCCGGATCTCAGCCTCCAGGACTGCATCCACCAGCCTGAGGACAGAGCCTGAGGCCAGGCAGGCACAGGTGTATGAGTTCTGGAGAAGACAGTGGGGAGTCAGAGAGGGGAATGAGGGAGAGAGAGGAGAGAGTGGCCATGTCCACTCAGCTACTCCCTCCAGGGTGGTGTGGATGTGGGAATGGGGAATCCCAGGATGGCCACCACCCTCTGCCCTCACAGTTCCCATCCATACCGGATGCAGATAAACTGAATCATAGGTATCTGCTAGGACGTGGAGCTCCTCCTCGTTCATGTACTGGGTCGTTTCCATCAGATCAATATATTCTAGGCTGGGTACGTAGATGGGGGATGGGATTCAGGGGTCCGCCTCCCTCCCTGGCCCTGAACCGGGGCCCCATACCCTCCCCAACTGAGTCCTCCATGCATCAAACCCCTGGACAAATCAGGCCTCCTCACCTGTCAATGTGGGGGATAGCTGGGGTAGAGGACACCTTCCGTGCTCCTTCCCCAGTCTGCCTCATTTCTAGTAATATCCTTTGTCTTCTGCTCTGGCCATACCAGATCCTACCTCTAGGTCTTTGGCCAGACTGTCCCAGCTGTCTGGACCTTCCTCTCCTCAGCCTTCTTCATTGGACTCATTTTTTTTCTCTTTTCAGCTCTGATTCTCCCTCTGACAAGCTAACTTTCCTTGAGACATACCACAACAGGCCTCTTATTCTGGGTTCCTTCAGCCCCGCTGGGGGAACCCTCTGATCATTCCATCCACATATCCATTGTCTGTTTACACATCAGATTATAGTAAGAAAAAGAGCTCACCAGGGACTGATGATATGCCAGGCACCATTCTAAGTACATATCACATCCTCCTTATGTTTACTAGCTCTCAGGTTACAGGCATGACACTGAGATTCAGAGAGGCTCAGTGACTTGCCCAAGTGACATTCCTTCTCAAAGCATTGGCCCAGCGGCAGCCTCCTCCCCATCCCCTACAAGGCTCCTAAACCTTCACCTGTGAACCAACATCAGCTCCTCCTTTTTGGCGAATCGGGCCTGGTGAGGCAAGAGAGAGACAAAGGGCTAAGGCTCTGCTCTGGCTGTGCCTGGGTCCCTCCCTCAGCCACTGCCTTCTGCTCAGGATGTTGGCTGGGGGACTCACCTGAAAGGACACGCAGCGGTCCAGGAGGCCCTCCTGGATCAGTTGCTCCTTGATGGCATGGAGCCGTGCTGGGCGTTCCGGGAAGCTGGGTTAACAGAGATACAGATATATGACACTGGTGAGCACCACATCTGCCCCATCTGCCCTTCCACGGCTGTTGATGCATGAAACTTGGGAGTCACCTCCGGCACCTGGTGGCTCTGTTCTCACAACATATTCAGAGCCTGACCCTCTCCTATCACCTCCACTGCTGCTACCACAACCTCTGGCCTGGGTTATTGAACTCAGCTGGCCTCCTGGCTTCTGCCTTTGCTCCCCCAGCAGTCCTTTCTCTGCACAGCAGCCTGCTGCTGCTAAGTCACTTCAGTCATGTCCGACTCTGTGCAACCCCATAGATGGCAGCCCACCAGGCTCTCCCGTCCCTGGGATTCTCCAGGCAAGAACACTGGAGTGGGTTGCCATTTCCTTCTCCAATGCATGAAAGTGAAAAGTGAAAGTGAAGTCACTCAGTCGTATCCGACTCCCAGCGACCCCATGGACTGCAGCCTACCAGGCTCCCCGTTCATAGGATTTTCCAGGTGAGAGTACTGGAGTGGGGTGCCATTGCCTTCTCCAGCACAGCAGCCTAGACATTGGTTAAAACTCAAATCAGGTCACGTCCTTCCTCTACTCAAAACCTTCTCCTGGCTCCCATTTCATTCAGGGTAAAAGCCAAAGTCCTCCCCATGCCCCAGAAGTCCCGTGACCACCTGTTCCCATTACCTCTCTGACCCCCATCTCCTACTGCTCGCTTCTACACTGGGCTCCTCCCTATTCCTTAATCAAACCAAGTGCGTTTCCACTTGCTTTCCTTCCTGCCCAGGACAACCTTCCCCCAGATGTCTCTCTAGTTCACTCCCTGACCTCCTTCAGATCTCTGCTCAGATAGTGAGGCCTTAACTGATCATCATTCACTTAAAACTGAAGAGCTCCCTCCACTGCACTTTCTGCTACTCTTCCTCCTGCTTTAGCATTTCTCCATAGCACTTCTCCTTCTAACACACTTTATCCCTTGTTTTGTTTGTTTACTGTTTCTCCCTCCCTGGTGGCTCAGACGGTAAAGCATCTGCCTACAATGCGAGAGACCCGAGTTCAACCCCTGGGTCGGGAAGATCTCCTGGAGAAGGAAATGGCAACCCACTCCAGTATTCTTGCCTGGAAAATCCCATGAACAGAGAAGCCTGGTAGGCTACAGTCCATGGGGTTGCAAAGAGTCGGTCACGACTGAGCGACTTCACTTTCTCCTCTACAATGTAATCTCCACAAAGGCAGGAGTTTTGTTTGTTTTGTCTACTGCCTGTCCCTAGTGCCTCGGGAGATAGATATGTATTCGGTAATGAAGCCTTTTGCCATCCGGAGTCTTCCACTGGAAGAGGGGCAATAGAAATTAAACTGGTAAACACTTAAGCATGTTGTTTTTAGTCGCTAAGTCATGTCCGACTCTGCGACTCCATAGACTGTAGCCCACCAGGCTCCTCTGTCCATGGGATTTCCCAGGCAAGAACACTGGAGTGGGTTGCCATTTCATTCTCCATGTAAGAAAAATAATGGACAAAACAATGGCATATCTCAGGTGTGGGGAAAG
The DNA here is from genome assembly GCF_019923935.1 of Bubalus bubalis. NCBI lineage: Eukaryota > Metazoa > Chordata > Mammalia > Artiodactyla > Bovidae > Bubalus > Bubalus bubalis. The sequence continues at coordinate 55,848,774 of NC_059181.1, forward strand.
GGGAGTGGCCAGGCCAGACCTCTCCAAGGGTCTCCTTGAGATCTGAATGTTAACTGGGAGAGGAGGCTGAGATGAGAGAATGCCAGGCATGTTGGAAGAACAGCAAGGGGATCAGTGTGCATGAAGTGAAGCGAAGCAAATGAGGGGTAGGACTGGCTGACGAGGTCATGGAGGTGATATGGAACCAGGTCACGTGGAACGCTGAAGGCCAGGATGAAGAATTTAACTTTAAAGGGAAACAGTCTGTCCTTGAAGGACTTTAAGAGAGAGAACATCATTGTATGTATTCTTTTAGGCTGTTGTATGGAGAACAGGCAGTAGGGGTGAGGGTGGAAGCAAGGAGGCCTCTGCAAGTCTAGGTGAGTCATAATGGTGGTGGCAGTGGAGGCAGCAAGGAGAGGTCAGATTCTGAATACACTTCAAACAGAGCCAAAAGAATTTGCTGATGGATTGCAACATGTGACTGAATGGGAAGTGTTATTCTTCCATTTCAGCACAAAGGTCCCTTCTTCAAGGAAGCCTCCTGAGAACCCTGGTTACTAGTCTAAGATCCTCGAGTAAACACTATTGAAAGCCCTGGTCTTAGGTCCTCCTTCATTAAAACACCTCACGTTGCTGATGGCTATTTACAGACCTGTTCTTCTACTTACCTGTCAGCTCCCTGTCTGTCTTGTCTGACACATTTGTATCATTTCTGGCACACAGTAGGCACTCAATAAATGTTCGTTGGCTAAATGAAAAGAACCCATTCGAGCCTGATCCCCATCTCCCTAAATCATTTGCTTCCAGTCTCTAGGCTAGAGTAAGAAAGGGTTCATTCTTGCTAATGGGCTCTAAGTGCATATATTTGTATGGTTTGGGTATGGCCTGGAGGAGCCAGCCTCACCTGTCATCCCAGAGGCAGTGGAATTCATTTAGCTGTTCATCGAACACCAAGCCAGTGCCAGACAGTGTCCTGGCCTCCAGGTTCAGATTCTGCGAGGAAAAAAATGGGAGACACTGATGGATTGAGGGCCTGAATCAGAAGGAACATTCCACACTGTCCAGGATGGAGAACCTTAGGGTTTTGATTGTCCCAGGAGCCTCTCACCAGCCCTTGTAGCCCCATGATTAGGTCTTGCTCGGCTGTTTGGCTAAGCTTCTTCATTCTGCCTTTCTTCTTTACCTCCGCTAGACTGGGGCTGGAGCGGAGTATGGCACCCTTTTTAACACCTCGCTTCTGCCAAACAGAGAGAAGGGTCAGAGTCCAATGCACAGCCCGCTGCTCCCCCTCCCCCTCATCAAGGCAGGTTGGGGGGCCTCACCGAGGTGATGCTGGAGTCGTGGGTGGGGGAGTGGGGATTGTGCCTATTCCTTCGCTCCTTGGGTGTGGTGGAATCCTGACCGGTGGAGGTCATGGCTGGGGAGACTTCACCCCTGACGCGGTCCTGGGGGGTGGGGTGGAGGTGACGGTGAAGGGGCCCGAACGCCCTGAAGACCCCACATACCAGCCCCTTCCAGACCCCGCCCCCTAGGGTAGTCTCCTTCCCTTATGCTGGCTCTTGCCCACCGCCTTTTAAACTCCGTCTCTCAAGGCGCTCTCCCTCCAACCGGGTGTCCATCCTACCTGGTCCCGCCCATTCCACTAGGCTCCATCCCTTTAACACTATTATTTCTCTTTTCAAAGTCTTGCCCTTTAACAGAGCAATTAACCCCCAAGCTCAATCCGTTCTCACCGCCCCTTCCGCTCTATCAACCCTTTCATTCCTCAAAGCCTCGCGCAGACCCCACCCCTTCGCAAACCTGCCCCTTCCAGCCAATCTCCCAAGATAATCAGCCACCCTTTCACTCAGCCAGACCCAGCCCCGGCCCCGGCCCCGACTCCACCCTTAACGATCCACTTAACTCCACCCCTTATCGGGCCAGCCCAGCACCTTCCACTTGGCTAGATCCTGACCCTAACGTTTCGACAAGCCCGGCTCCTCAGGGGACTGCCTCTTTCCCTCCAACAGGCCCCACCCCCTACCCAAATCCAACCCCTAGCGCTTCACCAAGCCCCTTCAGCCAGTTCGAGCCGCCTTCCGCTGGCCCCTCCTCCTTCTCGCCCCGCCATTGGCACGGACCAATCCCTTCCGCGCCACTCACCGGGTGCAGCCCCTTTCTCAAACTCCGCCCTTGTCTGGAGCCTCCAAATTCCTGACGACCGCAGGTGCGTGATCCCCTCTTTTACATTGGGCCGAGTCTCTCTATAGACCGCCCCGATTCCGCCCACACAGGGGACCGTGCCGCGCCGCCGCGCCCCTAGTGCGGGCCACACCTCCCGTGGATTCACTAACTGCTACTCCTCTTCTCTGCGCGCGACGCTGGCCGTACTGCGCCTGCGTGAGGCGCGGGCCGGAGGCGCGACTAAGCGCCCGGGCTCAAGCCCGACCCTCTCCCAACCACCACAGCTGTCGTCCTATCGGCCATGGCCGCCGTCCCTTATTCCCTGTCCACTTACCTTAGGGCCCCTCCAGACCCGCGCCACCTTACCGTGCGATGACTCAGGAGTGGAAGCAAGCAAACAAGGGCGTTAGGAAGGGGCGCTTTCTCACCTCCCCGTGGCTTCCCGCGCGACGCGCCGTAATGACGTAGCCCGGGCGGGCTGGTGGTTGTGCCTGGAGAGCGTTGGAACCTGGACAAGGCTGGTGGCGGCCAAAATGGGAGTGGTGATGATGATAAATGTGGGGATTTTCTGAGTTCGTGTTCACTAAGGTAGTACACAAGAAACATTCACCAAATGTTAGATATTAATATTCTGCCACGAAAATGGTGGAGCGGAATGAGTCTTGATAGGGGCAAATAATTGTGATAATAGCAAGTATTGTGTGACAGGCATTGTCGTAAGACAAAATACTATGAGGTAGTTCCTTGAGGCTGCTTTGCAGATGAGGAAACTAAGGTTACGTGACTTAACCATGTGACCTTGGGCAAGTTCCTGAACATCTCTGTGCTTCAGTTTCCTCATCTGGAAAATTGTGATAATGATAGTGCCCAGAGACAGAATGGACCTCAGGAGGGGAGTTTTATTTGGGCGGTGGCCCTCCACAGGGTCACTTCTACTCCCATGCTGTAATACAAAGTGTGTGCCTAGCAGGTAGGGGAAGTTGCCCCTGTGCACCCCATCCCCAGCTACCTCACATCACATGTCTAAATGTCAGCCCCACAGTAAGCCAGTTTGTCCTAATCTCCCTGTCTCATTCTTCACCATTTCCTACTGGGCTGTAGGCTGGGGTGGGAGAGATAAGCGGTCTGGGGTTCAACATCACTTACTAACAAACAGATTGACAGCCCCATTGCCCAGTAGCTGGGTCCTCTGACCTTGCAAACCCCGGTTCAAGCCTTCTTGTCCCTTACAGTCTTTTCCTACCTGACCATGTCTTTTGTCCCAGTGGAAGAGGGTTACAGCTTTAAGACCTTTAAACCTCTGCATAGACCAAAGAAAGCATGTAGACAGTGATACACCCTGAGGAACATTTTGAGACTGTGATGCAGGGTAAAAGAGGGAGTCTTGTAAAGGCCAAGGCCCATATTTTTCTGAATAGTCAGAAGAGAGATTTCTCTAGAACTGACGTTGGCAAACTTTTTCTATAAAGGGCCTGATAACAAATATTTTAGGCTTTGCAGGTCACATGGCCACTGTGGCATTGTCTTCCTTCCTGTTCTTATTCCCTCTCTTCCTTCCTTTTCCTTTCTTTTGGTTCCCTTTCTTTCTTTTCCTTCTTCTCTCCATCCCTTCCCCTCCTTTTCTCTCCTTTATGTTCTTTTTGTCTCTTTAAAAGTGTAAAAACAGGTTGCAGTCTGGCTTTGGCCTGAAGGTCACGGTTTGTGGATCCCTGCTGTACAGTGTCAGTCTTTGGTTTCCTTTATCTGGCTGGGATTCTTTTACAGGATGAGTGCAGAGGTTCCATGTTTCCTGAGGAGTGGTATTCCTTTTGTGTGAGGTGTGAGGATAGGGATTCATAGAAAAGGTCAGGTTATTTCTGGTGTTCTTGTACTGGGTCAAGCAAATGTTCCTGGACAGAATGGGGAATAGGGATTCCTATAGTTTCTGTAGTGGTGTTCCTCTACGGAACTAGGCAGGGGTTTCTATACAGGAAATAACCAGTTGTTTCTAGGGAAATCCAGGCTATGCATTCCCATACAAATTCAGGATGAGGCTCCATAGACTGCATTATGACAGGTTCCTATAAAGAGGTGGTTGTGGTTGTTGAGTTGCAAAGTTGTGTCCAACTCTTGCAGCCCCATGGACTATAGCCCACCAGGCTCCTCTGTCCATGGGATTTCCCAGAGAAGAATACTGGAGTGGCTTGCCATTTCATTCTCCAGGGGATCTTCCCCTGCTTCTGCTGCTTAGTCGCTTCACTCGTGTCTGACTCTGTGTGACCATATGGACTGTAGCCCACTAGGCAACTCTGTCCATGGAATTCTCCAGGCAAGAATACTGAAGTGGGTTGCCATGTCCTCCTCCAGGGGATCTTCCCAACCCAGGGATCGAACCCTGGTTTCCTGCATTCCAGGTGGATTCTTTACTGCTGAGCCACCAGGGAACCCCAGAAAGAGATTGCTGCTGCCGCTAAGTCGCCCCAGTCGTGTCCGACTCTGTGTGACCCCATAGACGGCAGCCCACCAGGTCCCCCGTCCCTGGGATTCTCCAGGCAAGAACACTGGAGTGGGTTGTCATTTCCTTCTCCAATGCATGAAAGTGAAAAGTGAAAGTGAAGTCACTGAGTCGTGTCTGACCCTTAGCGACCCCATGGACTACAGCCCACCAGGCTCCTCCATCCATGGGATTTTCCAGGCAAGAGTACTGGAGTGGGGTGCCATTGCCTTCTCCTCAAAAAGAGATTATGTAGCCCAATTCAGGGTCAGCACAGGTGTTTCTGTAAAGGTTCAGAGCCGTGTTCATACAAATTTAGCATTAGGTGTTCATGTCCAGATTCAGTCTAGATTATTATTAATTGTGCTCAATTATGTTAGCTGCTGTAAAACCTAGAATCTCAGAGGCTTCACAGATGCATATTTATTTCTTACTCATACAAAATCCATTGGGAATATTTATTACTGGTCATTCATGGACCCAGGCAACTTCCATTTTGCAGCTCTGCTCTCCTCTGAGCCTTTGGAGTCCTCACTATTCAGCTAGTAGATGGGGAAAGAGAGAGTCGAAGATTCTATGAGAGAATTTTATGGAAGAGGTCTGAAAGTGTAGTATGTCAATCTGCCCACATTCCATTGGTCAGAGCTCTGTCACATGCCCATATCTAATTATAAGGGAGGTGGGAAAAGTGGGTGAGCCTAGGAAGAAAAGGAACAGATTTCAGAGCCTACAGCAGTGCCTGCTACAGGATTCTATAGACTCCACAGAGCTATGCTGTCCAATGTGGTAGTTCCTAGCCTCACACTGAGCCCTTGAAATGTGACTAGTCCAACTTGAGACGTACTGTAAGTGTAGAATACACACTGAGTTTTTTTTTTTTTTTGAATTGGTATAAATAAATATATCAATAACATTTTTTGGGGGGTGAGCTGTGTCATGGGGGATATTAGTTCCCTGCTGCTACTGCTAAGTCACTTCAGTCGTGTCCAACTCTGTGTGATCCCATAGACGGCAGCCCACCAGGCTCCCCCGTCCCTGGGATTCTCCAGTCAAGAACACTGGAGTGGGTTGCCATTTCCTTCTCCAATGCATGAAAGTGAAAAGTGAAAGTGAAGCCGCTCAGTCGTGGCCGACCCTCAGCGACCCCCATGGACTGCAGCCTTCCAGGCTCCTCCGTCCATGGGATTTTCCAGGCAAGAGTACTGGAGTGGGGTGCCATTGCCTTCTCCGATTAGTTCCCTGACCAAGGATCAAACCTGAGACCCATAATGTGGAGAAAGAGTTAGTCACTCAGTCATGCCCGATTCTTTGCGACCCAATGTACTGCAGCCCACCAGGCTCCTCTATCCATGGGATATTTCAGGAAAGGATACTGGAGCGGGTTACCATTTCCTTCGCCAGGGGATGATCCTGACCCAGGGATCGAACCTGGGTCTCCTGTAGTGCAGGCACATACTTTACCGACAAAACTACAAGGGAAGGCCCCCTATAGTGGAAGTATGGAGTTCTAACCACTGGACCGCCAGGGAAGTCCCAGCAATAACTTTTAAATTGATTAAAATAATTTTATTTATTCCTGACTGTGCTCAGTCTTCATTGCTGTGTGGGCATTCCTCTCATTGTGGAGAGCCGGAGTAACTCTAGTTGTGGTGCTTAGGCTTCTCATTGCAGTGGCTTCTCTTGTTGCAAAGCACAGGCTCTAGGGTGTATGGGCCCAGTAGTTATGGTTCCTGGGTTCTAGAGCACAGGCTTAATAGTTGTGTTGCTCGGGCTCAGTTGCTCCGCAGCATGTGGGATCGTCCTGGATCAGAGATCGAACCCATGTCTCCTGCATTGTCAGGCGGATTCTTTACCACTGGGCCACCAGGGAAGCCACCATATCGATTACATATTGAAATGAAATACTGTTGGTCCTTGAACAAAATGGATTTCAATTTGTGGGTTCACTTGTATGCAACTTTTTTTTCAATACATATTACTGCTACATGATCTGAGGTTGGTTGAATCTGTGCTTAATCACTCAGTTTTGTGTGACTTTGCGAGTCTATAGATGTGAAACTGCTGATGTGGAGAAACCAAATATAGAGGACTGACTAATAAAGTTATACATGATTTTCACTGCTCGGAGGTGTCAGTGCCTCTCCCCCCTTGTTGTTAAAGTGTCAACTGTACTCAATTATAGTGGGTAAAGTATAAAATATATCATTTAAATTAACATCACCTGTTTGTCTCTCTTTTTAATGCAGCTGCATGAAAATTTAAAATTACACATGTGACTAGAATTGTATTTCTTTTGGACAGCACTGCTATTGAGAATTCTCTTTAATGCATCAGGACAGGGGTGGAGGTGGAGGTTTCTCCACCTGTAGAGGTTTCTCTCGGAGAAGGCAATGGCACCCCACTCCAGTACTCTTGCCTGGAAAATCCCATGGATGGAGGAGCCTGGTGGGCTGCAGTCCATGTGGTCGCTAAGAGTCAGACACGACTCAGTGACTTCACTTTCACTTTTCACTTTCATGCATTGGAGAAGGAAATGGCAACCCACTCCAGTGTTCTTGCCTGGAGAATCCCAGGGATGGCGGAGCCTGGTTGGCTGCCGTCTATGGGGTCGCACAGAGTCGGACACGACTGAAGCGACTTAGCAGCAGCAGCAGCAGAGGTTTCTCTATAGGGTCAGGTTGTTTTGTCTTGTCTGAGGTCTGGGGAATGACCCTATTATCTGGTAAGACAGGTTTGTAGAAAAATATGAGGGTTGGAGACATTGTAGACTGAGAGGGAAGGATGTGAAGGCATTGTTTTCTTGGGCAGATTAAGCATGGCTGTTCCTTTAGAGGCCAGAAGGGTGGTTTTCTGTAGAGGGTCAGGCCAAAGGATCATAACATACTGAGGCCAGGTATTTCTGCATGGGATCAGAGCTGGGTGGCCAGAGACGCAGATCGAGAGACTCTTTTAGGGGTTAGGCCAGGGTTTGTTTGTTTGCTTGCTTGTTTTTCATTTTGTTGGGGGTATAGCCAATTAACAGACAATATTATGATAGTTTCAGGTGAACAGCAAAGGGACTCACCCATACATATACACGTATCCATTCTCCTCCCAACACCCCTCCCATCCAAGTTGCCACCTGACACTGAACAGAGTTCTCCGTGCTACAGTACGTCCTTGATGGTCATCCATTTTAAATGTAGCAGTGTGCATGGTAAGTCACTTCAATGTTGTCCGACTGTTTGCGACCAAGTGGACTGTTGCCCGCCAGGCTCCACTGTCCATTGGATTTTGCAGGCAAGAGTACTGGAGTGACTTGCCATTTTCTACTCCAGGAGGCCAGGGTTCTTGTACAGACTGAGGACAGGTGATCATGGTGATTCAGATTCTGGATTGTTTAACAAGGTCAGAGCAGAAGTTCCTGTGCAGGATAGATGTTTTTATACTGGTTCATTTCTTGGATGTCTCTCAAGTCAGAGGTTCCCTTTGAGTATGAGAGCAGGGTTTTCTGTACCAGCTCAGGACACAAGTTCCTGAAGGACTCAGGGTGGTCCCACACAGCATTAGGACAGAGATCCTGTGCAGAGGTAGGACATAGTCACCTTCACAGATTCAGGTGAGGGTTTCTTCTGTTGGGTCAGGACAGTGGCTCCTGTAAAGGGCAAAAGTGGGGCTTCTGGGACAAGGCAGGGGAAGGGGCTATTGTAGAGAGTCACAGGGCTTCCTGTGCAGGGTCACAGGGGTGTTTCCACAGGGGAAGGTTAGGAGTTCCTGTAAAGGATCAGGTCAGAGGTTCCTATAAATGAGTCAAATTAAGGATTTCTGTGGAGAGTCAGGATAAAGGTTTTTAAAGTCTGGTTAGAAGTTCCAGGACAGTTATAGTCAAGGCCTCCTGTAGAGAGTCATGGCCCTGGTGCAAACATAGGGTGAGGAGGGGAAGCCCTGTACAGTGTCTGGGAGGGGGATCCTGTGCCAAGTGAGACCATAGGTGGCTGCATAGGATGAGATATGGCCTTAAAGTTGAGGGTTAGGACAGGTGTCCCTAACGCAGGGCTTCCTGTGTAAACTCAAGACTGAAGTTCATGTTGAGAGTTAGAGCATGAGTTCCTGCATGCTCTGCGTGGTGGGTTGTGAAATCAGGCTTGTTGTGCAGAGTGACGTCAGGAGTTGTTGTCTATCATGGAGGCAAGGGCTTCTAAACTCAGTCTGGATTTTCTGAACTCACTAGATTTTCTAGTGAGTGAGGTATTTTGAAAATGCTACCTGAAGGGCAGGGCTCCAGTACATTGTGAGGACAGAGGTGTCCTGTCCAAGGGCAAGATAGGATTCCTATAAAGAGAGTGAGGCTTGGGAAGAGGGGCAGGACAGGCATTTCTGTTAGGGGTGGTACAGGGACTTTCTTTCAGTGGGAGTTCCAGATTGCCAGCAGGAGTAAGACAGAGGTTCTTGTGCCATGGGAGGCCAGGGGTTCCTCCAGTGCAAGGTGAGGGCTTGTGTTCCTGTCCAGAGTCAGGCTGGTTTTCCTGTTGATAATTAGAAAAAGGGGTTCCCTTAGAGTCCCAGAACTAGGTTTCTGTACTGGGCTTGGGCAGCCATTCTTATACCGGGTGTAGACCCAGATTCCTGAGCAATGTGGGGCCAGGCACATTTCCACACAGGTTCTGAGAGGGGTTTCTGTTCAAGATGAAGACTAGGCCTCCTCTAGGCTGAGAGGGCTGGGGTCCTGTGGGGGCAACCAGGCTTTTACAGGGCCAGGGCCCTTGTGGACAGTTCCTGTAAGAAGTGTGTGGACCACTATGATTCTCACATAGGCTGGTGTGGTGACTGCTCTGAAGGGATGCTGCTCTGTTCAGAACAGCTACTCACCCCTGCTGTGTTCAAGATATGTGGGCCCACAGTCCTCACCTTGGGGCTCCAGGGGAGAAGCTGTACAGAGAACCAGACCAATTAAGTGTGAGGTTTTTGGGCTCCAAAATCACTGCAGATGGTGATTGCAGCCATGAAATTAAAAGACGCTTACTTCTTGGAAGGAAAGTTATGACCAACCTAGATAGCATATTCAAAAGCAGAGATATTACTTTGCCAACAAAGGTCCATCTAGTCAAGGCTATGGTTTTTCCAGTAGTCATGTATGGATGTGAGAGTTGGACTGTGAAGAAAGCTGAGTGCCGAAGACTTGATGCTTTTGAACTGTGGTGTTGGAGAAGACTCTTGAGAGTCCCTTGGACTGCAAGGAGGTCCAACCAGTCCATTCTAAAGGAGATCAGTCCTGGGTGTTCTTTAGAAGGACTGATGCTAAAGCTGAAACTCCAGTACTTTGGCCACCTCATGCGAAGTGTTGACTCATTGGAAAAGACCCTGATGCTGGGAGGGATTGGGGACAGGAGAAGAAGGGGACGACAGAGGATAAGATGGCTGGATGGTATCACCGACTCGATGGACATGAGTTTGGGTGAACTCCGGGAGTTGGTGATGGATAGGGAGGCCTGGCGTGCTGCAATTCATGGGATTGTAGAGTCGGACACGACTGAGTGACTGAACTGAACTGAAGACTCACTATGGTGAAGGGAGGGTCACCCATCTAAAATCCACTCCTTAAACTCAGTGTGGTCAGGGCGAATTCTGACCCTAGCTTTTCATTAGTCAAATGAGCATGAATACAGTTTCCTCAGGCTTTTTTTTTTCAGGTGTTCATGAACTAAGGCAGCTGAAGTCTCTCAGCTGTTGCTGACCCACAGTGAGCACTCCAGTTAAAGGTGCTGCTTGCTGTTAGGAGCGGCTGGAAAGCCTCGGCCAGCTGTGGCGAGCCACTTAACCTGTCTGGTTTAGGATGTCACCTGACTGCTCCTGTGTAAGGGTTTGTTAAATGGAAGTACAGGTTCCACGTTCAGGGAAGCAGTTCACCCTGTTGAGTAGGTAGGTGTGTTGGGGGGGGAGCTGGTACTGTGGGGAGCTCCCCGACCCTCAGGATCTAAATATCACCCCCAGAGGGCACTTTGTCTTCCTAATCTCCCCCGCTCATTCTCTACCATTTCCCGCAGTGCTGCAGGCCTATCTGGGTTGAGAGAGGTAAGAGATAAGTGACAGAAAGGCCCATAGACAGCCTCACAGTCCTGCACTGGCCTTCTGACCTACTTGACAGCTACCATTCCCCCCCCTTCCTCCCTTTCCTGTCAGATGTCTGATGTCCCTTAGAAGAGGGTTCCTAGCTTACACCAACTGAAACTGGTGGCTCAGACGGTAAAGAATCTGCCTGCAATGCAGGACAGCCGGGTTCAATCCCTGGGTTGGGAAGATCCCCTGGAGAAAGAAATGGCAACCCACTCCAGTATTCTTTCCTGGAGAATTCCATGGACAGAGGAGCCTGGCGGGCTACAGTCCATGGGGCCGCAAAGAGTCAGACACAGCTGAACAACTAACAAACATTGTCAACCACTCGGAGACACTGGGACATGGCCCACGCCACATGATATGCTCACACACATACAGACTTGCACAGAAATACTGTTGTCACCAGACCCACAAAGACATTCTAAGACTCAGACCCTCACGGTCCCACTGCTGTGCCTCACACACCATCATATAACAGTTCTTGTTCAATGTTGCGAAATGTGTATGGATCCACTTCTGTGCCCAGTGCACATGCCGTCGTGCTGTCTCAAAGATCACCCCACTGGTGCACAACCCCACACGTTTACTCAGCACATGCTGCCGCTGACACATTTCCACATACTTCACACATTCACCCCTGCCCAGCCTTTCAGGGGAACCTGGAGTCATGCACGTCATGTCACACAGCCTCATCCCTATTGCCCGTTGCACACTGGCTCCTGCCATGATGTGTCAGTGCACATGCTGTCTCATTCCACCTGGACGCTGTCACACTTGGTTTCACATGTACCATTACAATTGTGAAGCCCCATGTGCCATCTCCCATGGTCACACATGGAAGCTCACAGTGTCATGAAATAATCATGGACACAGATACATACACACACCCCAGTCCCACATAGACTCACACCTCCATTTTCAGGACTCTGGTGGTTTTATTTCACGGAAGCTTTGAAGGTCCAGCCCAAGGTTTTTCTGGGTCCCAGGAGGTTGGGTGGGACACACTGCTGGCTAGAAATGGGGAGGGAACACCAGACCCTGCCCTGAGGCTGCGCTCGGTACCCTCATGAGCTGAGTGGGGCCACCACAGTGGTGGTGGTGGTCGGAGGCACAGGGCCTGTGGGGAAGGAGCCTGTGGGTGAGCCCAACAGGGGTCCTGGAAATGGCATGATATGGCTAACAGGCCCTGACAGCACTACGGGGCCCAGGCCTTGGTAGACATGGGCAGTACCAGGTGGGCCCAATGTCAAGCCTGAGGTCACCTCCCCACAATTCCCACTACTGCTGCCCCCAGCCACCACCATGAAGCCGCCAGATGGTCCTTCTGCTGCTCCTGTAGCTCCTAGGCTGGATCCCCGTTTCTTTTTCCCTTTCCCAGATGCCTTGCGGTTTCGAGTCTGGATACCATCCTTCCTCATGGTCAGTGGTCGGTTCACCTGCCAAGAGGGAGGCCATGGCTGTTTCCCAGCTCCACATCTTGCTCTATGACTCCTCCAGGGATGACCAATTCACCCCACTTCTAAGAATAGAGAACTTATTCAAGGATTAGGGAATGTGCCCCTGATATGACAAGAATCCTGAAGTTTTCAGGCTGTGAGTTTGGGAAAGCCTCTCAGGTTGATGGGAGCTGCCCCTGGTCTAGGGCAGGGCAGGGGAGTGGAAATTAGCTGATGGCCTAGGGAGGAGGTGACAGGTGGGAATCAGGAGAGAGGGTGGAGGGGTGAGAGGGAATGGGGGGTGGAGGAAGGGCGAAGGAGGAGGAAGGAAGAAAATAGCTAATGGATAAAGGAAGGGGGAAGGGTGGAGGGGAAGGAAGGGAAATAGGAGGAAGGAGAGGAGGGAGGCTCCACGAGCCCCGGGTCACCTGGTGTAGTTTGTAGTAGAGGCCACAGGCGTTGCACACAGGGTCCCCGCTGGCGTTTCTCCGCCACAGTGTCGTGGTGGTTGTCTGGCAGTTGGTACACTGGGTCCCTGCCCTTTTGCTGACAATCTGGGGGAGAGAGCAAGTAAGTATGGACACGCTGCTGGGTGGAGGACCAAAGAGGTGAGGGTCAGGTTGAGGGCAGGGTTTGCTTCAGGGCGAGGGCTAGGGTTTCTGTGTGGGTGAGGACAGGGCCTCCCTGCCAGGATAGGCATTTGGGGTGTTTTATAGGGCACTACACAATTTGCATGTAACTTTGCCCATCCACTGGAATCATTATGGGAATTAGAAGTAATCATGATTCCCCCACATCCCAACCAGTTCAACCAACACATCTGAGGAGGGTCTCAATCAATCCCTAGTGGTTCAAAGTGCCCCAAGGTGATCCCAGTGTGACACAAAGGAAGAAAAGTACAGGGAGAGAATAGAATTCCTGCTGGCAGCCTATGTTGTTTGGTCAAGGATAAGAGGTACTGTACACAGCTGGTTTCCTGGGTGGATGGGGAAGGAGCAGAACCTGTGGGTTCTTATAGATCATCAGGACTGGGATTTCTGTGAAGGTTGAGAACAGCAGGGATGGCAGGGCTTGGTGTTACCAGGCGCTTCTTGGGCCGGATGAGGGGCCTGTTCTGCCCATTCATCTTGTGATAGAGGCCACAGGCATTGCACAGGTAGTGGCCTGTTCTGTCCCGCCGCCACAATGGTGTCGCCGTTGCTCCACAGTTCACGCATTCTCTGGCCTCTGGTGGGGTAGACAGAAGGGAAGAAGGAGTTAGTCTCAGACCAGCTCTCCCTTGGTCACCCCCACCAACCTCAACCTCCCAGTCCCTTTTTGAGAACCTCACCGCAGGGGGTTAGGGGCAGAGTTCCACGAAGCTTAGGGGAGGAATAAGGTGCTGGATTGAGGGGGCTCCCAGTGGGAGAAAAGTAGGTACTAGAAAAGTCAGGACCCCCGTAGGCACTGCTAGGGACTGGAATTGATGAAGGTGGTGCAGTCCCCAGTGTCAAGAGGTCTGGACTCATCCGCTCTGTCTTTAAGGTCTCCAGGAAGCTGCTTCCCCCTTTCCCATCCAGATCTTCTGAGGCCTGGGGAGAGGAGTCCTCACGGGTGGGGCACACAGTTGAGGCAGGGTAGAGCCCGGTCTTGCCATAGGCCCAGCTAGCATATGGTGAGCCCCCGGGGATCCCCTCCATACAGTTGATCAGTGGGTACACCTGAAAGACTATGGGGGTATGGGAAAGAAAGAGGAAAGAAGAGAAACAATCAGTCTAAATTCATCTTACTTTCGGGGTCTAATGATGCCCAAGAGCCCCAGTATGGTGACCAAGTTTCCATGCTTTGAACGGGTGACCAGAAGAACTGCTGGCATTTGAGTGACTCCAGTGTTCTGAGCCCTAGTGGTTGCTCTGTCCCCTGACCTCCAACATTTCCAAATGAGCTTTGAGGATGACTTGTTGGGATTTGGAGCCCCATATATTACCTGGCAACTCCAGCCACTGTCTACTTCCATCATTGCTTCCCGGTATGGCTACCCCAAGAGGACAGGTTGGGGAGCAATGGCATTCCCAGTTCTGGACTTGACTAGGAGTCAGCACAGAGATGTGAAGCCTTATCCCATTTTCCAGAATTGACTCTTTGAAGGATTCTGGGTCTCCATGGCAACCTTGACAGCACAGAGCCAGTGCCAAGATAGCCACCCAAAGAAGTTACCTGGGGAGTGTCTGTAGGCCTCCGCGTCCCTGTAGTAGGCCAGTGCGGCAGCTGCAGCCGTGGCGGTGCTGGCTGCAGTGGAGGAGGCTGCTGTATCCAAGCCCTCAGACCCAGGGGGGAAGAAGACCCCCGATTCTGGTGGTGAAGATACCAAGGCAGGGTCCATAAACTGGGGTAGGGGCTCGGAGGTCCCCAAGGCTCCGAGGCCAGGGAACTCCATGGGGCCTCTGGGGTTTGACCTGTGAGGACAGGAGGGGTTCTCAGACACACAATCCCCCTCTCCCCTCTCTTCCTCCTTTCTCCCTCCTCCCACTCCATTCCCTCAATCCTCTTACCCCACTCTTCCACCTCCCTAGTACCCTCCTCTTGCCTCCTCTGTCCACCCTCATCTTCCCTTCCATTCAGTTCTCTTACTCCCTATCCTGCCCCCTTTCCCTTCTTCCTCTTATCTTTCCTCTCCTCCTTTTCTCTCCTCCACACCCTCCTTTTACTCCTCTTCTGTTTTGTCTCCTCTTCATTTTCTCTCCCCATCTCTTCTTTCTCCTCCTCTCCCCCTCTTCCTTCACTTTCTACTCTTCCTCCCCCTTCCTTCCTCCCTGCTCTCTCTTTTTTCCTTCTTCCTCTTCCTCTCCCTGTCCTTCTTTTCTCCCTGGTCCCCTATCTCTTCTCTCTTTCCGTCTCTTCCTCCTCTCCCTCCCCTTTTCTTAGCTTCCCCCTCTTCCCCATTCAACAACTGCTTCACTCCTCTTTCCTTCTCCTCCTTTGTCCTCCCCTCCCTTCTTTTGTCTTCATCATTCTCCTTTGCCTCCCTTTCTGCTCATCTCTTTTCTCCTTCTCATTTTCTCCTCTCCTCCTCCTCCACTTTCTCTTCTCCCTCTACCTCCACCCCCTCACGCTCCTAGGAGTTTGTAGGTGGGGTGGGCTGAGCTGCAGAACCAGAGTCCCTTGAACTCCTTGGTCATTCCCCAGACCTTGGGGTTCAGCCTCCTGTCTCCCCAACTTCATCCCTATCTGTTGCATCTTGCCTTCTGACTTTCTCAGAAACCCCATGGTTTCCGGCTTGACTCTCCCCTCCTCCACCTCCGTTGGGTGTGCAGACAGAGGGCCCCCTCAGTTCCTCCCTGTTTCATGGGGGGGTCAGTACCCCCACTGCTTATCTCTGCCATCCCCGCCCAACTTTTGAAATCACCCCAAGGCCTGTGGCTTCCTCTGAGGAGGGGGACAGGTGGGAGGTGTTCCCTCAGCCTGTACCGTGCCCTCTGGAGAGGTCTGCCATAGTTCTGCTTTCCAGCTCCTTCAGTCCCCACCATCCTCAGGCCTTAGTTTCCCTGTCTGCTGGATAGAAGGTGGTGACAGGGGTCTTTGCCCCTTTGCCTCTATTCGTCTCTGTGCGTATCTCTTGTCTTCTTGTGTCTCTTTTCCCCTACCCTGCTTCTTGTCAAGTCTGGCTCTCTGTATTTCCCTCCCATTTTTCTATGCTCTCTCTGTGCATTTATAAATGTCTGTTTTTCCTCCTCCCCTTGTCTGTCTTCCCATGTCTCTGATTCTCTTTCCATCTTTATCTCTCTTTTATCTCTTTCTTTGCTCTCTCTATATTTTTCTGTTTCTCTTTTTCCCTCTCCACTCATCTCTCTGAATGTCTGTATATCTCTCCCGCTCTGTCACTTTCTGCTTGTTTGTCTCTTCCTTCGTGTTTCTCTCTGGGTCCTCTGGCCTTATTTTAATGTCTTTCTCAATGTTCCCATACCCCTGATCATACCCTTCTGCACACAACCCCAGTTGAGGAGTCAGGAAACCTACCCCCTTACTTGACTTGCCCTGTGAATCTGAAAGCCTTGGTCTCCCTGTCTGTAGGGTGAAGTGACAGAGAAAAAGAAGACCACCTTCCCCTGCCTAAGTGACCCATTGTATTGCCTATGTAGACAGGCTCACAGCTGGGCCCTGGGTTGGGGTTGTGCTGGGAAAGAGACAGGCCTGTCAGTGTACCCACCATCAACCTTCTCTAGGCCCTGGGGCGCCTTCTGTCTTCTCTGGGGACAGTGTCTTGCCTCCTCATCTCCAACTCCATCTCTTTCCTGTCTGTCTCGCCATGATTCTATCTGTGAGTCTCTCTGCATTTCTGTCTCACTCTCCTTTTCTGCTCCTGAGTCTCTCCCTCTTTCCTGTCTCTCCGTCTCTCTTACTCTTCCTTTGAGTCTCTCTTTTTCTTCTTTCTCTTCATGTCTCTGAATTTTGCTCCTTTTCTCCCTCTCCATCTCTCTTTGTTTTTTTTTTTTCCTCCTTTTTCTCTGTCTCGATTTGTTTCTTACTCTTTTTGTCTCTGTTAACCACTGTTCTTTTATCCCCTCATCCTGTCCTCACAAGCACCCCCCTAGTCTCCTTCCAACCCCACTGCCCCTGTCCCTACACCTTGTACCTTGGCAGGTCCAGGACTGCCCACCCCTCTGTGGCAGGGGCCCAACTCCCCCCGCCCCCCCAGTTATCACTCTCTGGACAGAGATAAAGTTTATCTCGAGGCTGGGGGATATGAAAACTCCTTATCAGCTGCCCCACTAGAGTAAGTGCTGCCCCAACGGGTGGCAGGCAGCTGGCCGGCCCTCAGCTTTCCCTCAGTCCAGCCCCTCACCCCAGGTAACATCCCCACCCCAGCCCTCAAGGGAGGGTCCCTTGGGACTGAAGGGAGTACAGATGGGATCTGGGGGCAGATGAGTCTTGGGAGAGTCTGAGATGGAGTTTGAGGATTAGATATGGGGTTAAGGAGTCAGGGGTTTGGGGAACAACTATGGAGTTTGGGGTAAACAAATGCGAGTTTAAGAAGCAGTAAAAGGTTTGCTTGAAAAGTCACATTTTGGCATCAGAAATAAGTTAGGAAGGCAGAAACAGGGTTGGGGATCAGAGGCAAAGTTTGAGAGAGAGAGAAAGTTGAGAAGTTGGAGCTATAGTTTAGGGGTCAGGGTGGATTCTGAGAGTCATGGAAAGGTGTGAGGGTCCAACGGTTTTGCTGGAGCGGAGATGGAGTTATGATAGGCAGGCAGAGGTGTGTCTGATGACTAGAGATGGCTTATGGAGCACAGGAAGAGTTTGAGAATAGAGATACAATTGGAGTTAAGAAAGATTGGGGGCCAGAGAGGGCACCTAGGGGGACAGAGAAATATCGGGAAGCTAAGATGGGGTTTAGAGAAGGCAGACAGGAGGATTCATGTGACAGAACAGATTGAAGGGGTGGACTTGGTGTTTGGAGTGATGAAGACATTTTTGAGCATAGGCAAGGAGTTGAGAGAGAGAAATGGTTTTAGGGCATCAGAGAGAAGTCACAGGGAACAAGTATGGGATTTGAGAGGCAGCGATGGGTCAAGAGCGTGGAGCTAGGGTTTGGCAATCCAGAGACAGGCTTGGGAGGTCAGAGAGAGAATTGGGGGCAGAGACAGGGGTGTTGTGGAGTAGGCAGGGGCTTCAGAGAAGAAATAGGTGTGTGTGGTGGGGGGCACAAAAGTGAGCCTTTGTGGTGAATTCAGGGACAAGTTTGAGTTAGTGAAAGTCATATTTGGGGCAGAGGTTAGGATTTGGTGGGATGAAAGCATATTTCAGGTCAGAGATGGAGTATGGTGGGCAGAGTTAAGGGATCAGGAGAGCATAAATATCTTGGAAGCAGTGGATGGGAGTCAGGGCAGAGAGAATTGGGTTTAGGGGGAAGATTTGGGGTACAGATGGGGGTTAGAAAGATAGAGGTGGTCTGGAAGAGCTGTCAGGGGATTCAGGGGTGGTAGGCACTTTGGGGACCAGTGGTGGGTTGGGGAGCCTAGAGCAGGCTTGGGGAGTAGCCTTGAAGTAAGAGGCAGCAGGCCCAGGGTTTGCCTTGCTGGGGGCTCTTAGGGGGCTGAGACTGACCTGGGCTGGTTGGTGCGGAGGGTTCAGCTGCTTTGGGGATGTGACGAGCTCAATGTGATCCCGGGGGGTGTCCTGGCTGGCCTTGGCCTTTGAGGCTCCCTTCCTCCTTCCCTCCCTCCCTCCCCTCTCCCTCCTCCCTCCTCTCCAGGGAGTGGCTGGTGCCCCAGTGGGTGGGGCAGGCCAGGGGAGGGGGCCGGCCCCCTACTGGTGGGGCACCTCTTGGGCAGTGGGGCCTTCTTCCACCCCACCTGCCCACCCTGTAGATTCTTGGACCCTGTTTGACTTGGGCTTCTGTGGGCTTCAGTGTCCAGTCAAACAAAAATGGGCTGAAAGCAATATAAAATGAAAATAGCAGATATGGTTTCATGACCCAGCTGGGCTTTTCAGTGAGTTTTACAAACGTAAAGCCCCTACTGTGTGCTTAGCCAGGTGAGGGCTGGCCCCTTATGTATGTGTCTTCCTGGCCAAAGGGAGAGAAGGGCTGTGACTGTACCCATTTTGCAGGTGACAAGAATGAGGCTCAAAGAGGTTTGGTGGGAATTTGAATCAAGATGTTGGTGGGACATCTTCAGGACCCAGGCCCACCCCGGGGACCAGGCCAAGACTGGCGGGAAGCAGAGGCACATTCACTCAGCGCCCCGCTGGGGCTTACGCCAGCTCTGGCCTGCCCTGGGGCAGCAGATAAGTCTTATCAGATGGAGGCCAGCGTGGCTGTTGGCTCCGCGGTGGTAACAGGCTGTCTTGGGCTGGGGGGGCGCGGAGCTGGGGGGGGCACCCAGGGACGGTGGCCTCAACTTCTTGCCCGCCATGCGGCTTTGGAGGCGGGAAACAGGTGGGACTAGGGGTTGGTTCCTCTGCAGGTCCTTGAGTAGGATAAGGTGGGGGAAAGGAAGGAGGGAGGGATAGAGAAGGGAGAGAGGTAGAGAGATGGGAATGACGAGATGCAGATAAATAGAGAAAGAGACAGAAAGAGATGTAGAGCTGGAAGGAGACAGAGAGGGCACAGAAAGGAAGGAGAGACAGAGGGTGAGAGACGCACAGAGAGGGCCAGAGACAGTGAAGGGCAGACAGAGGCTAAGAGAAAGGGAGACAGGCAGAGACGGACAGAAGGTGCAAGATAAAACCTGAAAGTGACAGAGGCCGAGGACACAGGTGGAGAAGCTGAGAAGGGAGACAAAGATGATACAGAGAAGGGGAGGACAGAGACACAGATTCAGCGACAGAGAGCTTGAGAGGAAGTCATGAGACCCCAGGTAGCAGCCTGGCATATGCCCTGGGGAGGTGGTGCCAGGGTGGGTGGGAGGGGAGGGGGTGTGGACTGATGTGGACCCGTGTGGCCTGTGGCCTGAGAGGGACCTCCAGAGAGCCACTGGGCCCCTGTGCCACCTTCTTGTCCTGTTCTCCTTTCCCCAAATAGTAACAACGGTGACAACAAGTACTGTCTCGTTGCTAACACAGACCCATGTCCTATTCTGAGTGTCCCATGTAAAATCATTGAATAAACTTGTAAACAAAGTTGTCCAACTTGGGTCCCTATAGGGAAGGGGGTAAGACTAACCAGCCATGGCCCTGGGACTCCATGGGCCAGGGAGTTCCCTGGTCCACCCATTCTATGGATGAGGTAACCGAGACACACCAAGGGCAGAGGGCAAGGATGAGTAGGCTCTGCTCACTCACTGGCCCACCCCAGAGGGATTTTATCATCCTCATCTTACCTGTCTGGGCTTCACTGTCCTCATATGCAAAATGGAAGATTTGAGGAGGAAAGGAGGCTATTTATTGAGCTCCTGCTCTGTGCCCATCTGTGCCAAGCCCTTGTCAGTATCAGAGAGGACAAAGACCACTATCACTCAAGTAATGATTTCAGGACATCCACTCTGGAGCTGGCCCACCCTCATTTATGGGCCACTGATTGGCGTGTGGCCTTGGGCAGTTACTGTCGCCTCTAGACTTCAGTTCCTCATCTGAAAAGATGGGGTACTAGCGGCCACTCCACAGGGTGATTAGAGTGACTCAATGAGACTTTATCCATTAAGTGATTTCAACTCATTTGATTCTGAAATCTCAATAAATGTTAAAGTGAAGTCGCTCAGTCGTGTCCGACTCTTTGCAACCCCATGGACTATAGCCTATCAGGCTCCTCAGTCCATGGGATTTTCCAGGCAAGAGTGCTGGAGTGGATTGCCATTTCCTTCTCCAGGGTATCTTCCTGACCCAGGAATCGAACCTGCGTCTCCTGCATCGCAGGCAGACGCTTTACCATCTGAGCCACCAGGGAAGATTCTTATTTATTCATTGAGTGCCTACTGTGTGTGAAGGATGGTATTTGGCCCTGTTTTATCAGCACTACTTCTTCTTCTAGTACTAATGCTAGTAATATGCTGATACCAATACCAGTACTAATTCTAATTACTAACATTCTAATATTGATACTAGCACTAATGCTAATTTTAATAGTAATACTAATAATGCTTATTATTAGCAGTAAGCATTAATAGTAATGGGCTTCCTGGTGGCTCAAATGGTAAAGAATCTGCCTGCAATGCAGGAGACCCAAGTTCGATCCCTGGGTTGGGCAGATCCCCTGGACAAGGAAGTGGCAACCCACTTCAGTATTCTTGCCTAGAGAAATCCATGGACAGGGGAGCCTACTAGGCTACAGTCCATGGGGTCGCAAAGAATTGGACACGACTGAGCAACTAACATAACATAACATAAATAATAATGCTAATTCTAATCTATATGAGTACTTTATTAATATTCATATGAATTCTAGAACTAATAATTATTATTTATTTTAATTCTATCAGTGACCTCAGTGGCTAATAATAATACTAATTCTGATACTAATATTCTTCCTAGCACTAATATAATAACCACAGTAGCATTATTTGCCAAGCCACCCCAGGCACTGTGCTCAATGCTCTCCATGCATCGTGTTTATCCTGATCTCACCAATCCTTGTGGTGTAAGTGCGTATAATTGCCCCCATCTTCTGGACTGGGAATAGGTGCAGAGAAA
Source organism: Bubalus bubalis (assembly GCF_019923935.1). NCBI lineage: Eukaryota > Metazoa > Chordata > Mammalia > Artiodactyla > Bovidae > Bubalus > Bubalus bubalis. Next base: position 55,870,026 of record NC_059181.1, read on the forward strand.
TGAAAATGTTCATCCAAGGCTTTGGGTTCTTTCTTGTCTCAGCTCTGACTGATTTGCTGCCGATTCCTGGGCAGGCCAACCTCTGAGCCTCAGTTTCTTTGCTTGGAAAATGGGTATAATCATAGAAACCACCTCAAATGTTGTTGAGAGACCACTCAACACAGGGCCTGCCTGCACATTATAAATGGTAAGCTCTGTAGTAGTAACTCTCCTCACTGTTACTAGAAATAGCAGGTGCAGTGTTGGGGTAAGGTGGGGAAGTCTGCCCTCTTCAGAGGCATGTCTCAGACAAGGGTTTGGCTGCTGGACTCACAGCCCATTTCTTCATAACTGGAGTGGAGAAAGGGTTGAGAACGGAAGTAAAGCATGGGGAGTTGGGGCCTCAGGGCTCTGCCTCCATCAAGAACCAAAACCCTGAGGCTCTGAGGCCAGGCCTCACCCCATTCCCTCCCCCATCCCTGTGGAGGGGGCACAGGCCCAGAAGTCTGTGGTGACAGTTCAGCCAGCAGGGAGGCAGCTGGGAGTGGGCAGATAAGGGAATCGCCAGGGCCAGGCCAGGCTTTGGGGGAGCCCAATGAGGGCGGGGGTGGGGGCAGGGGTGGGTGTCTGGGCCAAGCATCCTTTCCCTCAGGCCTCCATTTGAGACTCAGCCCCAACGGCCTCTCTTGCTCTCTATTCCCCTCTCTTCCCAGAAGGCTTCCCTGACTGGTTCCCTCCCTCCTGGCATCTTCTGGGGCTCCAGAGCTTGGTCCAAGCCCATGGCATTTGGACTATTCTTGTCTCTTCCAGACTGTGGAGTCTACTAGGGCTGGGACGAGCTTGGCTCCCCTCCGTGTCACTAGCACCTGGAGAAGCATCAACCAAAGTCGACTAAGGAATCAGATGTTTGCCTTAAAACCACACTATTTTGTTTTTTAAGAGAAAAGTATAAAAGGTACTATAATAAGCACTCACATTTGTCAAATGTTAATATTTTGTCCTATTTACTTCAGATCCTTTTTAAAAGAAATATATTACAGATACAGTTGACACCCTTGCACCAATTTAATTTCATCTCCCCCTCTCCTTCCACTACCTTGAATTTGGTGTTTATCTTTTTCATGAATGTTTTGATGTTTTACATTACATTACTGCATATGTATGTATCCATGAACAACAAATGATACTTGGGGGTTTAGGCCTGTTTTTGACCTTCATATAAATGAAATCGTATAGTATATGCTTATTTTGCTCAGCATAATATCTGTGAGATTCATCCAAGTTATTGTATAGCTCATTCTTTTTTTTTTATTGAGATGTAATTTGCATACCACAAAATTCACCCTTTAAAGTATACATTTCAGTGGTAAGTTAATTCACAAGGTTGTACAACTGTTACCACCTTCTGATTCCAGAACATTTTCATCATCCCATAAAGAAACCCTGTGCCCATTAGTAGCCATTTCCCTTTCCATTTACCCCTCCCCACAGCCCCTGGCAACCACTAATCTACTTTATATCTCTATGGATTTGCCTGTTATGGGCATTTCATATAAGTGGAATCATACAACATATGGGCTTTTGTGACTGGCTTCTTTTACTTCACATAAAGTTTTCAAGGTAGCGGAGAAGGCAATGGCAACCCACTCCAGTACTCTTGCTTGGAGAATCCCATGGGCAGAGGAGCCTGGTAGGCTGCAGTCCATGGGGTCGCGAAGAGTCCGACGTGACTGAGTGACTTCACTTTCAGTTTTCACTTTCATGCATTGGAGAAGGAAATGGCAACCCACTCCAGTGTTCTTGCCTGGAGAATCCCAGGGACAGTGGAGCCTGGTGGGCTGCCGTCTATGGGGTCGCACAGAGTCGGACATGACTGAAGTGACTTAACAGCAGCAGCAACATGTTGTAGCATGGATCAGTACTTCATTCCTTTTTAAGGCTGAATAATTTTCTATCACATGAAAACTTCATTCTGCTATCCATTCATCCAATCAGTGAACAGTTTTGGCTGTCGTGAATAATGCTACTATGAACATTCATGTGAAAATTTTTATGTGTATATATATTTTCAGTTCTCTTGGGTGTATATCTAGGAATGGAATTGCAAGGTCCTGTGGTAATTCTTTTTTCAGCTTTTTGAGGAACCTCAAAGGTATTCTACAGAGTAGCTATATGAAGGTTATACATCCTTTCCAGTTACTGTGCTCATTTCTGATCCTAGTAAATGAGATATGGTATCTCATTGTGCTTTTGACTTGTATTTCCCTGATGGCTAATGATATTGAGCATCTTTTCATGTGTTTGTTGGCCTTTTTTTTTAACCATACCATGAAGCCTGCAGTATCTTAGTTACCTGACCAGGGATTGAACCCAGGCCTCAGCAGTGAAAGCACTGAATTCTAACCACTGGACCACCAAGGAATTTCTGGTTGGCCATTTGTATATATTCTTTATAGAAATGTCTGTTCAAATCCTTTGCCCATTTTAATTGGGTTGTCTTTTTATTTTTGAGTATTAAGAATTCTTTGTTCTGTATGCTAGACCCTTATCAGATATGTGATTGCACATATTTTTCTCTTATTTGTCGGTTATCTTTTCACTTTCTTGAGAGTGTTCTTTGAAGCACAAAAGCTTTTAGCCTTTTTTTCTTGGATGCATCATGCAGCTTGTGGAATCTTAGTTCTCTGACCAGAGGTTGAACCCAGGACCTTGGCAGTGAGCACATGGAGTCCTAACCACTGGGCAACCAGGGAATTCCCAAAAGTTTTTAGCTTTGAGGAAGTCCAGTTTATTTATTTTTCTCTTTGGTTGCTATGCTTTAGGTGTCATATCTAGGAAACCGTTGCCTAATCCAAGGTTGTGAAGATTTATGCCTAGGTTTTCTTCTAAAAGTTTTATAGTTTTAGTGCTTAATATTTAAGTCTTTGATCCATTTTGAATTACTTTAATGCAAAGTAGGGGTCCAGTTTAATTCTTTCCATGTGTATATCCAGCTGTCCCAGCACCATTTTTTGAAAAGACTATTCCTTCCCCCATTGAAATGTCTTGGCACACTTGATAAAATCAATTGCCCATGGTGCATAAATATATTTCTGGACTCTCAATTCTATTCCATTGATCTGTATATTTATCTTTATGTCAGTACCACACAGTCTTGATTGCCATATTATGTAGTAAGTTTTTAAATTGGGACATGCAAGTATTCCAACTCTGTGTTTCTTTTTCAATAGTTTTGTAGCTATTCTGGATCCCCAACATTTCCACTTGAATTTTAGGGTCAGCCTGTCAATTTCTGCAAAGAAGTAAGCTGGGAGTCTGATAGTAATTGCACTAAATTTGTAGATCAATTTGGGGAGTATTGCTATCTTAATGCTATGAAGTTGGTAATTCATAAACATGTGATGTGTTTTTATTTAGGTATTCTTAATTTCTTCCAACAATGTTTTATAGTTTTCAATGTATAAATCTTGCCCATCTTTTGTTAAGTTTATTACTAAGTATTTTATTTTTCTGATGCTGTTGTAAATGAAATTGTTTTCTTAATTTCACTTGTGGGTTTTTCTTTGCTAGTGTATAGAAATACAATCAAGTTTTCTATGATCTTGTGTCTTACAACCTTGCAGAGCTTTGTTGTAGTGGCTTTGTTGTGGATTGCTTAAGATTTTCTGTGTACAAGATTATGTTATCTGCAAATAGAGATTGTATAATTCTTTCTTTCCAATATGGATGTCTTTTATTTCTTTTTCTTGCCTAATTACCCAGACTAGAACCTCCAGTACAATATTGAAGTGCTGAGAGGGGATATCCTTGTTTTGTTCCTCATCTTCAGGAAAAAGTATTCAGTCTTTCACCATTAAATATGATGTTAGCTGTAGATTTTTTGTAGATGCCCTTTATCAGGTTGAGGAAGTTCTCTTCTATTCCTAGCTTTTTGAGTGTTTTGTGTTTTTGTTTTAATTTATTTGTAATTGGAGGATAATTGCTTTAAATATTGTGTTGGTTTCTGCTGTACATCATTGTGAATCAGCCATTGTTGAGTGTTTTATCATGAAAGGGTGTTGAATTTTGTCAAATGCTTTTTTCTGTATCTATTAAGATCCTGTGGATTTTGTCTTTTATTCTATTAATATGGCATATTACATTAATAGATTTTCACATGTTGAACTAATCTTACATTCCAGGGATAAATCCTACTTAGTTATGGTGTATAATCCTTTTATATGTTACTGTATTCTATTTACTAGTATTTTGTTGAAGATTTTTGCATCTATATTCATAAGTGATATTGGTCTATAGTTGTTTTTTCTTACTACGTCTTTGTCTGGTTTTGGTATCAAGTAATGATGACCTCATAAGTTCATTCCCTTTTATTGCCAAGTAGTATTCCATGGAATGGATATACAATGTTTTGGTTAACCATTCATCTGCTGATGGACATCTGGGTTGTTTACAGTCTTTTCTTTATTACAGCAAACCTGCAACTTACAAGCTCATATGTCTCTGTGCACACACATGTGGAAGAGTTTTTTCCTGGGGCAGGGGATATCAGTCTATCCATCCTTCCACCTCCCCACCCATCTATCCATCCACCTGTCCACCTACCCCTTTATTCATCTATCCATGCCCTTCCTTCTTTCTTTATTCCCTTCCATTATTCCTTTCCTTCCATCCTTCCTTTGTTCCATCCTTCCTTCCATAAATCATCTATCTCTTGGCACATAGCATCTGGGTCCAAGGCAAGTTATTTTTTTAAAAAATAGGCAGGAAACGTGCTACAGCTTTTGGCAAAGCCTTTCAAGTGCTAAAACTCACATCCTTAACCATCCTCTATCCCCAGCATTTTGGGGGCTCCCTGGGAATTTACTCATAGGGCATGGCTAAACTACCACCTGGAGACTGTTTAAGAGACCAGAGTCCACAAGACTAGGGGCTCCCTCACCTTAAAGAGAGTCTCATATGTACTCCTTCATCCATCTCTTATTTGCCTAGGGATCTGTGCTCTCTCCTTTCCTCTTTGCCTGCATCATTCACTGGTTCCTCCTCTTGTTTTAGAACTCTAAATGTCCTTGGGCCTCTTCTCTAGTTGACATTTTCTCTCTTGGTGAACTCACGTGGTCTCTGTCTTCAGAGTATCTCCAGAATCGAACCACTTTTTACCACTTCTCCCACCAGCACCAGTGTTACTCATCTGAACCACTGCAGTAACCTCCTCCTCAGGGTCCCCCAGCTTCCACCCTCAACCTTGTAGTCTATTTTCCTCAAAGCATCCGAAGGGAGTTTGTTAAATCCTAAGTCAGATCACAGTTCTCCTCTGCTCATGACCCTCCTGTGGCTCCCCTGTCACTCAGAGTAAAAGCCAGAGTCCTCTCCATGGCCCATGAGGCCCTGCACCATCTGTCCCCCCAACCTCCCCCACCTCACCTCCTGCTGCTCCCCCACTCACTCTGCTCCTCTGTACTAGCCTCCTCGCTGCTCCTCACAGACACCAGGCCCCTGCATGTATCAGGGCCTTTGCACTGGCTATGCTCTCTGCCTGCTATGGTCTTCCTGTAGCTATTGGCACAGCTCCCTCCCTCATCTTTTCATGTCTGGGCTAAAATGTCTCTTTCTCAGTGAGGTTTCCCTGACCATCCTATTACATATTGGAAAATGCTTCAGATTTTTTTTAATCTGTTGCCACTTTCCCAAAGCACCTATCATCCTCTAGCACACTTGATATTTTCCTTACTTAATTTTATTTCTTTTCTGTCTCTCCCACCAGAATGGCAGCTCCACAAACATAGATAAGCTTATCTCTTCTGTTCAACCCTGTCTTTCCAATGCCTGGAACAGGCCCAAGCACACAATAGGTGCTCAATGTATGTTTATTGATTGACTGAATCAGTAAATGGTGGGGGAAGAGGACAGAAACAGAGAAAATTTGTTCTTGTCCCATCTGTCTCCTCTTGTAGGAGCAGAGCCTCAGTTGAGATGAGTCTGAACCTACCAGATCCAAATGTAGAAAGTGCCACATTCCGCAGGGCTGAAACCAGCTAAGGTGCTCTAGGAGGAGGTAGTGTTATCTGGGCTGGCCCTTGAAGGCCCCATGGGAATTGCAGAGATCTTGGAGTTCAGTCAAACCAGTTGGGTGGAATAAACATCAGGCAGCACTTGGCAGGAGTGAGCTGAATCAAAAAGGATGAAAAGGATAAGCTCACTGACAAGGAGAAATCTATCAGGGGCCTTGAATCCCAAGGTGATGACCCTGAATTTTGTCCTCAGAGATGTCCTACCCCCTGGTCACTGACCCCCAAATAGCTCAGAGACCTTATGTTCTAGAAAAACAGCCATGTATAATGCTGAGACAGTAATAATAAAGAGCTCATGTTAATTGAAAGTGATTTATTGGGCAGCTTGGATAGGGGACTCTCAGACATGTTGGTCCCAAACCCACCTCAGATCGCCCAGCAAGATGCATAAAGTGCCCGAGTCCTCAGTCCTTAGAAGTTTCTGGGCCTGGATAAGGGTTTGCAGGAAGGAAGGGAGGGGGTGACATGGCAGGGGATAGAATGGCAGAGAACTAACCTCCATCATGAGGAGATATAGTTGGGACCCCTCAGTCAGGTTTCCGTCAGGGTCTCGGAGGTAGATGGACATAATGGGCCCTTTTGCCCCTGTTCTGGGGACTGGACCCTCCTCAATGACATCACAAGCCTGAAGTGGGAGGAGAGAACAAAAATCATTCATTCACAGACCATGTTTGAGACCAAAATTTCATTCTTTACGGTGGCCTAGAAGACCCCTGTATCTTTCACACTTCATCTCCTACCATTCTCCTCTCCCTCACTCTGTTCCAGCTATTTAAGAGCTGTATGACCTCAAGCAGAGTACCTAACTGCTCAGCACCTCAGTTTCCTCATCCATCAAATGGGGATGATAATGTGCCTAGTACGTGGCAGAGTCAGAATTCAAACCCAGGCAAGCCAAAGTCCATACCCTTAAACCCTATGCTTTACCCACTTTACTTCTAAGCCAGACTTTTTCACTGATATTTTCCAAAAGAATCCAGGTCAATTTGCACAAAATAGATTTAATACCTCAATCTGTGTTTCCCAAAAGGAGAACCAATGTCCCCTTCACATGAAATCATCTTAAGTATTACAAGGATACTAAATTAAATTACAGTGAGTAAAAAAAAATTACAGTGAGTCAGAAATTATTCCCTGTTCAGTCCTCTTTCAATCCTTCTGATTATACCAAGAAGAAAGTGTCTGGTGGATGCGAAGTCCTTGATACCTCTCTAACCAACCTAACTTTGTCAAGCCCAGAGATTGGGGGAAGCAGAAGTGGCTAGAATCTAATGACACTGTGATGCTTTTACAGCTGTTTGTTTTTATAATTGTCTCCTCTTTATGCCAAGATATGATGAATTTCCACTTACTTGGTTGAACATTTTCTTTTTACACAAATGTATTTATATAAATAGAGTTTAGGTATACTGTTTTCCACAAGGGTGATGTAAAGTTTTCTTTTAAAATACATTTGTTTATGGGGAAAATTATGTCCATGATAATGAGTAAACAATGGTGTGCAAACCTTATCTGGATGTGATGAAATCTGTTATGTCTGAAGTTTGAGTCATACTTCTGTTTTCATTGCATCTGTAGCAGCTTTCTCAAAAGAAGATGGAAGTTTGACTCACCTTGAGGCACTGGACCATTTCCTCCAAATGCATCTTTATGATCAGGCATATATCCAGGGAGCCGGGGACCAGGTGAGTGGCTTTGGGTTCAAATTCCTTTCCCACCTCGTGGAGGTTAAATTTCTGGTCTCCAAAACACAGTGCTTTCTGGTCTCCCTATTTGGGGGGAGAAAACAACCTGGAACTAAACCTCCAAGGTGAGTGTGAGGCACAGCCCCCTATCTACACCAACAAGGTTAAAAAAGAAATAGAACAAGGCTTTGATGAAAAATAGCCACTTGGTGCCCCACTCTTATCTTGTTCCCTAGAGGCAAATGCTTTCAATGTGTGTATGTGTTTCTTCTGGAAATTATTTCCATACCTCCAAATAATATGTTGATACTATCCATGGCAGAGACTATAATCTGCCTGCTTAATATACATTTCTCCCCTTTTTATTTTAAAGACAACCCAAGTTTCAGTGGGATCTATTGTGTACCCAGCTTTAAAAACCTGCATTTCCCAGCATTCCTTGCTGGGCAGCCATGGAAGGCTGGATAATGAAATGTTAGCAGAGGCTGTGAGCCATGCTTCTGAAAACCTTCCCACCCCACTGAGCTGACGCTTTTTGCCTACTCATTTCCTCCTTTCAGCCACTGCCCACACCCTGCCTGCCTACCTCTAGACTGATTGTTGACTGAGAGAAAGAGAAAACTCTATTTTATTTAGCCCACTTAGCTTAACCCAGTTAAGTTTTCTCCCACGTGCCTCCAAACACAGTCCCTAACTGACGTGCCACTATTTCTTGATTTGGCAACTTCAGACATTTTATTTTTCCTGCTATGATAAATGAGAATTTAGCTCATCCACAATACTACCCCTCCCAATAGAATTGTCATCAGTTTTAGCTCCTGTTTTGATTCCTTTACAATTTAAAAATAACCCACTTGCACCTTAATGTTTTGATGGATGAACATAGTATCTCATTGACCCAACTATCCTCTTCATCTTGCCTCTTTCTCCTGTGCCTGTCAACTTCTGCCATTTTTATTTATTTATGTATTTAATGGCAAAATATTTTAATTTTCCATAAAGCTATTTCCCCCACTCCATAGACACCACACAGAAAAGAATCTGTATGCACATGTTCTGGTTGAGCAGGAGGATGAGACTTCTGCCATTAAAAAAAAATCACTTTTATAGTCCCTTTATATCACCATGGCAGATACTACATTCATTCTATCAGAAAATGACTTTATTTCACTTGAATGATAGTTCAGCTGAGTATAGAACTTGAGGTTGTAGGCTATTTTCCCATAGCCTTTTATATGTGGCTTCATTGTCTTCCTGAATCTGGTATTGCTGATAAGACGTCTGATGTTAATCTGTTTTTCATTTCTTTTCTATATGATGCATCCACCCTCCACTCTTGCAGCTTTTAAGACTTTTCTTGATCCTAGATGTACTGAATTTCACTCCATTGTGTCCAGATACCAAGGGCTGAGGCTTCGTATGCCTATTATTGTTGATGCATGCAAGGCCCTTCTCTAGTTTTATTTGTATACTTAGTCTCTTTATCTCCAGTCTTCATTCCTGTCCCCAACATAGGCAATGATTATAATGTGTTTGATGTTCATTCTTTGGTTTTTATAAGTTATTGTAAAAGGTATATTATTGTTTTATGTGTGTATGTTATAAGTGGTACTGTGCTATGGACATAATTGGACTTCACCATTTTTTGTTCAGCATGATCTTTTTAAGACCCTTGCTGTGTATACATCCAGATCTTGCTGTGTATACATCCAGTCTGATAGTGCATAATTCTATTTTTATGCATGACATTCGATGTTGGAGCTTCCCAGGTGGTGCTATTAGTAAAGAATCCATCTGGAAATTCAGGAGATCCAAGAGACTCGGGTCCAATCCCTGAGTTGGGAAGATCTCCTGGAGTAGGAAATGGCACCCTACTCCAGTATTCTTGCCTGGAGAATTCTATGGGCAGAGGGGCCTGGCGGGCTACAGTCCATAGGGTTGTAGAGTTGGACACAACTGAGAGACTGAGCACACAGCACAGAGCACACATTCCATGTCAATTTTACATTTTTTTTACTCTGTTTGCCATTCGTGGGTCCTTTCCATTGAAGGCAATCAGTGTCTCTGCATCTCCCACTTGGGAGTTGTTCCAAATTCTCAAGGATTGTATTCAATCTCTGGAAACCTTTTTACCTTGAATCCGTTTTTCTTGGGGACATTTGTTTTCCTGACCCAAACTGGACTGATTGTGTTCTAGGTATCTTTCTGGATCTTCCTCTTAGGATCCACTGTTTCCTGACTTTGATGTCTTCCTGGATTAATCACTCATTTTGATAAGATATTCTCAAGTAATTTTGAAAGCAAGTAGGCCAAGTTTCTGAGTCTTTTTATTAATATGTCTAAGAATGTTTTATTCTACACCCACCTTGATTAATAATTTGTCTGGTCATAGAATTCTAGGTTGAAATGTTTTCCCTCAGAATCTTAAAGTTGTTCTTCTGTTGTCTTCTGGTCTCTGACTCTTGGGAAATCTGAAGTCTACATTGCCTTTTCCTTTGTAGTTGAACTACTTTTTAAACTCTCTGAAAACTTCTAGGAGCTTTGTATTTATTTTGATGTTCTATAATTTCTTAGGAACATATTTAGGTGTAAACATGCTGGATACTCAGTTAACTCTCCATATAAGGACTGGAAAGTTCTCTCACATTATTCTGTGGTTATTTCCTCCCTTCCTTCCCTCCCTTTATTCACTGAATAGTGAAGTCCCACTATTCAGAGTTTGGAATCTCCTCCACTGGTCATTTTTAAATTGTGTGTGTGTGTTTTGGAGTTCTAGGCTACTTTTTAAAATAGTATAATCAAATTTTACCCCAGCTGCAGTTTGGCATTTGGGGAAGTTGTTACCTCAGAAGTCATGACCTCCATGCCCAGGATCTTGGAATAAAACATAGTGGTGTCTTTGAGTCTCTTTACTGTCATCACAATGTAGTCAAGTCTATGGATAAGACACAGGGAAGGGGTCTGACTGTTGTCCCTCCATGACTAAAAAAAGAAAAAAAAAGAGTCAAAAGAGACCACACTGCCACTGGTCACACCCATGTTTCCTGTGTTTCCTTCTCCCCACTTCCCCTCACCTCCCCAGTGACTATACTTCCTTCTACCCCCATTCCAAGGGGAAAGTCCTGGGAGGAATCTTCAGTACTTATTGCTCATGTGTGGGTTCACAAGAGTCCATGTGTCTGCCGTGACCACCCTTCACTGTTTTCTTATTATTTTCCTCCTTCCAGGGGGATAGAGGTGAAGATAGGAGTGAAGTGAAAGTCACTCAGTCGTGTCCAACTCTTGCGACCCCATGGACTGTAGCCTGCAAGGTTCCTCTGTCTATGGGATTCTCCAGGCAAGAATACTGGAGTGGGTTGCCATTTCCTTCTCCAAAGGTGATCAGCTTAAGTCAGGTTTATATCCCTTAGGAGTTTACCGATGGTATTTTGTTGATGCTGATCACCACAGTTCTTTCTCTGAACTACCATACTACAATGCCCTGTAATTTTTTTTTTTTTAAGGAGGCGGGTATTTAAAAATGGACTCATTTGTTGGTTTTTTTAAGACAATTCCACATAATGTTACTAGTGGGCTAATGATGGAATTCAGCTTGCCACCCCCACCAGGCCACTCTTCAAAGCAAGCTGCTTTATAGAACAAGGGAGAGTTTGGTTTTTGGAAGATAGGAGAGTTGAGACCAAAAACCAAACTCTCCCTTGTTTTCCCAGAGCTGGAATTCATCTCTTTTATAAGAAATAATAAGAACAGAGGAGGCCCACTTCCATGAGTACAAGCCCTTTATTGGCCAGTTTAAAACTCAGTCCCTTCCTTTATCACTCCACAGTTAATCACAGAGGACAGGACAAGAAGGGAGCAACTCAGATGCAGTAATGTTTCTGGGCATGTGTGCCTACAGATCAGCACTGATGCCTAGGGGGAGGGCACACCACCCCACCACTCATTTCCTGCCTTCAGCACACCTCCCACCAGATCTTTCTCTTGATTCGAGTTCTTTAGTAATTTGTATATTTACATTACATCTGCTACAGGATTATAAGATGCCTATGCACCATAAATTGCAGAGTATAGTGGTTAAAAAAAATATTGTGGAGCCAGACTGATATTTACTTGCTCTCTGGGCTGAGAGAGTTTGGTTTCCATTTCTAGAAAATGGGTATGATTTTTTTATGTGTTTTATAGAACTGTTGTGAACAGCTTAAAAAAAAAGTTGGGAGGAGTTCCCTGGTGGTCCAGTGGTTAGGACTTGGTGCTCTTACTCCCAGGGGCCCGGGTTTGGTTCCTGGTTGGGGAACTAATATCCCACAAGCTGGGCAGTGTGGCCAAAAAAAAAAAAATCTTACAACAATGCCTGACAGCAAGTGCTATAAGAGTTGATGATGATGATGTTGTGGTCATCTTGTTAAAATCCAGACTCTCTGTACTGTGACCCTCAATCTTTGCAACCTATTTATTTATTTATTTTCACTGCATCAGTTCTTAGTTGTGGCACTTGGGATCCTTCATTGTGGCTCATGGGCTCCAGAGTACATGGGCTGTATAGTTGAGGCACCTGGGCGTAGTTGCCTTGTGGCATGTGGGATCTTAGTTCCCCCATCAAGAGTTGAACCTGTGTCCCCGCATTGCAAGGCAGATCCTCAAGCACTGGACCATCAGGGAAGTCCCCTCATTCATTGCTCTTGGATTCCAAGCCATGTTGTCCTTTTGCCTGTTCCTCATAAGGGCCATCCTTGAACCTTAGCCTCGGGGCCTTTTGCACATGCTAGTATCTGTCTCCCTGATTAGAATATAAGCTTCATAAGTGTAGAAATTTCTGTTTTGTTCCCCACTGTGTCCCAAATAGCTAGCAGATGTTCTATAATATTTGTTCAATTAATGAATATCTACGACAGTTATTGGACTTCCCTGGTGGCTCAGATGGTAAAGCGTCTGTCTACAATGCGGGAGACCCAGGTTTGATCCCTGGGTCAGGAAGATCTTCTGGAGAAGGAAATGGCAATCCACTCCAGTACTATTGCCTGGAAAATCCCATGGACAGAGGAACTGGTAGGCTACAGTCCATGGGGTCACAGAGTCAGACACAACTGAGGAACTTCACTTCACTACAATAATTAGAGCCCGTGCCTGGCACAAAGTCTGGCCTCTGTTCTATTCCACTCTGTTCTATTCTGCTGTGTTCAATTCCATTTGAAACCATTACATTAAAAAAAAAAACCCATTACATTTTAAACAATTGCTTTCACTTGAGCCCCAGCTTAAAAAAAATACTGTGCTTTTCTATTTTCATGAGTGAAGGAGGCATTAGAAAAGTTCTTGAGTTCTGCTGTCCTCATGGATTCAGAGTATCCATATGAACACAGAAGCCATAGAACTGGGGAAATGATTGACCATTTGAGCTTCATTGAAACTAATGTTCTATGTATTAAAAATCTTATTAACCTTTTAATGTCTGTAGGATTGATAATAGCACTCCCTTTTCAGTCCTGATATTTGTATTTTATGTTTTTTCTCTTATTGAGAAAACAAAATTTACTAATAGTTTCTTAATCTGTTCAAAGAACCAATTTTTGACATTAATTTTCTCTGTTGTATGTTTCCCATTTCCCCAGTTTCTGCTCTCTTTATAATTTCCTTCCTTCCACTTTCTCAGGGTTCAATTTGCTGTTCCTTTGCCAGACTCCTGATATGGAAGCTGAGGTACTTGATTTTCAAGTCTTTACATTTCTACACATTTAGAGCTATAGATTATTGCCTGAGCATTGCTTTAAACTGCTTTAGCCACATCCCCCAAATCTGATAAGTATTTGGAAATCAATTCAACTAACTCCTTCCATTATCCAGTGCCCTACTAGCTCACATTCACTCCCCAATTCTGCTTTGCAGATGTGGAGCTCCATCCTTGCAAATTCAAGAATAAGCAAAGCTGGCTGTCTTGAGGAACTGGAAGAAGGCCCATGTGGCATGGAATCCGAGAGTGAGACAGGAAGAGGGGAAGCCCAGGCGAGATCATGCAGGGTTTTGAGATGAGGTTAGGGAGGCTGGTTTTAAAAAAGATGACTGAAGAAAAGTGTACAACCTAAAAGTTGTTGAGTTGTTATATTTCAGGACTTGACTGAGGACTGAGGACAATAACCCAGGAGACAGCTGCTCAGATAGCTCTGAGGAGCTGCTCCAAATAGGTAAGGGAGGACTCTGGATATACAGGAATTTTTGCTGAAAAAACAAACAAACAAACAAAAAAAAACCATGTAGTCAAACATCAAAATATTACTGCTAATCACAAAAAGCAGCCTTCTCAAGTTAATGATTTTAGCACTTTTCTATGTATGGGAGGATGCGAGAGTCTGGGCTCATTGAAATCTTTTCTCAGGTATGCATCTTAACTACCTAGGGCCAGTTTGCTTAACTACCTAGGGTGGTTCTCCTAAATGCCCCCAGGGTGCATTGTTGGGCGGCAGCTGCAGTGGCTGCTGGCTTGAGGCTGGGCAACATTCATTGTTTACTTGGAACAGCAGGCACCATTCCCTTTCTACAAGCAAGACACTTAAGCTTACTATGTGTCAAGCTCTGTTCTAAGCACTGCATAAAGCATAATCCGCTTTATTTCTCACAACCAAATATATGTCTATATGTGTATTATATATGTAAATATATATAAACTAGACTGTCCAAAATACTATAGCCTCCCTCCGGCCTCCTCCACAGGGACGGCTTCTATCTTCCTACAAAGTCCTTTGCAAGGTCTCCTTCGGGGTGCCAGTGGCCCTTGGAATTCTTTTAGCAAACCTCAAGAGCAGCGCTCTTTCCTGGCCACTCCCTGTCCCGCCCCACCCCAATGGCCCTGGCTGAACCGGCTCCTGGAGCCGCCCCTAGGGAGCGGAGCTGAGCAGCTGCCCACTCCTGCAGACCTGCTGACAGTCTGCTGTGTGTTAGAGCAGGGGCTTTCTATGTCCCTCTGCTGCCCTCTGCTTGTCTTTGAAAGAGGAAAGAAGAAGGAAGAGGGTGGGGAAATGGATGAAAGCACACCGGGACAGCCACATAGAAGGGAAGTAGGTTGCCAGGCCCAGCTGGGAACTCTCAGCCTTGCTGCCAGTACCCGTGCCCCAAGACCCCTGGGGGCCACCCCATTCACCTGCTTCTCCAAAGTCCAACTCCACATCCTGGCTGGCAGCCTGGAGTGCAGATGGCGCAGTGTGGTAGGCTAAGTGTCTTTGCCCCCAGCCTTCAGATAGCCCTCTGGCTCAATGCCTGCAGATCAAGGGGCAGGAATGGGAGGGCCACTGACTAGGGACTGCTGGTGTTGACAGAGGTAGACGGTGCAAGTACAAGGACTCTGACATAAAACACAGGGCCTGGAAAGTGAAAGCCTAAGATGTCTTAGCCAGCTCAGGCCACCATAATATAGTACTATAGACAGGGTAGCTGAAACAGTAATTTATTTTCTTACCATTCTGGAGGCCAGAAGTCCAAGATCAGAGTGCTAGTATGGTTGGGTTCTGATAACATCTCTCTTCCTGGCTTGCAGATGGCCACCTTATTGCCAGGTCCTCACATGGCAGAGAGAAAGAACAAACTTTCTGGTGTCTTCTTTTTTAAAAAGCTCCCTGACCAGGTACTGAACCCATAGCCCTCGCAATGGAAGTGCAGAGTCTTAACTGCTGGACTGCCAGGGAAGTCCCTCTGGTGTCTTTTTACATGGGTACTAATGTCATCTTGAGGGTTTTACCCTCATGACTTCATCTAACTGTAATACCTTCCTAAAAGCCCCTAATGTATCACATTGGGGGCCTCAACACATGGATTTGGGGAGGGAGACACAAACATTCAGTCCACAATTAAGGATTCCTTTGTAATAACATAGAAAAACTACCCATCCTGAAATTTGGGGGGAGGACCTTTATTCTAGGGTGTGAGATCTCTGATCTATTTAGAGTGTATCTCCCAAGTGTGAGATCTTTGATCTCTTTGGGAGTCTGTGTCTGGCGTATGAAGTTAGGAACAGTCTGAGTTAGAGTATAACTACACTAATTTGTAATAGATCTGTTTCCAAGGCAAGATCTCGAAGCTATTAAATGTTCTCTGTCCCAGGGTGTGAGTTTATGAATGCTTTTGGGGTGTGAGCTCTGAAGTCCTCCCCTTCCCACCCCTTTCTCAACCCCATCCTCACCCTCCACTGCTGAGAGGGAACATTCATCAGCCCCATTGCTGTTCACCTTACCCTGAGCTGAGTGCCCTTTCTCTTGTTAATGAGCTGTCCAGCCCCTGGGGCATGTGAGTTTCAGATTCTTGTACCTAGACACACCCTAGATACCCACTCAGACAGACACACAAATGCTTTGTGCTGTGCATATTGGTTTTGCTTAAGATTTTCCTTTATGAAGAATTACACATGAATATAGGTTTGTATGGGCTTCCCAGGTAGCACTAGTGCTACAGATCCCACCTGCCAATGCAGGAGACATAATAGATGCAGTTTCGATTTTTGGGTTGGGAAGATCTCCTGGAGGAGGAAATGGCAACCCATTCTAGTATTCTCTTGCCTGGAGAATCCCATGGACAGAGGAGCCTGATGGGCTATAGTTCATGGGGTTGCAAAGAGTTGGACATGACTGAAGAGACTTAGTACACAGCACACATAGGTTTGTATAAAAGGTTCCAAAAGTACATCCAGTATATGAACTACACTGGTGATCCCCAGCTCCACTCTCCAAAAATGACCACTGAAGTCAGTTTCTAGTGTTTCCTTATACACACACACACACACACAACACACACAGAGTCACCATAACCATCTCCCACCTACTTTTCCTGGTCAACAGCATGTCCCGTGGAAGGCATCCCCACCTGACAGGTACACACAGGTTCCATTCATTCTGTATCATGTTAGGTGGGTGCTCTGAGATACAGTATAAACCCCCACCATTTGTTTTACTCTGCAACTATCATTGGCTAGAAATGGACATTTACAAGGTTTTCCCAGCTGTTTGCTCCTGCCAGTCTTGAGCACACAGCTCTGTGCATGTGTGTGCATGTTGAGTTAGAAGTATGATTGCTGGGTCAAGGGTTTGTTCACTCAATGGACACCTAATGAATGGGATCTGTGTACCAAGCACTGTTCTTGGCGCTGGAGAGACATCAGAGAATAAGACAAATGTCCCTGCCCACATGGAGCTGACAGTCTAGCTGGTGAGGAGGGTGTCCAATTTTTATTTAGATGTTTCACAAGGTCTTGGAAGGTTTCACTCTCATCAGTGGTGCCTTTACTCCACTGCTGTCTGTGGGGTGGGGTCTGCAGCAGGAGGCAGGCTGCGTTGACCTTTGCTCTCTATTTGACCCAGCTCTCTATACAGAGCTGGGACTCTGTATTTGGGGGTGTGGGTGTGTGCACGTGCATGTGGCCAGGGATGGGGGATATGGAAACTGCATGGTCCACTGGAGAGAGTGAGAGGAAATAGGGATACAAGAGACCCTTTATGGTGTTGGAGGGAGCTGTGGAGCAGACCACCCCCCAGCTCACACCCACAGAGGGTGTGCTGGAATAGCAGTGATAAGGAATCTAGTACCGTCTCAGAACATACCGTTGGGTAATTGGTGTCTGGACATCCTTGGGATCACAGAGACAGGGGTGTGATTATCCTGGAGTCACACAGAGTGGGGTGTGAACACTCCTGGGGCCACATAGACAGGAGCGTGATGCCCACATGAAGCAGCATACACTGTGAACAGCCTTAGTTACTCAGATGGGGGTCTGGGCTTTCCAGAAGTCACACACACTGGACACTGCACATTCTTGGAATCACAGAGTGGAGTATAGACACTTCTGGGGTCAGATTGGCTAGTGTGTCGATATGGTTGCAGTCAAACAAACTAGACTGGGTGGTCCTGGGGTCAGACAGATTGGTATGTGGACACTGCTGAGCTCAAACACACTAGGGAGTGGATACTCCTGAGTCACTTGGACTGGTTAGTAGACATTCATAAGCTTACACATACCGGGGTGTGGACACCTCTGAGGTCAGATAGCCTGAGGCATGGACACCCTTGGATTTGCACAGATTGTAGTGTGGAGCCTCTAGGGTCACTCAGACTGGGATGTGTGCTTCCAGGATCAGAAAACCTAAGGTGTGGGCAACTGTGAGGTCACATAGAGTAGGTGTGGAGAGATGAGGGGCCACAATGATGGGGTTTGGACACTCCTGGAGTCACACAGGCTGAGGGCACTCAGAGGCATGAACACTCCAAGAGTCACAGAGGGTTTGGGACACTCTGGAAGTTAAACACACTGGGGAGTGGACACCTGAAATCACACATGTTGTGGACTGGACTCTCCTCAGGTTGCACAGACTGGAGTGTGAGCATCCATGGTGTCCCACAGAGATGAAGACACTCCTGGGGTCATAGTGACTGAGGCTAGGACAGTCCTATGGTCACATAGGCTGTGTTGTAGACATCACTGCAGTCTCAGTGAAAGGGTACAGACATTCTTGTGGTCAAAGAAGTGATGAGTTGGCACCCCTCGGGCTAGGGACTGAGGGTGTATACTCCTGTGGTCACACAGAGTGGTTAATGGATACTCCTCAGTATAGACTGGGGAGTGGACTCTGCTGAGGTCACAGGCTGTGGTGTGTGTGGCTCTGGGGTCACACATATGGGTATTTAGACCCTCATAGGGTCACACATATTGGGGAATGGACATTTGTGGAGTCACACACAGTGGGGAGTCAACACTTCTGGGGTCACTCATACAGCATTTGAACACTCAGAATCTCAGGGACTGGGATGTGAACACTGCAGGTGTGACACAGCTTTGGGGGTGGGCACTCCTGGGGTCACACATACTCTGTGCTGTGTGCTTTGTTGCTCAGCCTTCGCAACCCATTGGACTACAGCCTGCCAAGCTCCACTGTCAATGAGATTTTTCAGGCAAAAATATTGAAATGAATTGCCATTTCCTTCTCCAAGGGATCTTCTCAACCTAGGGACTGAACCCGTGTCTCCTGTGTCTCTTGCATTGCAGGTGGATTCTTTCCCCACTGAGCCACTGGGGAAGCCCAAATGCATATTAACTCATCGTGTGGATGGGATTCTCCAGGCAAGAATACTGGAGTGGGTTGCCATTTCCTTCTCCAGATCTGTGGGGATAACTTATTTCCCACTTCCTTTGCCAAAACACTTTGAGGATGAAGTGACATTCTCTAGTTAAAACTGCTTTGTAACATGAAGTACCAGGCTGAAGATTTTTCCTAAAA
Source organism: Bubalus bubalis (assembly GCF_019923935.1). Classification (NCBI taxonomy): domain Eukaryota; kingdom Metazoa; phylum Chordata; class Mammalia; order Artiodactyla; family Bovidae; genus Bubalus; species Bubalus bubalis. The sequence continues at coordinate 55,889,007 of NC_059181.1, forward strand.
TTCAAAGCACAGAACTGGTTGGTCCAATGGCGTGGCACGAGGAGCTGGGAAAGTGGATACTAAGTTTGTAATCATGGATCTAACTGTGTGACCTTGAACAATTCACTTGCTTGGCCCAGCCTGAGATTCCTGGGGACCACACCCATCTGACGGGGAGTCACGGTGACAGATGGCTGTCCTCAAAAGTCATGCTTCATCTTCCCTAGTGTTGAGCTACTGCAAAGCAGCTGCCCAGCCATAAACTACATTTCCCACACCTTTTGCACAGGGATGGGGTCATATGGCCAGTCCTGCTGAATGGAGCTTGCGCTAAAATGATGTGTATACTTAACAAACAGTGTTTTCTTCATGTGCCTTTTGTTCATCTTTTGGAGGTTGAGAGGCCCAAGAGAGGGAAGTCAGTTTACAAGGAGCCCGGGGTCCTCTGCCACTACTTGGAAGTCCACCTATGAACCAGGAAGACAGGTTTTATTTTGTGATGTTTATTACTGTGTGACATCACTGGCATTGGGGTATTGGTTGGTTACTAAGGAGAATTCATTCCTGAACACACGCACAGTGGTGTGTGGATTGAATCCTCTGTGGAAATGGGCTCTGCAAGCTGAGGAGACCATGGACAGGGCAGCCTTCTTCCCGGAGACCTCCTGGCTTCTAGGTGCTGCTTGTCCTTCTTTTATAGCCGACACAGCTCTGGCCAGCAGGAGGGGATAGGAGGGCATTTGCACCTCCAAGTTGGACACCAGCTCCACTGCTGGGGGTGGAGTGACCCTGGACATTTCTGGTGGCTGCTAGCATTTTTTGGCTTGTGGCCCCACCACTCCAATATCTTCCTCCATGGTCATAATGCCACCTCCTTTGTATGTGCATCTGCTCTTCTGTCTATCTCAAATCTCTCTCAGGCTCCCTCTTATAAGGACACTTGTGGTTACATTTAGAGCCCATCAGATAATCAAGATAATCTCCCTGTCTCTAGATCCTTCACTTAATCACATCTACAAAGTCTTTTTTTTTTTTTTTTGCCATGTAAGCAACTGTCACAAGTTTCAAGAATTAGGAGGTAGATAATTTTCTAGAGCTATTAGTTAGACTGGGTTTTCCAGGTGGCACTAGTGGAAAAGAACCCGCTTGCCAATGCAGGAAACCTAAGAGACATGGGTTGGATCCTTGGGTCACGAAGATTCCCTGGAGAAGGGCATAGCAACCCACTCCAGTCTAAATTGAATGCAATGGTTTTAAACACTGGCCAGAAAATGTTTGATTGCCATTTCAACACACAGAAATAGTTACACTGATGTGTAAATTGCCATTTACTGCAAAAAGCTGTGCAATGCTGGTGTCAAAGACTAGGGAGTCACTGTTCATAACGGCTGTTGCAATTCCCTCATGAATAGATCAAGGAATGGCTTCCCAAGCCAATTGCTGCCTATGCGCTTTTAGCTCAGGTTGATAAGCAAAATTTTGAGCTTGCTCAGGTGTTCCTATCAGCTGTACAATTGCAAAGAATTGCTGGTGACCATCGTAGTTTTCCTGTTTCTCCAAGACTAGCATGAAGTCAAAGTCAAAACAGGACTGCACCATCATGCAGTCAACAGCACCAGGAAGATTAATGTCTATAGCAAGGAAAACTATATCCTATATCCTCTCCCTGTAGGGTTGTCATGGACTCATGGTGATGCATCAGATGTGGCACAACAGCATCCAAAGAGCCTTGCCATTTACAGGCAACACCAGGGAATGGACAGGAACAAGGCCTAAACTCACAGAGCTCTTCGTGGTCTGCTTTTTCTGTGTATGGCAGAGTTAGTTCACATCCAGAAGAGGTATATGTACAAGGGAAAAGCACTGAATTGGCCACTTTCTCCATAGCCAAGTTGCGAGTGGACCCCAAGGGGCCCCGGCAAGTCAGACAATGTGTGAGCTTTGGGCAACAGTTGCAACAAATGAGACGGCCATTTTGACAGGGAAAAATGGGTGGTAACACATAGTCAAAGCAGACCGGACACTCATAAAAGACTTGCCAGGTCATTGTTGGCCACAGCAGTGCCAGTCAGGGCAGGCATGCTCTGGGAGGACGGAGCACACATTGAGGTTCCAGTAGGTACCGCTGGTGCAGCCTCATGACTCATTTCTGTGGGCGGAGAGCGAACCTCGGATCTCGGTCCTGGCTCAAAGGTGCTCCGTCGCCAGCGCCCACAGCCACCACCTTTTGGCAGCACCAAAGCCTCTTCCTCAGGCCAACACTGAGAGGACACACTGGGTCGCTGCTGTCACTTGACAGTGTGCCCCTCAATGTCCGCCCTAGCTCTCCCTGTTCGCCGCAGTTTTGCACATCATTGAACCTCCCCCCACCAACGGTGCACTCCCACTAAATAACACACACAATGGCAGCAGTCGTCAGCAGATGCGACCCCGCGTGTTCTGGAGGCCGGAAGGGGGCCAAGAACAAACATTATTTTTAAAAGTATATATATTTATTTGGCTGCCCCGGGTCCTAGTTGCATGACAGGAGATCTCTGATCTTCACTGTGGCATGTGGGATCTGTTTAGTAGTGTCCTGCGAAACCTAGTTCCCTGACTGGGAATTGAACCTAGGACCTCTGCTTTAGGAGCAGAGAGTCTTAGCTACCCACCAGGGAAATCCTAAGAACAAACAATTTTAACCTGGGGAAACCAAGCCGTTTAAGGTAGCAGACCAGCCTGTCGAGCAATAGGCACATTGCCAAGGCCCAGATTAGCCCAGCCAGGCAGAGGGAAAAGAAGGAAATAGGTAACCTGGAAATATCCTGGTGCAGCTCCATCAGATCAGATCAGTTGCTCAGTCATGTCTGACTCTTTTCGACCCCATGAATTGCAGCACGCCAGGCCTCCCTATCCATCACCAACTCCTGGAGTTCACTGAGACTCACGTCCATCGAGTCAGTGATGCCATCCAGCCATCTCATCCTCTGTTGTCCCCTTCTCCTCCTGCCCCCAATCCCTCCCAGCATCAGAGTCTTTTCCAATGAGTCAACTCTTCACATGAGGTGGCCAAAGTACCGGAGTTTCAGCTTTAGCATCATTCCTTCCAAAGAAATCCCAGGGCTGATCTCCTTCAGAATGGACTGGTTGGATCTCCTTGCAGTCCAAGGGACTCTCAAGAGTCTTCTCCAACACCACAGTTCAAAAGCATCAATTCTTCGGCACTCAGCCTTCTTCACAGTCCAACTCTCACATCCATACATGACCACAGGAAAAACCATAGCAGCTCCATAGTCGTGTGTAGTGGACAGGCTGAGGGCTGGCCTGTGCCTCTCACCAGACCTGGAAACTTGGGCCACCAGCCTCTACTCATGCACTCAGGAAGGCAGGTCTCTGGACCACAGTGTCCCCACCAGCACAGGTCAGTGAGGACTGACAGTGGTTAAGATGCTGGCTTCTAGAGTTGGGTGACCTGGGACCCCTGGCAGGATGGCCTTTGCGGTTTACTTATCCTCTCTGAAGCCCTCTCCTCTTTCTTGTACTCCAGGTATTAAGTGTTTGCAAATGTTAGTAATTATGAATACCAAGAGGTATTATGAGGCTTGGGATATTTCAGGGGAGAGAGGTAAGAAGAATGCGGGGCCACTAGGTCTGTATTCAGGGCGCCAGAGCTCACTTCCTCTTTTGTAAGCTGATTTAGTCTCTTATTGGTCAAGCTGCTTCAAGTTGGTTTCTGTTACTTGTAAACAAAAGCATTTTATCTGATAACGGTTTTTCTTTTCTTTTTTTTTTTTTTTACTTAGAGAATTAAGAAAAATTTTAAAGTGGAGGTGTTGTGATGAAAAATTTAGCTGAAGTTCAGCAGTTTTTTGGTTTTTCTTTTTTACATTTTGCATTTGCAGCAAGCAGAATGATGCCCTTACCCCCCAAAGATGTCCTGGTCCTAATTCCCAGAACCTGTGAATATATTAGGAATTCCTAGGTGTCACTAGTGCCACAGATCCCACCTGCCAGTGCAGGAGATGTAAGAGATGTGGGTTCGATCCCTGGTCGGGAAGATCTCCTGGAGGAGGCATGGCAACCCACTCCAGTATTCTTGCCTGGAGAATCCCATAGACAGAGTAGCCGGGCGGGCTACATTCCATAGGGTCGCACAGAGTCAGACACAACTGAAGGGAGTGAGCATGCACGCATGTGAATATGTTACATTACGTGGCAAAAGAAAAATCAAGGTTTCAGATGGAATTAAGGTTGTAAATCAAGTGACGTTAAAATAGGGAGAGTATCATGGATTGTCTGGTGGACCCAGTGTAATCACAGGGGTTCTTCAAAGTGAAGAGGGAGTCAGAATGGATAAGATGGGAGAACTCAGCTGAAGTTATTAGCTTTCAAGATGGAGGAAGTAGGTCAGGAACTGAGGAATGCAGGGGCCTCTGAAAGCTGGAAAAGGCAAGAATACACAATTTCCCTTAGAGCATCTAGAAAGGAACGCAGGCCTGCTAACACCTTGACTGGAGGCTGGTGAGACCCGTGTCAGATTTCTGACCTCCAGAGCTGTAAGGTATTAATTAGCATTGCCTTGAGCCGCTAGGTTTGTGCTGATGTTACAGCAGCGATAGGAGACTCATACAGCATCCTTTTATTTTTCTCCTCTTAATGTCATTGAAGATAAACTCAACACCTTTGACTTCAACTAAGATATGTAGTATAAGCCCATTTGTGTAAATTGCTTTTCTTTCTCTCTCTCTCTGCACCCACTCATCTTGCCTTCTAACTCTACATGTGTAGAAAAACATGATGAGAGAAAATGGTTATTTCTTGGTGGTGAGACTTAGAATAATTTTTGTTTATTTCTAGAAGGTTTTTGTTTGTTTTAATTAGAGTATAATTACAATATTATGATGGTTTTTGCCATACATCAACATGAATCAGCATTAGCTATACATATGTCCCCTCCATCTTGAGCCCCCCTAGAGTGATTTTTTTAAAAAATGTTTCATCTTTGTGCTTCTTGGCACTTTTGGGGGGCTTTTTTTTAAATGAGCAGGCATTATTATTATTATTTTTAACCAAAATGATAAGGTCATGATTATTTATGTTCATTGCCGAAGTCATAACCACCATTGAGCAATCTGTGCATCCCAGATGAGGGCTCCTCAGCCAAGCAGCAGAGCCCAGATCTAGCCTACTCCTTCCTCCTCTCCCCACATTGTAGACGAATAGATAAAATTTGTGCCTGGCTGTTCTGGGCTGAGCTGTTTTCTTCCCAAATTCAGATATTGAAGCCCTAGTCCCCAGTAGCTCAGAAGGTGACCATAACTGGAGATATGGCCTTTAAAGGGGTGATTAAGTTAAAATGAGGTTGAGTGGGCTCTAATCCACTCTGATTGATATCCTTTTAAGAAGGGCAAGATTAGGACAGCAATAACACAGAAAGACCAGGTGAAGACACAATGAGTAGGTGGCCATTTGCAAGCCAAGGAGAGAGGCCTCAGGAGAAACTAACCAAGCCAGCACTTAGATTTGGGGCTTTTAGCCTCTGGAACTGTGAGAAAATACATTTCTGATATGTCAGCCACTCATCAGTGATATTCTGTTATGGCAGTCTAAGAAGCCATCACTTCATGGGAAATAGATGGGGAAACAGTGGAAACAGTGTTAGACTTTATTTTTGGGGGCTCCAAAATCGCTGCAGATGGTGATTGCAGCCATGAAATTAAAAGACACTTACTCCTTGGAAGGAAAGTTATAACCAACCTAGATAACATATTAAAAAGCAGAGACATTACTTTGCCAACAAAGGTCCACCTAGTCAAGGCTATGGTTTTTACAGTGGTCATATATAGATGTGAGAGTTGGACTGTGAAGAAAGCTGAGAGCCAAAGAATTGATGCTTTTGAACTGTGGTGTTGGAGAAGACTCTTGAGAGTCTCTTGGACTGCAAGGAGATCCAACCAGTCCATCTTAAAGGAGATCAGTCCTGGGTGTTCATCGGAAGGACTGATGCTGAAGCTGAAACTCCAATACTTTGGTCACCTCATGCAAAGAGTTAACTCATTGGAAAAGACCCTGATGCTGGGAGGGATTGGAGGCAGGAGGAGAAGGGGACAACAGAGGATGAGATGGCTGGATGGCATTACTGACTCGATGGACATGAGTTTGGGTAAACTCCGGGAGTTGGTGGTGGACAGGGAGGCCTGGCATGCTGCGATTCATGGAGTTGCAAAGAGTTGGACAGGACTGAGCGACAGAACTGAACTGAACTGAAGAAGACTAATACACTGACATTACCTACTACTTTGCTCCAAAGAAACAACTTCTGTGTGATAATAATTTCAAAATATGTTCTGAATCAGTTCAGTTCAATCTCTCAGTCGTGTCTGACTCTTTGCGACCCCATGGACTGCAGCACGCCCCGCCTCACTGTCCATCACCAACTCCTGGGGTTTACTCAAACTCATGTCCATTGAGTTGGTGATGCCATCCAACCATCTCATCCTCTGTCGTCCCCTTCTCCTCCCGCCTTCAATCTTTCCCAGCATCAGGGTCTTTTCTAATGAGTCAGTTCTTCGCATCAGGTGGCCAAAGTATTGGAGCTTCAGCTTTAGCATCAGCCCTTCCAATGAATGTTCAGAACTGATTTCCTTTAGGATGGACTGGTTGGATCTCCTTGCTGTCCAAGGGACTCTCAAGAGCCTTCTCCAACACCACAGTTTGAAAGCATCAATTCTTCGGCTCTCAGCTTTCATTATAGTCCTCTCACATCCATCCATGACTACTGGAAAAACCATAGCTTTGACTAGATGGATCTTTTTTGGCAAAGTAATGGCTCTGCTTTTTAATATGCTGCCTAGGTTGGTCATAACTTTTCTTCCCAGGAGCAACATCTTTTAATTTCATGGCTGAAGTCACCATCTGCAGTGATTTTGGAGCCTCACAAAATAAAATGTTCTGAGAGGGCTGATTTAATTCCTCAAAGATACTTCATTTTCGCTGTTTATAATCTCTCAGCAAACCTGTCAACCTGTGGCAGATCAGAATGGTGCTTATGACTCCTCATTTGACAGAAAACACAGGCCCCATGGGGGGACATGAGACTTGACCAAAGTCACATGTTTGCATACAGATCTCCAGACACTGGCCCTGAACATGGCATAGGAATGCTAAGATCAGGGGCCAAGAAATACATCATCCTATCTAGAACAGAGTCCATCACATCAACAGTTTTCTTCTGGAAGTATCACATTTGATTTTGGCCCTGAACTCTAAGATGTCCTCATCCTATGGTTCAGAGAGCCTTTTTTTTTTTTTTAATTTTATTTTATTTTTAAACTTTACATAATTGTATTAGTTTTGCCAAATATCAAAATGAATCCGCCACAGGGATACATGTGTTCCCCATCCTGAACCCTCCTCCCTCCTCCCTCCCCATACCATCCCTCTGGGTTGTCCCAGTGCACCAGCCCCAAGCATCCAGTATCATGCATTGAACCTGGACTGGCAACTCGTTTCATACATGATATTTTACATGTTTCAATGCCATTCTCCCAAATCTTCCCACCCTCTCCCTCTCCCACAGAGTCCATAAGACTGTTCTATACATCAGTGTCTCTTTTGCTGTCTCGTACACAGGGTTATTGTTACCATCTTTCTAAATTCCATATATATGCGTTAGTATACTGTATTGGTGTTTTTCCTTCTGGCTTACTTCACTCTGTATAATAGGCTCCAGTTTCATCCACCTCATTAGAACTGATTCAAATGTATTCTTTTTAATGGCTGAGTAATACTCCATTGTGAATATGTACCATAGCTTTCTTATCCATTCATCTGCTGATGGACATCTAGGTTGCTTCCATGTCCTGGCTATTATAAACAGTGCTGCAATGAACATTGGGGTACACGTGTCTCTTTCCCTTCTGGTTTCCTCAGTGTGTATGCCCAGCAGTGGGATTGCTGGATCATAAGGCAGTTCTATTTTCAGTTTTTTAAGGAATCTCCACACTGTTCTCCATAGTGGCTGTACTAGTTTGCAACTCTAAGATGTCCTCATCCTATGGTTCAGAGAGCCTTTTTAAGATTTATTTTATTTTAAAAATTATTTATTTATTTTTGTTTCTGCTGGGTGTTTGTTGCTGTGAGTAGGCTTTCTCTAGTTGTAGTGATAGAAGACTACTCTCTAGTTGCAGTGTGTGGGCTCCTCATTCCAGTGGCTTCTCTTGTTGAACAGCACAGGTTCTAGAGCCTGTGGGCTTCAGTGGTTGTGGCACATGGGCTTAGTTGCCCAAGAGTATGTGGAATCTTCCCAGACCAAGGATGGAATCCGTGTCTTCTGCAATGTCAGGTGGACTCTCAACCACTCAGATCAGATCAGATCAGTTGCTCAGTCATGTCCAACTCTTTGTGACCCCATGAATCGCAGCACGCCAGGCCTCCCTGTCCATCACTAACTCCCAGAGTTCACTGAGACTCACGTCCATCGAGTCAGCGATGCCATCCAGCCATCTCATCCTCTGTCGTCCCCTTCTCCTCTTGCCCCCAATCCCTCCCAGCATCAGAGTCTTTTCCAGTGAGTCAACTCTTCACATGAGGTGGCCAAAGTACTGGAGCTTCAGCTTTAGCATCATTCCTTCCAAAGAAATCCCAGGGCTGATCTCCTTCAGAATGGACTGGTTGGATCTCCTTGCAGTCCAAGGGACTCTCAAGAGTCTTCTCCAACACCACAGTTCAAAAGCATCAATTCTTTGGCGCTCAGCCTTCTTCACAGTCCAACTCTCACATCCATACATGACCACAGGAAAAACCATAGCCTTGACTAGACGAACCTTTGTTGGCAAAGTAATGTCTCTGCCTTTGAATATGCTATCTAGGTTGGTCATAACTTTCCTTCCAAGGAGTAAGCGTCTTTTAATTTCATGGCTGCAGTCACCATCTGTAGTGATTTTGGAGCCCAGAAAAATAAAGTCTGACTCCGTTTCCACTGTTTCCCCATCTATTTCCCATGAAGTGATGGGACCAGATGCCATGATCTTCGTTTTCTGAATGTTGAGCTTTAAGCCAACTTTTTCACTCTCCTCTTTCACTTTCATCAAGAGGCTTTTGAGTTCCTCTTCACTTTCTGCCATAAGGGTGGTGTCATCTGCATATCTGAGGTTATTGATATTTCTCCCGGCAATCTTGATTCCAGTTTGTGTTTCTTCCAGTCCAGCGTTTCTCATGATGTACTCTGCATATAAGTTAAATAAGCAGGGTGACAATATACAGCCTTGACGAACTCCTTTTCCTATTTGGAACCAGTCTGTTGTTCCATGTCCAGTTCTAACTGTTGCTTCCTGACCTGCATACAAATTTCTCAAGAGGCAGGTCAGGTGGTCTGGTATTCCCATCTCTTTCAGAATTTTCCACAGTTTATTGTGATCCACACAGTCAAAGGCTTTGGCATAGTCAATAAAGCAGAAATAGATGTTTTTCTGGAACTCTCTTGCTTTTTCTATGATCCAGCGGATGTTTGCAATTTGATCTCTGGTTCCTCTGCCTTTTCTACAACCAGCTTGAACATCAGGAAGTTCACGGTTCACATATTGCTGAAGCCTGGCTTGGAGAATTTTGAGCATTACTTTACTAGCGTGTGAGATGTGTGCAATTGTGCGGTAGTTTGAGCATTCTTTGGCATTGCCTTTCTTTGGGATTGGAATGAAAACTGACCTTTTCCAGTCCTGTGGCCACTGCTGAGTTTTCCAAATTTGCTGGCATATTGAGTGCAGCATTTTCACAGCATCATCTTTCAGGATTTGGAATAGTCAACTGGAATTCCATCACCTCCACTAGCTTTGTTTGTAGTGATGCTTTCTAAGGCCCACTTGACTTCACATTCCAGGATATCTGGCTCTAGGTCAGTGATCACACCATCGTGATTATCTGGGTTGTGAAGATCTTTTTTGTACAGTCCTTCTGTGTATTCTTGCCATCTCTTCTTAATATCTTCTGTTTCTGTTAGGTCCATACCTTTTCTGTCCTTTATCGAGCTCATCTTTGCATGAAATGTTCCTTTGGTATCTCTGATTTTCTTCAAGAGATCTCTAGTGTTTCCCATTCTGTTGTTTTCCTCTATTTCTTTGCATTGATCGCTGAAGAAGGCTTTCTTATCTCTTCTTGCTATTCTTTGGAACTCTGCATTCAGATGTTTATCTTTCCTTTTCTCCTTTGCTTTTCGCTTCTCTTCTTTTCACAGCTATTTGTAAGGCCTCCCCAGACAGCCATTTTGCTTTTTTGCATTTCTTTTCTATAGGGAAATCCAAAAAAATGTAATTTTATATTGAGCTATGGTTGATTTACAATGCTATGTTAGTTTCAGGTGTACAGCAAAGAAATTCAGTTATATATTTATGTATATTGATTCTTCTTCCAATTCTTTTCCCATTTAGCTTATTAAAGTTTATTGAGCAGAATGAGACAACCTTTTATAAGTAAAAAAAGCATTGAAAACCTTTTTTAAAAATTTGCTAATGGTAATTTGATGGACACAGAATCAAACTGAACCCTTCCTGGCTCTCCCTCATTAACTCAAGGTTATGAAATTTTCATGGATTTTTAAAACACATTCATATTAATTAGAATATAGCTCAATTTTAAGATGAGGATCTAGCTGCCAATATTGCTTTAGGTCTTTTTTTAAGTTGAGAAAATATTCACCAATCATACTTGGGCTTACAAGTGACTGTGCAATGGTGAGGTCAGTGGGCATGCAGGGCCCTCAGGCATCACCTTGCAAGCCAGGTGGAGAAAGGCTCCAGGACCTGCCTGAGAGCCATTGCTCCATATTGGGCGAGAAGAATGGGGAAGCTAGTTTCAACCTTCGAGCTGGCATTTGGCAGACACTTGCCTACATTTCTCCATGACCCCTCATGCTTGCAGAGAACCTGGTTGGAAGATGGAGTAGAAGTGGTTGCCCCAGCATGTCCCAAACTCCAGTGCCTGCAGGGTTCAGCATTTTCCGTGAATGAAGCCAGATAGGCAGTGGTCTCTGGGGGCACTGGGGACCCCATGTCCCATCTTGAGGGGCAGCCACTACCCAGCTCTCATATATGGCTGCTGTACAGGTGGCCAGATCTTCTGATATCTCAACAGAAATCAGATACTGCGGTCTAGTAGAAGATCTTTTACTAGTTGGTCACTAGGTAAAATTTTCAAAATCCTTTGCATCCAGTAGACTAGTGGGCAAAAGATTTGAACTGGCCCACTACAGAAGAGCTGCCCAAATGTTCAATAACCATGTTGAAGAGGAAAAGTTAAAATTTTACATAACCTCCTGCTCCTTCTTGTCTCTGTAACTCAGCTTGCTCCTTGCAAAGTCTGGATCATGTAGGTCACATAGTCTCAGAAAGTGGGGACTTACAATACTAAGAACTGGATCTTATCTCAGTCACCCTTGTCCTGCTCTTTGCAATTGCCCAGCCCCTGCAAACTTGCTTAATCATGCCCGTCCGTGTAAAAGTCAGGCATCCCCCTCCCCATCTTGACTGCTGTTCCTGCACGCGTGGAATCCCTTAGTTCAAACCAGCCTATTAACACCTAGTGTTGCCCACTATAGTCTGTCTATAAAAACTATGTAATCCCTTTGTTCAGTGCTCAGAGCTTGGAGTGTTAACTCCTCTGGGCCTGCCGGCATAATAAACCTGAGTTCTCCAACTCTTTGAGTGTGGTACTTGGTTTCTTGAGTACTGGTTTCTGCGACAATGTGAAAGGTGTTCAACCTCATTATTCATTAGGGAAAAGAAAATTAAAACCAAAAGAAGAACTTCACTTCACATCAGACTGGCAAAAAAGAAAAAATAGTTTAATGTAATTCTTTCTACACTGTTGGTGGGAGGGCCAAATGAGGCAATCACTTTGGAAGCCATTTGGAATTATTTAGGAAAGATTAAAGGGATACATCCTCTATGACCCAGAGATGACACTCTTTGCTGCATACTGAGTGGAGTGTGTACCCAATGGAATGCTAAAGTGTGATGAGGAGAAATATTACAGCTACACGCAACAACGCATATGCATCTCATAGACATACAGTTGAGAAAAAGAAGCAAGACACTAAAAATACCTAATGTATTAGTTCATTTATATCCTATTCAAAACATGCAGAGCTAAACTCTGTCTTTATGTTCACACATGTGAATGGTAAGGAAAAAGAAATGCAAGGCAATCATGACCACAGAAGTCAGGGGAGTGGTTCTATCTGTAGAGAGGACCATACACTTGGGAAGTGTCCCACCAAGGGTCTCTGTGGTCCTGGCCATGCTCTATTTCAGTGGTCAGTGACTATAACCTGTGGGCAGAGTCTTTTCTGCTGCCTGTATGTGTACAGCCATGAGCTACAAACAGTGAAAGTTTTTACCTTTTAAAATTATAAAAAATGAATAACAAATTTTGTGATACATGAAAAATACAGGAATTTCAAATTTCAGTTTGTGTGAATAAAGTTTTATTGCAACATAGCCACCATCCTTCATTGACCTATTGTCTATGGCTACTTTCATGATAATGACACAGTTGATTGGTGTGACAGAGACCATATGGTGTCTTGCAAAGCCTCAAATATTTATTATATGGTCCTTCACAGAAGAATTTACTGACATCTTCTAGCTCTATTTCTTCACTTAACAGGCAGTTTCATTTGTGTTTATACTGCACAGTATAAATCTGATGAAACCCATTGTGTGTATGTGTGTATAAGTATGTGTGGTGTCTGGTGCCAAGGTATGGGGCAGGCTTATCAGGCATCCTGTATATATAGGGCCTGTCCTGTATTTATTTTGTCCTATGTCCCTACATTGCCTTTGTCAGGATACCTCAAATCCTGTATATAGTTTTTATTTCAATATTGAATTACAAAAACTGGACCTGCGTGTCTCCTGGCAAGAGTACTGGAGTGGGTTGCCATTTCCAACTCCAGGGGATCTTTCCACCCGTGGATCAAACTCCAATCTCTTGCATCTCCTGTACTGGCAGGCAGATTCTTTACCACTAGTGCCACCTGGAGAGCCCGCAAAAACTGCACATTTGGAGCCATTTTTCTTCCACAGTAATTGGTTCTTTGTCTTTTTCCTTGTGTCCCTCAGCATGTGGGATCTCAGTTTCCCTACCAGGGATCAAACTTGTACTCCCTGCATTGGAAGCATGGAGTCTTAACCACTGGACCACCAGGAAAATTCCAGTATTTGCTTCTTAAATTGCTGAAATGGTAACACTACTGAAAATTATACCTCCCCAAATAAAGATCTGGAAAACCTCTTACAGTTGCTCCTGCAGGTTTGAGGGAGGAAAGACCAAAAAGGGTGACTGAGAATGAAAAATACACACTGCAGAAAGGAAAAGGCTGTTTTGTGGGCAAAGTCTCAAGTTGTGACCAGGTAATAACCATTTAGATATAACTTCAGCTGTGTGCTGCTGCTAAGTCACTTCAGTCGTGTCTGACTCTGCACGACCCCATAGATGGCAGCCCACCAGGCTCCCCTGTCCCTGGGATTCTCCAGGCAAGAACACTGGAGTGGGTTGCCACTTCCTTCTCCAATACATAAAGGTGAAAAGTGAAAGTGAAGTCACTTAGTCGTGTCTGACTCTTTGTGACCCCATGGACCTCATGGAGCCTACGAGGTTCCTCCGCCCATGGGATTTTCCAGGCAAGAGTACTGGAGTGGGTTGCTATTGCCTTCTCCTCAGCTGTGTGCAGGTGCTTGGAAAAACAGCCAGTCAGGAATAGCCTCACCCCAGGGACTGTATTTGTGAGACTTGGCACATCAACTTTAGGCCCAAGCTTCAAAGAGTGGGCAAACCAACTGAACAGGCAAATTACAGAAGACATTACAAATGTCCAATAAATGTGAAAGATGTTCAACCTCATAAATTGCAGAAAAATGCAAATTAAAACCACAATAAGGAAGGTCACATAATATCAGATAGTAAAAAAAAAAAAAAAAAAGAAAGAAAGAAAAAGAATTCAAGGTAATTCTTTGTGCACTGCTGGTGGGAATGTAAAATGATTGAAGCACTTTGGAAAACCATCTGGAATTGAAAGGTTTCTGCTGAGCCGTGAAAGACGCTGGGATTCTTGGTCTCTGGAGGAGAGAATTCAATCTGGTGCCAGTGATGAGGCTTGATTGCACAGAACTTTTGTGTAATAAAATTTTCAGTTCAGTTCAGTTGCATAGTTGTGTCTGACACTTTGTGACCCCATGGACTGCAGCATGCCAGGCTTCCCTGTCCATCACCAACTCCCAGAGCTTGCTCAAACTCATGTCCGTCGAGTCAATGATGCCATCCAACCATCTCATATTCTGTCATCCCCTTGTCCTCCTGCCTTCAATCTTGCCCAGCTTCAGGGTCTTTTCTAATGAGTCAGTTCTTCACATCAGGTGGCCAAAGTATTGGAGTTTCAGCTTCAGTATCAATTTTATTAAAGTATAAAAGAGATAGACAAAGCTTCTGACATACACATCAGAAGGGGGCAGAAAGAGTGCCCCCTGCTAGACTTTAGAAGGAAGTTATATACCTACTAGCAGACTGCTAATTAGAGAAAGGAAATGCCTCAAAACACAGACAGTGGCACCAGGCCCCTCACCCACAACATGCATTTTAAGATAACATTGGCACAAGGTGAGTCATCCCAGGCCATAAAATGATTGACATGAATCTTGAATAAAGGCAGGTTTCCAAGCAAATACATAGTCTCATTAACACAGATTAGTAGAACAATTGTATGAGTAAAACATACTGGTTTGTTGAGCCATTATGGGTTCTGAACCAACTTGAAGAAAGAGTCTAGGGTAAATACATAGTTCATTAACATAGCTTAAGAAAAACATTCCCATAGGAAAAACGCATTGGTAAACTCAACGTTTGAGAAAAGTTAAGTTCAGCTGTTGGAACAAGCTGTTGTTATGGCAACACAGAATTTTAAAAGAAACTTTAATTTTGTATACAGAAGGGAAAAAAACCTGACACTTGTAGTTTGTTTCCTCCATTTGGGGGCCTCTACCCTTCCTGCCTGTTACCCTTTCAGAATTGTTTAAGAAAGTTTAAATATATGTGTTTTCTGTGATCCAGAAATTCCACTTCTACAGGCACATTGGAGAAAGGATAAATAAACTGTGGAATAATACACCAAATAAATTATCCCTGGGTGACAAATGCCCACTCCTGAGTCAGGCAGTCAAAAATCCTCCTGAATACTAGCCAATCAGAGACAACCCCACGCTTCTACCCAACAGCCAATCAGCAAGTGCTCACTCCCAGAGCCTGTTCTAAAGTGGAATGTTGAGAGCAACCTTACTCCAGCCATTGCAGAAACAGGCTACAAGTCCACTGATGCCTTCACATTCCTGCTTCTCATGTCTGCCATCCCTAGATGCCCAGCTCCTCTGAACCTTCTCAAAACTCTGGCTTCATTCTGGAAATATGTGCCTTATAAAGCACAGCTTGCCCTCACAGGTAAATGTGAAGTTCACCTTATTTGAACAAAGCTAGTGTAGGTGATGGAATTCCAGCTGAGCTATTTCAAATCCTAAAAGATGATGCTGTTAAAATGCTGCACTCAATATGCCCACAAATTTGGAAAATTCAGCAGTGGCCACAGGACTGGAAAAGGTCAGTTTTCATTCTGATCCCAAATGACAATGCCAAAGGATGTTCAAATTACTGTACAATTGCACTCATTTCATATACTAACAAGATTATGCTCAAAGTCCTTCAAGCTAGGCTTCAGTAGTACATGACCCAAGAAGTACCAGGTGTATAAGCTGGATTTAGAAAAGGGAGAAGAACCAGAGATCAAATTGCCAACATGCACTGGACCCTAGAAAAAGCATGGGAATTCCCCAAAAATCATCTATTTCTACTTCATTGACTACCCTAAAGCCTTTGACTGTGTGGATCACAACAAACTATGGAAAATTCTGAAAGAGATGGGAATACCAGACCACCTTTCCTGTCTCCTGAGAAACCTGTATGCAGAACACGAAGCAACAGTTAGAACCGGATGTGCAAGAACGGACGGTTCAAAATCAGGAAAGGATTATGTCAAGCCTGTATATTGTCACCCTGCTTATTTAACTTTATGCAGAATGAATCATATGAAATGCTGGGCTGGATGACTCACAAGCTGGAATCAAGATTGCTGGGAGAAATATCAATAACCTTGGATATACAGATGACACCCCTTAATGGCAGAAATCGAAGAGAAATTAAAGAGCCTCTGATGAAAGAGGACAGTGAAAGAGCTGGCTTAAAACTTCACATTCAAAAAGACTAAGATCATGGCATCCGGTCCCATCACTTCATTGCAAATAGATGGGCAAAAAGTGGAAACGGTGACAGAATTTATTTTCTTGGGCTCCCAAATCACTATGGACAGTCACTGCAGCCATGAAATTAAAAGATGCTTGGTCTTCGAGGGAAAGCTGTGACAAAGCTAGACAGCATATTAGTAAGCTGAGACATCACTTGGCTGATAAAGGTCCATATACTCAAAGAGATGGTTTTCCCAGTAGTCATGTACAGATGTGAGCATTCAACCATAAGAAGGCTGAGCACCAAAGAATTGATGCTTTCAAACTGTGGTGCTAGAGAAGACTCTTGAGAGTCCCTTGGACTGCAAGGAGATCAAACCAGTCAATCTGAAAGGAAATCAATCCTGGATATCCATCATAAGGACTGATGCTGAAGCTGAAGCTCCAATACTTTGGGCACCTGATGGGAAAAGCCAACTCATTGGAAAAGACTCTGATGCTGGGAAAGATTGAGGGCAGGAAGAGAAGGGGATGACAGAGGTTGAGATGGTTGGTTGGCATCCTTGACTCAATGGACATGAGGTTGAGCAAAGTCCGGGAGACAGTGAAGGACAGGGAAGCCTGGTATGCTGCAGTCCATGGGGTCTCAAAGAGTCGGACACCCTGAGTGACTGAAGAACAAAGTGGATTTTGGCTCTATCTGTTTGTAATAATTTTTAGTGGTTGCTCTGGAGAAGGTAATGGCACCTCAGTCCAGTACTCTTGCCTGGAAAATCCCATGGACGGAGGAGCCTGGTGGGCTGCAGTCCATGGGCTCGGTAAGAGTCAGACACGACTGAGCGACTTCACTTTCTAGGGATTACAATGAATATACCTAACTTTTCAGTCTTTTTGGAGTTGATATTTTAGCACTTCAGGTAAAATGTAGAAGTTTTGCAACCACGATCTGCCTTTACCCTGTGCTGTTCTGTTACATTGTCATATGTGTTACATCTGTATATTCTGAAACATCAACAGATAATGATAACATTTTGCTTAGAAAAATCATTCATATTTTAAAACATTTATGAGGGAAAAAACTGTGTTCTATGTTTACCCAAGTATTTACCATTTCTTTTGCTCTTCCTTCATTCCTGAACTTCCAAGTTTCCCTCTGGTGTCATTTTTCTTGATCATTTCTTGTAGAGCAGTTCTGCTGTTGACAAGTTCTCTTAATTTTCTGTCATCTGAGAATGTATTTTGTTCTCAGTTCTGAATGTCATTTTTGCTGATTGGAAGTCTGAGTTGACTGTTACTTTCAAGACATTGTTCCAGTGTCTTTTGGCCACTGTATTTCTGATGAGAAATATGTTAAATTTGTGTCCTTTTCCTCCTCTGAGTAATGTGTTGTTTTTCTCTAATTGCTTTCAAGATACTTCATCTTTTGTTTTTGGCAATTTGATTATGATATTTTTGACATGATTTTCTTTGTGTGTATGCATCGTGGAGATCACTGCATTTCTCATGTCTGTTCGTTTATTTCTTTCACCCAAGTTGGGGACAATTGTCCTATTATTTCTTCAATATTTTGTACTTACCAGTAACATCCTGTGTTTCTTAGACTCCAATGACATGAGTATTAGACCTTTTGATATGATCCTGTAGGTTCCTGAAGTTCTGGCCACATTTTTCAATATTTTTCTTTTTGTCCTTCAAATTGGATAATTTCTATTCAGTTCAGTTCAGTTCAGTCACTCAGGCATGTCCAACTCTTTGTGACCCCATGAATTGCAGCACGCCAGGCCTCCCTGTCCATCACCAACTCCCGGAGTTCACTCAAACTCATGTCCATTGAGTCAGTGATGCTATCCAACCATGTCATCCTCTGTCATCCCCTTCTCCTACTGCCCCCAATCCCTCCCAGCATCAGAGTCTTTTCCAGTGAGTCAACTCTTCGCATGAGGTGGCCAAAGCACTGGAGTTTCACCTTTAGCATCATTCCTTCCAAAGAACACCCAGGGCTGATCTCCTTTAGAATGGACTGGTTGGATCTCCTTGCAGTCCAAGGGACTCTCAAGAGTCTTCTCCAACACCACAGTTCAAAAGCATCAATTCTTCGGCACTCAGCTTTCTTCACAGTCCAACTCTCCCATCCATACATGACCACAGGAAAAACCATAGCCTTGACTAGATGGACCTTTGTTGGCAAAGTAATGTCTCTGCTTTTGAATATGCTATCTAGGTTGGTCATAACTTTCCTTCCAAGGAGTAAGCGTCTTTTAATTTCATGGCTGCAATCACCATCTGCAGTGATTTTGGAGCCCCCCAAAATAAAGTCTGACACTGTTTCCACTGTTTCCCCATCTATTTCCCATGAAGTGATGAGACCAGATGCCATGATCTTCGTTTTCTGAATGTTGAGCTTTAAGCCAACTTTTTCACTCTCCTCTTTCACTTTCATCAAGAGGCTTTTTAGTTCCTCTTCACTTTCTGCCATAAGGGTGTCACCATTGTTCAAGTTCACTGACTCCTCTGTCATACCCATTCTTCTATTGAGACTATCCAGATAATTTTAAAATTTCTAATGTTGTATTTTGGTTCTAAAATTTCCACATGGTTATTTGTTATAGTTTCTCTACAGAAACAAGTCGCCAGTCCAGGTTCGATGCAGGATACTGGTTGCTTGGGGCTGGTGCACTGGGACAACCCAGAGGGAGGGTATGGGGAGGGAGGAGGGAGGAGGGTTCAGGATGGGGAACACAGGTATACCTGTGGCGGATTCATTTCGATGTTTGGCGAAACTAATACAATGTTGTAAAGTTTAAAAATAAAATAAAAAAAAAAGTAAGAAAAAAAATAAAAAAATAAAGAAACTTTATAGTCTTTAAAACATGTGCGTGCATGCGTGCTAGGTCGCTTCAGTTGTATCTGACTCTTTGTGACCCTATGGACTGTAACCTGCCAGGCTCTTCTGTTCTTGGGATTCTCCAAGCAAGAACACTGGACTGGGTTGCCATTTCCTACTCCAAGGGATCTTCCAACCCAGGAATTGAACTCGCGTCTCTTATGTCTCCTGCATTGGCAGGGGAGTTCTTTACCACTAGCACCACTTGGGAAGCCCCTTTAAAACATTTCTCTACTAAAAACTTCTAGCACACTGTTCATTTCAGATGTATTTACCTTTGCTTCATGAGACATAGTTGGCATAGCTTTTTTTACAGTCTTTTAAAAAGATTTTGAGAATTCTAACATCTGAGTCTTTGCATGTTGGTATCTGCTACAGATGTATTTACCTTTGCTTCATGAGACATAGTTGGCATAGCTTTTTTTACAGTCTTTTAAAAAGATTTTGAGAATTCTAACATCTGAGTCTTTGCATGTTGGTATCTGCTATCTAGTCTCTGAGAATTGGCTGCATTTTCTTGGTTCTTTGTATGTATAGGAAGTTTAGGTTATATCTGGGATATTTTAAAGATTGTGTTGTTTAGACTCTAGGTCTTTTTAAGTTCCTGAAAATAATGATTTGTTTTACCAAACAATCCACTTGTTTAGGTTCAAACCACAAGTTTTATCTCCCCTTTTGTGGACCATAATATTCAAAGCTTTGCTATCCTTATGCAGGTACAGCTCAGGAGCAAGCCTGAGACTTGTGTCAGTTTATACATGGAATTAGGGGATTCCTTTCTCTAGCTCTCTCTTCTGTGGGATTTCCCTCCCCATTCTGCAGCCTTCAGGAGCTTGTTTCCTTGGTCCTCTGGCCAGAATGGTGTCATTTCTCTTGGATATTTAGCTGCCTACACTGCTGCCATATGGTTCTGGACTGGGACCACCATTCGGGGCAAACCAAGAGAAAAAAAAGAAAAAAAATCCCCAGAGATCCCCCCCACTACTCCCCCACACTCTTCGGATTATAGTTGGGTACTGTGGGTCTGGGTGCAAGATCCTTATACTGTTGGAAGTTCATTCTAAAGAATATGTCATCTCTCAGATCTTTGGGGACTTTATTTGAATTAGGAGTTACTTTAACTATTTGAGCACCTATAGCAAAGAATTTGAAAACTCTGAATTATGTGTGTTTGTGTGTCTGTCCAGTGGGTGAGGTGTCTTGGAACCTTTGATTTCTGTGTCCAATGACCTGAGTTCCCTAAGTTGTTTGGGGGTATATTTGTGAAGTCTCTGTTCTTTGGGGTGGTGGTGGTCTTATCTGTTCCAGTGTGAGATGTTATTGATTTATTAAAGTACTGTTTCCAGTGACTGAAGTCTCTAAGCCATTTATGGACCTGAATCCCAAGGAATGAGAGCTCTAAGGTGTTGGTAGTTCCTGTACTTGAGTGTGAGGTCTCAGTTGTTTTGGTGTCCAGATCTCAAAATGTAAATTCTCAGAACTCCTTTGGCATCTGTCTTGAATGGTACAAGATTCCTGAACCATTTGATACATGTTTTAAAGCACCATATTTCTGTTCTTTCTGGAAAATCTCAATTCCAAGGTTAATCCTCTGTGCCTTATGGTATGTTGTATCTGAGCTGTTTTGGAATGTGTGTCCAGGCTGTGAGAGATCTGAAAATACATGTATTTTTCTCAAGAATTTGAAGTCTTTGAAATATGTGAAGAATTTTTTTCCATGGTGTTAGGTCTCTGAAGCATTGGGGTGGGGATGGAGGTGGGGATGGGGGCTCTGTCCCAAGATATGATGTTTCTGAGCTGTTTGAATTATTGCATCCCTGGGCGTGTTCCTAGTGGCTCAGATGGTAAAGAATCTGCCAGCAATACAGGTTTGATCCCTGGGTCAAGAAGATCACCTGGAGAAGGAAATGGCCACCCACTCCAGTGTTCTTGCCTGGAGAATCCACATGGACAGAGGAGCCTGGTCGGCGACAGTCCATGAGGTCACAAAGAGTCAGACATGACTGACTAAAACTTTCACTTTCACATTGGGTGTGTTCCTTGTACCACAGTGTGATACACAGTGTGTACTACAGTGTGATGTACACAGTGTAGTACACAGTGTGTACTACAGTGTGATGTCTTGGAGGTGGTTCTATATCTGTGCCCCAACGCTTGAGGTCTCTGAGTTTCTTTTGGATGTTTGATATTGGTACAAGGATTATGAATTGTTTTTTAGTCAGGGTCCAAGAAATGAGTTCTTTTAGTTGTTTGAGAATATGAGCTGTCTGAAGGGTATGAGGCATCTGAGTTCTTTTGGGTGTGTGTTCCATGCCATAAAACCCCTGTCACTTAGGGTAATCTCACATTTTGGTGGTTTCTGTGTAAGGGTGTGATGCCTGTGACTAATAAGTGGTCTGTTAGAAATTGGTCAGTTTTATGTCTCAAGTTGGAATTGTGTTTGCCAATTGGTTTCCATGAAGTTTGTGAAGTTTGTGAGTTTGTTCGATATCTGTTAGCAATTTAGGAGGTTTCTGAACATTTCTTTTTGGTGTTCTGTGTCCAAGGTGTGAGATGTCTGAACTCTCTATGTGAATTCAGACTCTCTGGTGACTATGTCTAGGCTGCAAGGACTCTCTGGAGACATGTATCCCATAGTGTGAAATCTCTGGGCTATTTTGGATCCTGGTCCCAACATAGGAGGTCTGTGAACTCATGGGTATTTGTGTTCATGGCCAGAGGTCTCCAAATTTTTTTCTGGTCTCTGTCCAAGGGTGTGAGTTCTCTGAGCTCTTTGGGATCTGGGTCCCTGGATGTGAACTTTCTGCAATTTGGGGATCTATGTTCAGAGTATGAAGTCTGTGTGTTTTTTGGGGTGGGAGGTTCTGTGTCACATGATGGGACTTCTGAGCCATTTGGGATATGTTCCCAGGTGTGAAGAATCTGTTTCTATGGACCATCACTATTAAGGGTATGATGTCTCTGACCTCTGTTCTGTTTCTAAGGAGTGGGATCTGTTTAGCCATCTGTGTAACTGTATGGAATCATCTGTCCATGGATTGGGGTTCCACAGTGTGAGACCTCTGCGATGGTTGGGGATTTGTGTCATGTCTTCTGAACTGTTTTGGTGAGATGAATCTCAAGGAGATGAGATCACTGAAGCAGTTGCCACCCATGCCCCTGAGTGAATTGTTTGAGCCCTTAGGGGGTGATGTGTTCCTAGGATGGGAATAGTCAGAGCTGTCTGGGGTATGTGTTCAGGTCTGACAGTCTCTAATGTATTAGGATTCTATGTGACAGGATGTGAGATCTCTGCTTTGGATTTTCTCTGAATTTGTGAGGTCTGTGAGGTTGGCAGGAGTAGGGGGTGGAGTGAGTGGACCCGGTCCAAAGCTTAAGGCCTCAGAATTGTTTTCTGCTTTGCCCACAGTGTAAGACAAATGAGCTCCTTGGGAATCTGTGTCTCAGGGTGTGAGGTCTCTGCAGTGTTTCTGAATCATTGTCCCAGCCTATGAAATCTCTGAGTTTCTTGGGAATCACTGTCCGAGGCCTCAGAATCATGTTCTGTGTCCAAGTGTGTGAGGTCTTCATGCTTGAATAGTGCGGTACCACAGAATGAGATTGTTGAGGTGTTCATAGTTCTTTTTCTTGCAGTGTAAGTTTTCTGAGCTGTTGGAGTGTATTTTCTGCATGTGTGTGAGGATTTGTGCTTTGCGGGGGGATGTGGGTCCAGAGTTTAAAGTTTCTTAACTTTGCGGAAGTCTCTGTCAAAGATATGGGAACTCATAACTCTTATGGGTCTAAATCTTACCACATGAAATCTTTGAGCTATTCGGCAGACGTTTTCATGTGTGAGGTCTTTGATGTTTGTGTGGGTCTCAGCTATAGGACAGAGAAGGCAATGGCACCCCACTCCAGTATTCTTGCCTGGAAAATCCCATGGATGGAGGAGCCTGGAAAGCTGCAGTCCATGGGGTCTCTGAGGGTTGGACAAGACTGAGCGACTTCACTTTCACTTTTCACGCATTGGAGAAGGAAATGGCAACCCACTCCAGTGTTTTGGCTGGAGAATCCCAGGGACTGGGGAGCCTGGAGGACTGCCATCTATGGGGTCGCACAGAGTTGGACATGCCTGAAGTGACTTAGCAGCCGCAGCAGCTAAGTCACAGCTAAGACACAGCTATTTTTTTTTTGTAAAAAAAAGTTATTGGATTATAGTTGTTTATCATTAGCTTATGGGCTTCCCTGCTGGCTCAGCTGGTAAAGAATCCACTTGCAATACGGGAGATCTGGGCTCAATCCATGGTTTGGAATGATCCCCTGGAGAAGGGAGTGGCTACCAACTCCAATATTCTGACCTGGAGAATTCCATGGACTGTATAATCCATGGGGTCACAAACAGTCAGGCACAACTGAACAACTATAACTTTCATGTGCTTTTACAGAGCCTCAGCAGAGTGAAGCCACAGTGTACAAGGAGCCTGGGGTCCTCTGCCACTACTTGGAAACCCACCTGTCAACCAGGAACACAGGTTTTAGTCTGTGATGTTTATTATTGTGTTGCACCACTGACATTGGGGTGTTGGTTTGTTACTGCAGGAGAATTCATTCCTGAACACACACACAGTGCTGTGTGGATCGAATCCTCTATGGAAATGGGCTCTGCAAGCTGAGGAGCTCAAGGACAGGGCAGCCTTCTTCTGGGAGGGCCTCCTAGCTTCTAGGATTTGCTTTTCCTTCCTTAATAGCAGACACAGCTCTGGCCAGGGGGTGGGGATGGGAGAGCATTTGCATCTCCAAGCTGGACACCGGCTCTGGGAAACACTGCCAGGGGCAGAGTGACCCTGGACACAGAATGCTGTTCTTCAGAGATGCAGAGGTGAATGAGGCACTGGTGTTCCATAACCATGTTCAGCTTTAATAATGGGTTTCAGGGTCCATCTAGAGTTGGGAGAATTCAGCCACAAATTTCTGTACATACATTAAAGATAGCTTTGATTTCACTAAATGGCTCCAACAGTGGATTTCTTCTCCTTAGAATGAAGGCACTTTCTGTTGTAAATGAGACCCATCATGCTCCTTTCCACCCCCACCATTGGGCACAGTGCTTCCCCTAGGACAAAGCCCCTGGGGCCAGTGGGGCAGCAGGCATGGTTTCCCCAACTATCAGGGCCATTTGATGTTATGACACAGGGCCACACAATTTGCTGTGACAGTTCTTGTTTAGAGATGTCAACTACAAATTGGCATTTACCAAGAGCATTGCCAATGACTGAACAGCAAAGGCATTTGCCATCTGCCTCTATGGAGATTGAACCCCATGCTGCTATAGCTGTTGACCTTCAACAATCCCTAAGGGAGTTCAGGGTGGAGTGAGGCACTCTCTGCTCCAGGGAATCTGGTGGGACAGGTCTTTAGATGGATGTTTTTAGGAACAGATTTTATTATCTCAATCCTTGCATCTCCTCATATCTAGAGAAGCACTAAATCCCTTCATGGTGACATCAGATCCTCATGACTAACAAAAACCCTTTTGTAAAATGAGTGCTCCATGGTATTGAACGCCCCCTTCACCAAAACCTTATATATTGACTTTCCCAACCTCTGCCACTTTGAAGCAGTCTCTCAGAGCTATCTGAGATGCTGCCTCCCGGGCTGCAGTTCTCATTTTGCCCCAAATAAAACTTAACTCACAACTCTCAAGTTGTATATCTTTTTTAGTCAACAGTTATGGCAACCACGAAGGGACCCAGGGTGGACTTCCTTGCTTCCACTGGACTCCACGAGGAACTGGAGCTTTGGTACCAGCAGCGGCCCCTTGCACCCATCTGCCTCCTCAGGGGGTGCAGACG
Source organism: Bubalus bubalis (assembly GCF_019923935.1). NCBI lineage: Eukaryota > Metazoa > Chordata > Mammalia > Artiodactyla > Bovidae > Bubalus > Bubalus bubalis. Next base: position 55,913,960 of record NC_059181.1, read on the forward strand.
AATTTGGGTAAGTCTCTCCTGGCTCTTGAATCTACCATATTGGTTGAGATTCTCAGTTTTATTTGGCAGTGGAGCAGGTTACCTGCCCCCTCCCAGTAGGAAAGATACTGGGGTGGGAGCCCAGGTGAAACATCCGGGACATACCCACTCGTGGTCTAGACACTGAGTGGTGCTCTGTTGAAAGATACCAAGGAATTCCCACCCAGTCAAAAGATTCCGGGTGAGGGGCTGGCTGAAGATGCCAGGAGAATTGCCCACACAGTGAAAAGGTACTGGGTAGAGGGGGCTCGATTGTGAAAAAATTGAGGAATACCCAGGGCTCTGCTGAAAGATACTGAGGTCACGCCGTTGTAGGGGACTGAATGGTCTTGACTGAGTGGTTAAGTAAGAGGCTGATCTGACACTTTTCTTCAATTTGACTGCCTTTATAGAATTTGTCAGGATAAAAGTGAGGAAAATACATGCGAGTTTTGCTCTGAAAAAAAGAGACAAGACTCCTCCCGGCCAGTTTCAGTTTTCTCAGGTGACTGAGAAATTTACAGGAGTGGTGGAGGCCTAGTCCTCATACTGTGCAGTGGTCCCATAGGGAAACCCACTCATTAATTAAAATACTTGCTCATCTGGGGGTCACACCTAAGAACTGGCCATTCAGCAACCTGAGCAGCCATGGTGGTCTTAGATTGCTGGAGGCAGGATCCAAGACATGTAAGACAAGCTGAAACAACTCTGGGGCAACTCCTGGCGGACTTAAGCTCACAAGAAGCACATGAGTCCACTACACAAGTTCACTAGTGACTTTTATCCCTGACAAATTCAGCTTAAAATGGGAAACAGAATTTCTCAAAAACAGAAACAAAGGGGTGTTAGAAAGCCAGCATCTGAGTTACACTCTAGCCAGATTCATGTACAATATGCACGGAACTCATACCTCCAAGTACCTAGTTAATTGGAGAAATTATACTAAAAGAGATCTCAACCTAAAATGGCCAAATTGGGGTTCTTTTGATATTCTAAAAGTGATATTTTTTGCATGCACAATTAGAAAAGGCTGGCCATGCTTTGGTATCTAAAACTTCTAAAATAGGAAATGATAGAGTAACTTCTTCGCAGAAAATCCACAAGAAATTGCTTGAAACTATATCAAAACTGAAAAAAGGCTGCTAAGCACTGACTTTGCCAGGTCGCAGGTCTAGTCGAACTGGGAAGTCATGTTTGACATTTATGCCATTTGGTTTTTTATTTCTGGGCATCACTTAACCATCTTTTTGGGGCACTCTTGCCACTTGGCTTTTGATTTCTGGGCATCTCTTTGCCTTTTGTTTCATTTGGAGTGTGACTCCTGCCTGGTGAAGTTCTGGTTTTGTTTTGTTTTGTTGGTTTGGTTTGAGTGCACAGACACCTGGTACAAACTGCTCGAGCTAATGTGGGAATTGCTCACTATAAGGTTCCACACTCCACCTGGGAACCCCTTGGGGAAAAAAATTTTTTTTTGACTGGTCAATCTATAGCTATGATCCAATGACAAGAAAAATAGCCTAAAATATTAGATCTTTATTGACATAGGATAGGAAAATGGACTGAAGTTTCCTTATGTCCAGGACTTCCTCCTGTAATCAACAGCCTGGGGCTGATCAAACTAAGACCCCTACTTCCCCAGAGGGACAATCCCTGCTGGGACCAATCTGCCCTTGTTATCAGGGCCAAGGTGAGCACTATCTGGTCTAAATTTTGGCTATAAAACTATGGTCACACACAAAAAAAATACAATTTTTGACAATGTGGTCACTATATTATTTAGACTCCAGATGAAACTTGAAGAAAAAATGATCTCTTTAAGAATTCTTGCCCTAAGGAAGTAACTCCTCCTATACCTTTAGACCAGAGCTCTCTGGATCACTTATCTAGACCATATCTAATTCCTGAAACCAAAAGTAAAAAAGCCTTTTAAAAGGGGGGAACAAAGCCTTTTAGAATCTTGTTCCAACCATTTTTTATTCACAACTAAGTTTGGAAAACAAAGCTATAGGATCTCTTGTGTCTATTTGGATATATGTATGTCTCAGTGTGTGTCTTTGTTTTTTTTTTTTTTTATAATATTGCTGATCACTGAGATCAGTTTGTAAATGAGTTCTAATCTAATTGGCCTTTAAAAAGTAAGCACTTACAAATCAAATAATTCTAAATGCAAGAGAAATTAACTTAAATGAATTTCAGGTTCATGTGAACTGAGAAATATTCAGTATTAAATAGCTGATATTAATGTTTATTTGTTGATCTAAATAATGTAGACATGTCTAAGAGTAATTATCATTAAGCAGAATATTTTCATTGTACCTAGGTTAATATAAGTTAAATATTATTATATCTGTTACAAGTTTGTCAGCAAGGAAATTACCTTGAGTGAAGAAACTTCTAAAAAATATAAATGTAATATGAGCCTTTAGATAAACTTTATTAAGAATAATTATGCTTTAGGAATGTCTGTCTAAAATAGTCTCTCCAGACTGAGCTAACTTTAACTTCTACGGGTTGTGCTAAACTAAGTGTTGGAAGTCTATTGAATAGCTAAGTCATTTCCAAATAAAATAAGATTTTGAAACATTTACTACTAAACACTTATTACCTCTTACAGAGAAACTAAGGAGATTTGGGATTAAAAATGATGTTTGGTGCCATCCTAAAATGTTCTCTCTAAGAAAATAGAAATAATCACTGATATTTATGCTCACCAGTCTATAAAATGCTAACATAAAAGTCAGTTCTTGGTTGCTTAAGGGAAGTAGGAAGTGTGTTTTGGGTAAAGAAGGTATGAGGAATGGAATTGCATTTTGTGAATGGAAAAGGAGGTAAGCCTGACTTACAGGTGGCTTTTTAGGATGGAAGAACATAATAATGGGTACAGAAAGTCATAAGGTATGTGAAAAGTGAACCATAAGGAAAGAGTTTTGTATATGGTTAGGACTAAGAAAAACATCTACTTCTGCTTTATTGACTATGCCAAAGCCTTTGACTGTGTGGATCATAATAAACTGTGGAAAATTCTGAAAGAGATGGGAATACCAGACCACCTGACCTGCCTCTTGAGAAACCTGTATGCAGGTCAGGAAGCAACAGTTAGAACTGGACATGGAAGAACAGACTGGTTCCAAATAGGAAAAGGAGTACATCAAGGCTGTATATTGTCACCCTGTTTTTTAACTTATATGCAGAGTACATCATGAGAAATGCTGGGCTGGATGAAGCACAAGCTGGAATCAAGATTGCTGGGAGAAATATCAGTAACCTCAGATATGCAGATGACACCACCCTTATGGCAGAAAGTGAAGAGGAACTCAAAAGCCTGTGGATGAAAGTGAAAGTGGAGAGTGAAAAAGTTGGCTTAAAGCTCGACATTCAGAAAACAAAGATCGGGACTTCCCTGGTGGTCCAGTGGCTAAGATTCTGTGCTCCCAATGCAGGGGACTCAGGTTCAGTCCCTGGTCAGGGAAATAGATCCCACATGTCTCAACTAAGACCCATGCAGCCAAATAAATAAATATTTTAATAATAAAAAAAAACAAAACGAAGATCATGGCATCTGGTGATCATCCCATCACTTCATGGGAAATAGACGGGGAAACAGTGGAAACAGTGTCAGACTTTATTTTTCTGGGCTCCAAAATCACTGCAGATGGTGATTGCAGCCATGAAATTAAAAGACGCTTACTCCTTGGAAGGAATCTTATGACCAACCTAGATAGCATATTCAAAAGCAGAGACATTACTTTGCCAACAAAGGTCCATCTAGTCAAGGCTATGGTTTTTCCAGTGGTCATGTATGGATGTGAGAGTTGGACTGTGAAGAAAGCTGAGTGCCGAAGAATTGATGCTTTTGAGCTGTGGTGTTGGAGAAGACTCTTGAGAGTCCCTTGGACTGCAAGGAGATCCAACCAGTCCATTCTGAAGGAGATCAGCCCTGGGATTTCTTTGGAAGGAATGATGCTGAAGCTGAAACTCCAGTACTTTGGCCACCTCATGCGAAGAGCTGATTCACTGGAAAAGACTCTGATGCTGGGAGGGATTGGGGGCAAGAGGAGAAGGGGACGACAGAGGATGAGATGGCTGGATGGCATCACTGACTCGATGGACGTGAGTCTCAGTGAACTCCGGGAGTTGGTGATGGACAGGGAGGCCTGGCGTGCTGCGATTCATGGGGTCGCAAAGAGTCGGACATGATTGAGCGACTGATCTGATCTGATCTGATCCGAGAGGGCCCCTGAAATATCCCAAAGAGAGAGATTACACTAATTAGGTTCATATTGTATACAGAATTACATGAGATGTATTGTCAAGTGAGTAATAAGTCTCAGGTTATATTGTATAGTAAATGTTATTAATCTAGATATCCTAGAAACTGTATGAAGTTCCTAAAAGTCTGGTATGTTTGGGTAAAATTTTATCAGGCATAATTCTAGTTTCTATCTCAAAATATTCTCATAGCATTAAACAAGTTTTGCCTCTTCAAGAAGATTTATAAAAAGGACTTTTGGATAAATACCAGTTTCTGAACTGGGTAAAAGATTCTAATAGAAAACCTAATGACTTCACAAAGGTTAACAAAAGGACTGAAGGAAGTGGTGAATATGCTTATAACTTTTATGGTTTCTATCTGAAAAATTACTGATTTGAATCTGTGTTTTCCAGGTGTAAGGAAAAAAACCCTTCCCCTCAAACTAATTATGACAGTAATTTGGTAAAATTATATTTTATAAACAAATTGAAACATTTATCTTTTCTCTATATCTGAACCATCCAGAGACTGGAAGCTCTTAGTTTCCAGTAACTTTCAGATCAGATCAGATCAGTCCCTCAGTGGTGTCCAACTCTTTGCGACCCCATGAATCACAGCACGCCAGGCCTCCCTGTCCATCACCAACTCCCGGAGTTCACTCAGACTCACGTCCATCGAGTCAGTGATGCCATCCAGCCATCTCATCTTCTGCGTCCCCGTCTCCTCCTGCCCCCAATCCCTCCCAGCATCAGAGTCTTTTCCAATGAGTCAACTCTTCGCATGAGGTGGCCAAAGTACTGGAGTTTCAGCTTCAGCATCATTCCTTCCAAAGAAATCCCAGGGCAGATCTCCTTCAGAATGGACTGGTTGGATCTCCTTGCAGTCCAAGGGACTCTCAAGAGTCTTCTCCAACACCACAGTTCAAAAGCATCAATTCTTCGGCACTCAGCTTTCTTCACAGTCCAACTCTCACATCCATACATGACCACAGGTAAAACCATAGCCTTGACTAGATGGACCTTTGTTGGCAAAGTACTGTCTCTGCTTTTGAATATGCTATCTAGGTTGGTCATAAGTTTCCTTCCAAGGAGTAAGCGTCTTTTAATTTCATGGCTGCAGTCACCATCTGCAGTGATTTTTGAGCCCAGAAAAATAAAGTCTGACACTGTTTCCACTGTTTCCCCATCTATTTCCCATGAAGTGATGGGACCGGATGCCATGATCTTCGTTTTCTGAATGTTGAGCTTTAAGCTAACTTTTTCACTCTCCACTTTCACTTTCATCCACAGGCTTTTGAGTTCCTCTTCACTTTCTGCCATAAGGGTGGTGTCATCTGCATATCTGAGGTTACTGATATTTCTCCCGGCAATCTTGATTCCAGCTTGTGTTTCTTCCAGTCCAGCGTTTCTCATGATGTACTCTGCATAGAAGTTAAATAAACAGGGTGACAATATACAGCCTTGACGAACTCCTTTTCCTATTTGGAACCAGTCTGTTGTTCCATGTCCAGTTCTAACTGTTGCTTCCTGACCTGCATACAAATTTCTCAAGAGGCAGATCAGGTGGTCTGGTATTCCCATCTCTTTCAGAATTTCCCACAGTTTATTGTGATCCACACAGTCAAAGGCTTTGGCATAGTCAATAAAGCAGAAATAGATGTTTTTCTGGAACTCTCTTCTTTTTCCATGATCCAGCAGATGTTTGCAATTTGATCTCTGGTTCCTCTGCCTTTTCTGTAACCAGCTTGAACATCAGGAAGTTCACAGTTCACATATTGCTGAAGCCTGGCTTGGAGAATTTTGAGCATTACGTTACTAGTGTGTGAGATGAGTGCAATTGTGCGGTAGTTTGAGCATTCTTTGGCATTGCCTTTCTTTGGGATTGGAATGAAAACTGACCTTTTCCAGTCCTGTGGCCACTGCTGAGTTTTCCAAATTTGCTGGTATATTGAGTGCAGCACTTTCACAGCATCATCTTTCAGGATTTGGAATAGCTCAACTGGAATTCCTTCACCTCCACTAGCTTTGTTCATAGTGATGCTTTCTAAGGCCCACTTGACTTCACATTCCAGGGTGTCTGGCTCTAGGTCAGTGATCACACCATCGTGATTATCTGGGTTGTGAAGATCTTTTTTGTACAGTCCTTCTGTGTATTCTTGCCATCTCTTCTTAATATCTTCTGCTTCTGTTAGGTCCATACCATTTCTGTCCTTTATCGAGCCCATCTTTGCATGAAATGTTCCTTTGGTATCTCTGATTTTCTTGAAGAGATCTCTAGTCTTTCCCATTCTGTTGTTTTCCTCTATTTCTTTGCATTGATTGCTGAAGAAGGCTTTCTTATCTCTTCTTGCTATTCTTTGGAACTCTGCATTCAGATTTTTATATCTTTCCTTTTCTCCTTTGCTTTTCACTTCTCTTCTTTTCACAGCTATTTGTAAGGCCAGTAACTTTATCAGATACTTTAGGAAGATTATCTCAGTAATAGGTACAGAAATCTCAAGGAATTTTGGAGACCTTGAGAAGGGAGGAATTTACTTAGATCTGTTAGGCAAAATCTGATAAGCCTTTGGCATGGCTTTCCTAGCCCTGAAAGTTTTTGTTTTAAAAGTTCAGTCTGAGACTAAAGTCTATGATCAATTATGGCTATATAAGTCATCAGGCCCAGTTTATTGAGACCAGACCTATACTACAAACAGGTCTTAATTTGGTTATATTTGGTAAAAATGATGCTTATTTTAAGGAGAAAGAGATGTTTCAATGAATGTTAAATCCCAGTTTGTTAATGGAGGGTTATCTTCTAAGTCTTAGTTATCTACTAAGACTTATAACTAAGTCTTAGTTATCTACTAAGACTCATAACTAAGTCTTAGTTATCTACTAAGACTCATTTCATGGATAGTTCTTTGCTGTTAGTGTATATTAATGTAAAATTGAATTGAATTATTAAAGAACTTTAATATTGGTTTCCCTGGTGGCTCAGTCGGTAAAGCGTCTGCCTGCGATGTGGGAGACCCGGGTTCGATCCCTGGGCCAGGAAGATCCCTGGAGAAAGAAATGGCAACCCACTCTAGTACTCTTGCCAGGAAAATTCCATGGACAGAGGAGCCTTATAGGCTATGGTCCATGGGGTCGCAGAGTCGGACATGACTGAGCAACTTCACTTCACATTAAAGAACACTCTAAGGTTGTTTCTGAAGGTTATCTCAGTAATCTATCTTTGGATGAATATAAGATGCCTCACATATGACCTGCAATCAAGACTGGAAGAATAAATAATTTAAGGAACTGTCTCCAACCTGAATGGAAGGACCTTTCTATCAGGTACTCTTAACTAGCTCATGCCTAGTGAAATTGAAGGGAAATTGACTCTTGGTTTAACTCCCACTTCCAAAGGCCCCTAAGCTGGACTGGTCCATAGAGAGGCCTGCTGATCTCAAACTCACCTTAAAACAATGCTCAAACAGAGGAAAGTACACTACACTAGGACGAGAAGAAGATGACATCAGAAGTAGACAGCTTGCCCAAGATGGTGATCTGACTTTTATGATCATTTATAATGTTTTCTTGATTCCTTGGACATATGCCTATCAATCACATGTTTTCAATCATGGACATGATTCTATGCTAGTTTAAAACTCAATCCAGTTGTTGGGTTGTGGCCAATTACCTGTGCCTAGTACTTCTGGGTTACCTTGGTGGATTTCTGTTCTCTAGGGCTCTCATTGGATACCCCCTAGGAAATTTGTTTTAGATGAGTGTTCAGTCCTGTTCTATCTATTCATGATATTACTAGATGGGATCCTCTCACCTGGCCAATTAATAATACCTGCTCTGATGCTGGCCATAGATTTAAGTTTTCTCTGAGGGTCATTTAAACTCAGAGTGATGAGCTAAGTCTCAATAAAAAATTAACCTCTCATCTATTGAAAGGAAAACTCCCACAATTATGGGGAGGATCTACATGATTAACACCAGGCTATGGTCGTTTAAGTTTAAAGGCTCCTCTGTGTTGGGAACAGTTAAATCATACTAAAAATGATCAACCTGGTAATTATGAGACAAGGCTGGGTGCTTTATGAACTATGCCTCTTATTACCCTTAGAGAGAGTGATTGGTATGGAACTCAGTGGATTTGTAGCACTAATTTATGGCCTTGACATCTACAGGGATGGATACGAAGGTGTAGCCTGGGATTCCCATGAATTTAAGGTCATACATGTTAACAAATTAGAGGTAACCCTAACTAATCTACCATTGGTATGATCCCAGTGGGCCAAAGATCTGTATTCTACTGGTATGACCATTTAGCAGCTTGTGTTTGTGTGTGTGTGTGTGTGTGTGCCTTCAATGGGGTTGGAAGATATAGTTGACCATATCTAAGCCTTAACAACTTTCATAAGCTTTAAATGATAGTAATTGGGCTGTTGGTGTATTGAATTCTGAGATCTCTATGACGAGAAAGGCAGTGCTACACAACTGCAAGGCCATTGACACCTTACAGCATCTCAGGAAGATATCTGTGCTAAAATTCAAACTGAATGCTATATTTTCATACCTGATAAATCCTTTAATGTAACACATTTGATGAGCCACATGAAAAATCAGATTTCTGCTTTAAGTGACCCATTCCCTAGTCTTAATGATCTTTTAAAAAAACTGGTTTCGTGTGGGAGGCTCGTGGCTAAAATATTCAATTCCACTAATGTTATTATCTATACCATTTGTATTTTGCTTGTTTCACAAGAGTATTATTTCTTGTATTACCAAGTGTATGACTGAGCCTCCAATGAAAATGATAACTAGACTTGAAGCAGTTGATCAAATATATAGCTCGATATATGATCAATGATTGTAATAGTGTAACTCTAGATATGAAAAGATGCAACTTTGAAAGAGGGAATACTTTCCTGGACCATAACTAGAAGACAGCGTCCAGAGATCTTTGACTATTAAGACCTAATCCAGTAATAGCACATTGAGTGTTTTATTAAGAAAAACCTTCTTCAGAACTGGGAATGAGCCTTCCCAGCAAGGCAGGACAAAATGGTCATGAAATGCCCTGCAAAATATGGCCGGATTTATGACCACAAGGGGGTCATGTCAACTACAAATTGGCACTTACCAAGAGCATTGCCAACAACTGAACAACAAAGGCATTTGTCATCTGCCTCTATGGAGATCAGGACTTCCCTGGTGGCTCAGACGGTAAAGCGTCTGTTTACAATGTGGGGGACCCGGGTTCAATCCCTGGGTCAGGAAGATCCCCTGGAAGAAGGAAATGGCAATCCACTCCAGTACTATTGCCTGAAAAATCCCATGGATAGAGGAGCTTGGTAGGCTACAGTCCATGGGGTCGCAAAGAGTCGGACACGACTGAGCGATTTCACTTTTCTATGGAGATTGAACCCCATGCTGCTATACCTTAGGGTTGACCTTCAGCAATCCCTGAGGGAGTTCAGGGTGGAGTGAGGCACTCTCTGCTCCAGGGAATCTGTTGGGACAGGTCTTTAGATAGTTGGATGTTTTTAGGAACAGATTTTATGATCTCAATCCTTGCATCTTCTCATATCTAGAGAAGCACTAAATCCCTTCATGGTGACATCAGATCCTCATGAGTAACAAAAACCTTTTGTGAAATGAGTGCTTCATGGCATTTAACTCCCCCTTCACCAAAACCTTATATATTGACTTTCCCCCACTGCCATTTTAGAGCAGTCTCTCAGAGCTATCTGAGATGCTGCCTTCTGTGCTACAGTCCTCATTTTGCCCCAAATAAAACTTAACTCAGAACTCTCAAGTTGTATATCTTTTTTTAGTCGACACCTTCAAGTGGGAAGACTTTATTTTCTCCCATTACCAGAACATTTGTGGCTGGCAATCGCAGGCTCAATGATATTGCAAATAAGTTTGAATTTTCCTTCCCTCTTTCATCTTAACCACTTTTAAGCATACTGACTTTTATCATCACATTTATTGCCTTGTGGTCCCAAGATGGCTGCTGCACTTTCAGCCCTCACATCTATATCCAATGCAGGAAAAGGGGATCAGGACAAAGGATTTCTTTCTAATTAGGCATTGTCTTGTGGTGTCTTCCAGCTTCTGGTAGCTGCTGGCATTTTTTCACTTGTGGCCCCATCACTCCAATATCTTCCTCCATGGACGTAATGCCACCTCCTCTGTGTATGCATCTCCTCTTCTGCTATCTAAAATCTGCCTCAGGCTCCCTTGTATAACACTTTTGGTTATATTTAGAGTCCACCAGATAATTAGGATAATCTCCCTGTCTCTAGATCCTTCACTTAATCACATCTGCAAAGTCTTATTTTGCAACAGTAAACGGTGACAGGTTTCAACGATTAGGATCTGGATGATTTTATAGGGCTATTAGTTAGCCCAGGCTTTCTAGATGGTGCTAGTGGTAAGGAACCCACTTGCCAGTGCAGGAGACCTAAGAGATGCAGGTTGGATCCCTGGGTCAGGGAGATCCCCTGAAGAAGGGCATGGCAACCCACTCCAGTATTCTTGCCTGAAGAATCCACATGGATAGACAACCCTGGTGGGCTACAGTCCATTAGTTCACAAACAGTCAGACACAACTGAGTGACACTTTCGCTTTGGTGTCATGTCTTGGAGGTGGTTCTATATCTGTGCCCCAACACTTGAGGTTTCTGAGTTTCTCTGGGATGTTTGTTAATGCTACAATGATTATTAATTATTTTTCAGTCAGGGTCCAAGATAGGTCTTTTAGCTGTTTGAGGGGAGAAGGCAATGGCAACCCACTCCAGTACTCTTGCCTGGAAAATCCCATGGATGGAGGAGCCTGGTAGGCTGCAGTCCATGGGGTCGCTCAGAGTCGGACACGACTAAGTGACTTCACTTTCACTTTTCACTTTCATGCATTGGAGGAGGAAATGGCAACCCACTCCAGTGTTCTTGCCTGGAGAATCCCAGGGATAGGGGAGCCAGGTGGGCTGCCGTCTATGGGGTCGCCCAGAGTCGGACACAACTGAAGCGACTTAGCAGCAGCAGCAACAGCAGCTGTTTGAGGATATGAGCTGTTTGAAGGGTATGAGGCATCTGAGTTCTTTTAGGTGTGTGTTCCATGACATAAAACCACTGTGTCACTTGGGGTATACTCACAGATTTGGTGGTTTCTGTGTAAGGGTGTGATGCCTCTGACTAATAATTGGTGTGTTAGAATTTGATCAGGTTTATGTTTCAAGTTGGAGTTGTCTTGGCCAATTGGTTTCCATGAAGTCTGTGAGTCTGTTTGACATCTATTCCCAATTTAGGAGTTTTCTGAATAGTTTTTTTTTTTTTTTTTTTTTTGGTTGTGGTCTGTGTCCAAGGTGTGATATGTCTGAACACTCTAGGTGAATTTAGACTCTCTGGTGACTATGTCTAGGCTGCAAGAACTCTCTAGGGGACCTGTACCCCATAGTGTGAAATCTCTGGGATATTTTGGATCCTGGTCCCAACACAGGAGGTCTGTGAACTCATGGGCATCTGTGTTCATGGCCTAATGTCTCCAAATTGTTTTATGGCCTGTGTCCAAGAGTGTGAGTTCTCTGAGCTCTGTGGGGTCTGGGTCCCAGGATGTGAACTTTCTGCAATTTGGGGATCTATGTTCAGAGTATGAAGTCTGTGTTTTTTTGGGTGGGAGGTCCTGTGTCACATGATGGGACTTCTGAGCCATTTGGGATATGTTCCCAGGTGTGAAGAGTCTCTTCCAATGGACAATCACTGATAAGGGTATGATGTCTCTGACCTCTGTTCCATTTCTAAGGGGTGGCGTGTGTTTAGTCATCTGTGTAACTGTGTGGTATCACTGTTTGTCCATGGATTGGGGTTCCAGAGTGTGAGTCATCTGAGCTGTTTGGGGTTTTGTGTCATGTCCTCTGAACTGTCTTGGAGAGCTGAATCTCAAGGAAATGAGATCGCTGAGGTACTTACCACCAATGCCCCTGAGTGAATAGTTTGAGCCCTTAGCGGGTTGTGCGTTCCTAGGGTGTGAATTGCCAGAGCTGTCTGAGGTATGTGTTCAGGTCTGAAGGTCTCCAACGTATTAGGATTCTATTAGGATGTGAGGTCTCTGCTTTGGATTTTCTCTGAACTCGTGAGGTCTGTGAGGTTGGTGAGGAGTAAGGGGTGGAGAGAGTGGACCCAGTCCAAAGCTTAAGGCCTCAGAATTGTTTACTGCTGTGCCCACAGTGTAAGATCGCTGAGCTCTTTGGGACTGTGTCTCAGGATGTGAAGTCTCTGCAGTGTTTCCCAGTCATTGTCTCAGTCTATGAAATCTCTGAGGTTCTTGGGAATCGTTGTCCATGGCCTCAGAATTGTGTTGTGTCCAAGTGTCAGGTCTTCTGAACTTAGCAGAAGTCTCTGTCAAAGATGTGGGAACTCATAACTCTTAATGCTCTAAATCTTATCACATGAAATCTTTGAGCTATTTGGCAGATGTTTTCATGTGTGAGGTCTTTGATGTTTGTGTGGGTCTCAGCTATAGGAATGAGACCTTTTTGTAAAAAAAGTTATTGGATTATAGTTGTTTATCATGAGCTTATGGGCTTCCCTGCTGGCTCAGCTGGTAAAGAATCCACTCGCAATACGGGAGATCTGGGTTCGATCCGTGGGTTGGGATGATCCCCTGGAGAAGGGAGTGGCTACCAACTCCAGTATTCTGACCTGGAGAATTCCATGGACTGTATAATCCATGGGGTCACAAAGAATCAGGCACAACTGAGCGACTATAACTTTCATGTGCTTTTACAGAGCCTCAGCAGAGTGAAGCCACAGTGTACAAGGAACCTGGGGTCCTCTGCCACTATTTGGAAATCCACCTGTCAACCAGGAACACAGGTTTTAGTCTGTGATGTTTATTATTGTGTTGCACCACTGACATTGGGGTGTTGGTTTGTTACTGCAGGAGAATTCATTCCTGAACACACACACAGTGCTGTGTGGATCGAATCCTCTGTGGAAATGGGCTCTGCAAGCTGAGCTCAAGGACAGGGCAGCCTTCTTCTGGGAGGGCCTCCTAGCTTCTAGGATTTGCTTTTCCTTCCTTAATAGCAGACACAGCTCTGGCCAGGGGGTGGGGATGGGAGAGCATTTGCATCTCCAAGCTGGACACTGCTCTGGGCAACACTGTTGGGGGCGGAGTGACCCTGGACATGGAATGCTGTTCTTCAGAGACTAGAGATGAATGACGTGCTGGTGTTCTATAGCCTGTTTGGCTTTACAAATGGGTTTCAGGGTCCATCTAGAGTTGGGAGAATTCAGCCACAACTTTCTGTACATACATTAAATATAACTTTGATTTCACTAAGTGCCTCCAGCAGTGGATTTCTTCTTCTCCTTAGAATAAAGGCACTTTCTGTTGTAAATGAGACCCATCATGCTCCTTCCCACCCCCACCACTGGATCCAGTGCTTCTCCTAGGACAAAGCCCCTGGGGCTAGTGGGGCAGTGGGCAGGGGTTCCCCAACTGGGCCACCTTCAGGGCCATTTGATGTTCTTATGATACAGGCCCACACAATATGCTGCGATAGTTCTTGTTTAGACAGTATTATTTCTACCCCAAAGGAAATGCCTGCCAGAATTCCTAGGCAGTTCCATGGTTGGGACTCTGCTTTTTCACTGGCAAGGGCTGTGGTTCAGTCCCTGATCAGGGAACGAAGATCCCTGAAGCCTTGCAGCAAAACCAAAAAAAGAAAAGAAAAGTGCTCTTTCCACCAGGTCCAGACATTTAAACCACATAGGCTCTGCAGCTCTGTTTCCTTGTTTATAAAATGGACATGCTAGAACCTAGCCTGGCCATTTCAAAGGGATAGTTAAGAGATTATCTGAAAGGGTTTTCTTTTTTTCAGTTAAACATTCTTCTCCCTGCAAGTAACAGAAAGTTCTATTAGACAGCCTTCAAGTGGGAAGGCTTTATTTTCTCCCATTACCAGAACATTTGAGGTTGGCAGTCACAGGCTCAATGATACTGTAAACAGCTTCGAATATTCTCTCCATTGTTCATCTTGATCATCTTTAAGCATACTGACTTTTATGTTTTCATGTTTATGTCTTGTGGTCCCAAGATGGCTACTGTACCTCCAGCCTTCACATCTATATCCAATCCTGGAAAAAGGCTTTCTAATGAAGACTCAGAAGCTGAGTCTTCCAGCTTCTGGTGGCTGCTAGCATTTTTTGGCTTTGGCCACATCACTCCAGTCTCTTCCTCCATGGTCATAATGCCACCTCCACTGTGTGTGCATCTCCTCTACTATCTATCACAAATCTCCCTCAGGCTCCCTCTTATAAGGACACTTGTGGTTACATTTCAGTTCAGTTCAGTTCAGTTGCTCAGTTGTGTCCGACTCTTTGCGACCCCATGAATCACAGCATGCCAGGCCTCCCTGTCCATCACTAACTCCTGGAGTTCACCCAAACTCATGTCCATTGAGTCAGTGATGCCATGCAGCCATCTCATCCTCTGTCGTCCCCTTCTCCTGCCCCCAATCCCTCCCAACATCAGGGTCTTTTCCAATGAGTCAACTCTTTGCATGAGGTGGTCAAAGTATTAGAGTTTAAGCTTCAGAATCAGTCCTTCCAATGAACACCCAGGACTGATCTCCTTTAGGATGGACTGGTTGGATCTCCTTGCAGTCCAAGGGACTCTCAAGAGTCTTCTCCAACACCACAGTTCAAAAGCATCAATTCTTCGGTGCTCAGCTTTCTTCACAGTCCAACTCTCACATCCATACATGGCCACAGGAAAAACCATAGCCTTGACTAGATGGACCTTTGTTGGCAAAATAATGTCTCTGCTTTTGAATATGCTATCTAGGTTGGTCATAACTTTCCTTCCAGTGAGTGTCTTTTAATTTCATGGCTGCAGTCACCATCTGCAGTGATTTTGGAGCCCCCAAAAATAAAGTCTGACACTGTTTCCACTGTTTCCCCATCTATTTCCCATGAAGTGATGGGACCAGATGCCATGATCTTCGTTTTCTGAATGTTGAGCTTTAAGCCAACTTTTTCACTCTCCTCTTTCACTTTCATCAAGAGGCTTTTGAGTTCCTCTTCACTTTCTGCCATAAGGGTGGTGTCATCTGCATATCTGAGGTTATTGATATTTCTCCCGGCAATCTTGATTCCAGCTTGTGCTTCTTCCAGCCCAGCGTTTCTCATGTACTCTGCATATAAGTTAAATAAGCAGGGTGACAATATACAGCCTTGACGAACTCCTTTTCCTATTTGGAACCAGTCTGTTGTTCCATGTCCAGTTCTAACTGTTGCTTCCTGACCTGCATACAGGTTTCTCAAGAGGCCGGTCAGGTGGTCTGGTATTTCCATCTCTTTCAGAATTTTCCACAGTTTATTATGATCCACACAGTCAAAGGCTTTGGCATAGTCAATAAAGCAGAAATAGATGTTTTTCTGGAACTCTCTTGCTTTTTTGATGATCCAGCAGATCTAAATGTGGTTACATTTAGAGCCCGTCAGATAATCAAGATAATCTCCCTGTCTACAGACCCTTCACTTAATCACATCTACAAAGTCTTTTTTGACATATAAATGAACAGTCACAGGTTTTAAGGATTAGGAGGTGGATAATTTTGTAGGGCTATTAGTTAGCCTGGACTTTCCAGATGGCAGTAGTGGTAAAGAACTTGTTTGCCAATGCAGGAGACCTAAGAGATGTAGGTTGGATCCCTGGGTCAGGAAGATCCCCTGAAGAAGGATATGGTAACCCACTCCAGTACTTTTTTACCTGGAAGATCCCATGGACAGAGGAGCCTGGTGGGCACAGTCCATAGAGTTGCAAAGAGTCAAACACAACTGAAGCAACTTAGCAGGCACACATGTGTTAATTAGCCTTCCACAGTTGAGGATGACAGGAAGGGGCCCTTGAGTAAGTGACATCTTGGTTGAAATGTAAAGGATATGAAGTTAACCAAGCAGAAGAAGGGGAGACAGAATGTGCCAGTGACATGTGTAAAAGCACTTGGAGATGAGAACAGTCAATGTTTTTTTATTTATAGAAAAGAAAGTCAAATTTATTTAATGAAAACTAGAATTAATAAAATTAGCAAATACAGGCACAAAAAAATATACACAAACAGCAGCAGCACTATGTATTGACTCACATAGGGGAATATCAGTGGTTCAAGGGCACTCAATACATCTTGTCAGTTAAAGGGAAAAAAATCCAAACACACACACACAGGCAAACGAAAAACAAAAACAAGAACCCAGCATTTTTCAACAGTACACTCAATCTTCAGCAAACACAAATTCAGAACTGCTTTACAGTGCTTCCTTTTTTAATACAAAAGATGCCCATGTTGCATGTAAATATATCTATATTTTTCAGTGGTTTACTGTTGACTTATTTTTAAATATATTAATGTTATTACATGCAAACCTTCCCTGTATTTAACAGCCTTTCCTTTGATTTACCATCATGTGTCTAGCTTCCACCTAACAAAGGTTTCTGGTTGGTAGGCAGACAGGTGCCTTATTCTCTGGGAAACTGAATGCAATGGTTTTAAATACTGGCCAGAAAATGTTTGTTTGCCTTCAACACATGGAAATAGTTACACTGATGTGTAAATTGCCATTTTCTGCAAAACGCTGTGCAATGCTGGTGTCAAAGACTAGGCAGTCACTGTTCATAACGGCTGTTGCAATTCCCTCATGAATAGATCAAGGAGTGGCTTCCCAAGCCAATCGCCACCTATAAGCATTTAGCTCAAGTCGATAAGCAAAATTTTTAGCTTGCTCGCGTGTTCCTATCAGCTGTACAATTGCAAAGAATTGCTGGTGACCATCTTGGTTTTCCTGTTTCTCCAAGACTAGCATGAAGTCAAAGTCAAAACAGGACTGCACCATCACCCAGTCAACAGCACCAGGAAGATTAATGTCTATAGCAAGGAAAACTATTTTCTTTCCCTGTAGGTTTGTCATGGACTCATGGTGATCCATCAGATGTGGCACAACAGCATCCAAAGAGCCTTGCCATTTGTAGGCAACACCAGGGAACAGACAGGAACAAGGCCTAAACTCACAGAGCTCTTCGTGGTCTGCCTTTTCTGTGTAGAGTTAGTTCACAGAGTTAGTTCACATCCAGAAGAGGAATATGTACACGGGAAGAGAACTGAATTGGTCACTTTCTCCATAGCCAAGTTGTAGGTGGACCCCAATGGGCCCTGGCAAGCCAGATGTGTGAGCTTTGGGCGACAGTTGAGACAAACGAGATGGCCATTCTGACAGGGAAGAATGGGTGGTAACACATAGTCAAAGCAGACCGGACACTCAAAAAGACTTGCCAGGTCATTGTTGGCCTCAGCGGTGCCAGTCAGGGCAGGCACACTGGGAGGATGGCATATGTGTTGAGGTTCCAGTAGGTAACGCTGGTGCAGCCTCACAGCTCATTTCTGTGGGTGGAGAGCATGCTGCGGACCCTGGTCCTGGCTTAAACGTGTTTCTTTGCCAACGCCAACTGCCACCACCACCTCTTCCTCAGGCCACCACTGAAGGGACACTCTGGGAAGCCTTTGTTGGGCCGCAGTTTTGCACGTCATCAAACCCTGCCCAGCGCTTCTGCTAAATACCGCACACTAAAGAGAGCCCCCTTGAGGAGGCGCTACCCGCACACCAGTGGCCCAGAGGTGGCAAGAACAAGCAATATTTTTTTAAGTATGTTTATTTATTTGGCTGCTCCGGATCCTAGTTGCATGACAGGGGATCTCTGATCTTCAGTGTGGCATGTGGGATCTGTTTAGTTGCATCCTGTGAAGTCTAGTTCCCTGAGTAGGGATTGAACCCAGGACCTCGGCTTTAGGAGCAGAGAGTCTTAGCCACTGGACCACCAGGGAAATCCTAAGAACAAACAATTTTAACCTGGGGAAACCAAACTGTTTAAGGTAGCAGACCAGCCTGTCAAGCAATAGGCACATTGCCAAGGCCCAGATTAGCCCAGCCAGGCAGAGGGAAGAGAAGGAAATAGGCAACCTGGCAATATCCTGGTGCAGCTCCATAGTCATGTGTAGTGGACAGGCTGAGGGCTGGCCTGTGCCTCTCACCAGACCTGGAAACTTGGGCCGCCAGCCTCTACTCACGCACTCAGGAAGGCAGGTCTCTGGACCACAGTGTCCCCACCAGCACAGGTCAGTGAGGACTGACAGTGGTTAAGATGCTGGCTTCTAGAGTTGGGTGACCTGGGACCCCTGGCAGGATGGCCTTTGCGGTTTACTTATCCTCTCTGAAGCCCTCTCCTCTTTCTTGTACTCCAGGTATTAAGTGTTTGCAAATGTTAGTAATTATGAATACCAAGAGGTATTATGAGCCTTGGGATATTTCAGGGGAGAGAGGTAAGAAGAATGCGGGGCCACTAGGTCTGTATTCAGGGCGCCAGAGCTCACTTCCTCTTTTGTAAGCTGATTTAGTCTCTTATTGGTCAAGCTGGTTCAAGTTGGTTTCTGTTACTTGTAAACAAAAGCATTTTATCTGATAACGGTTTTTCTTTTCTTTTTTTTTTTTTTTTACTTAGAGAATTAAGAAAAATTTTAAAGTGGAGGTGTTGTGATGAAAAATTTAGCTGAAGTTCAGCAGTTTTTTGGTTTTTCTTTTTTACATTTTGCATTTGCAGCAAGCAGAATGATGCCCTTACCCCCCAAAGATGTCCTGGTCCTAATTCCCAGAACCTGTGAATATATTAGGAATTCCTAGGTGTCACTAGTGCCACAGATCCCACCTGCCAGTGCAGGAGATGTAAGAGATGTGGGTTCGATCCCTGGTCGGGAAGATCTCCTGGAGGAGGCATGGCAACCCACTCCAGTATTCTTGCCTGGAGAATCCCATAGACAGAGTAGCCGGGCAGGCTACATTCCATAGGGTCGCACAGAGTCAGACACAACTGAAGGGACTGAGCATGCACGCATGTGAATATGTTACATTACGTGGCAAAAGAAAAATCAAGGTTTCAGATGGAATTAAGGTTGTAAATCAAGTGACGTTAAAATAGGGAGAGTATCATGGATTGTCTGGTGGACCCAGTGTAATCACAGGGGTTCTTCAAAGTGAAGAGGGAGTCAGAATGGATAAGATGGGAGAACTCAGCTGAAGTTATTAGCTTTCAAGATGGAGGAAGTAGGTCAGGAACTGAGGAATGCAGGGGCCTCTGAAAGCTGGAAAAGGCAAGAATACACAATTTCCCTTAGAGCATCTAGAAAGGAACGCAGGCCTGCTAACACCTTGACCGGAGGCTGGTGAGACCCGTGTCAGATTTCTGACCTCCAGAGCTGTAAGGTATTAATTAGCATTGCCTTGAGCCGCTAGGTTTGTGCTGATGTTACAGCAGCGATAGGAGACTCATACAGCATCCTTTTATTTTTCTCCTCTTAATGTCATTGAAGATAAACTCAACACCTTTGACTTCAACTAAGATATGTAGTATAAGCCCATTTGTGTAAATTGCTTTTCTTTCTCTCTCTCTCAGCACCCACTCATCTTGCCTTCTAACTCTACATGTGTAGAAAAACATGATGAGAGAAAATGGTTATTTCTTGGTGGTGAGACTTAGAATAATTTTTGTTTATTTCTAGAAGGTTTTTGTTTGTTTTAATTAGAGTATAATTACAATATTATGATGGTTTTTGCCATACATCAACATGAATCAGTGTTAGCTATACATATGTCCCCTCCATCTTGAGCCCCCCTAGAGTGATTTTTTAAAAAATGTTTCATCTTTGTGTTTCCTGGCACTTTTGGGGTGCATTTTTTTTTTTTAATGAGCAGGCATTATTGTCATTATTTTTAACCAAAATGATAGGGTCGTGATTATTTATGTTCGTTGCCGAAGCCATAGCCACCATTGAGCAATCTGTGCATCCCAGATGAGGGCTCCTCAGCCAAGCAGCAGAGCCCAGATCTAGCCTACTCCTTCCTCCTCTCCCCACATTGTAGACGAATAGATAAAATTTGTGCCTGGCTGTTCTGGGCTGAGCTGTTTTCTTCCCAAATTCAGATGTTGAAGCCCTAGTCCCCAGTAGCTCAGAAGTGGAGATATGGCCTTTAAAGGGGTGATTAAGTTAAAATGAGGTCGAGTGGGCTCTAATCCACTCTGATTGATATCCTTTTAAGAAGGGCAAGATTAGGACAGCAATAACACAGAAAGACCAGGTGAAGACACAATGAGTAGGTGGCCATTTGCAAGCCAAGGAGAGAGGCCTCAGGAGAAACTAACCAAGCCAGCACTTAGATTTGGGGCTTTTAGCCTCTGGAACTGTGAGAAAATACATTTCTGATGTGAAGGCCACTCATCTGTGATATTCTTTTATGGCAATCTGAGAAGACTAATGCACTGACATTACCCACTACTTTGCTCCAAAGAAACAACTTCTGTGTGATAATAATTTCAAAGTATGTTCTGAGAGGGCTGATGTAATTTCTCAAAGATACTTTATTTTCACAGTGTTATAACCTCTCAGCAAACCTGTCAACCTGTGACAGATCAGAATAGTGCTTATGACTCCTCATTTGACAGAAAATACAGGCCCATGGGGCACATAGGAGTTGACTGAAGTCCCATGTTATCATGTGGATCTCCAGGCACCAGCCCTGCACATGGCATAGAAATGCTGAGATCAGGGGCCAAAAAATACATCATCCTGTCTAGAACAGAGTCCATCACATCAACGGTTTTCTTCTGGAAGTATCACATTTGATTTTGGCCCTGATCTCTAAGATGTCCTCATCCTGTTGTTCATAGAGCCTTTTTAAATTTTATTTTTTTAAATTATTTATTTATTTTTGACTGTGCTGGGTCTTTGCTGCTGTGAGCAGACTTTCTCTAGTTGTGGTGAGTGAGGACTACTCTCTAGTTGCGGTGTGCAGGCTCCTCATTCCAGTGGCTTCTCTTGTTGCAGAGCACAGGTTTAGAGCCTGTGGGCCTCAGTGGTTGTGGCACATGGGCTTAGTTGCCCAAGAGCATGTGGAATCTTCCCAGACCAGGGTTGGAATCTTTGTCTCCTGCAATGGCAGGTGGACTCTCAACCACTGGACCACCAGAGATATCCAAAAAATGTTATATTATATTGGGCTATAGCTGATTTACAATGCTGTGTTCGTTTCAGGTGTACAGGAAAGAAAATTCAGTTATATATTTACATATATTGATTCTTTTTCAAATTCTTTTACCATTCAGGCTGTTAAAGAATATAGAGCAGAGGAGACAGCCTTTTATAAGTTAAAAAAACATTGAAAATCTTTTTTAATAATTTTCTAATGGTAATTTGATGGACACAAAATCAAACTGAACCCTTCCTGGCTCTCCCTCATTAATTCAAGGTATGAAATTTTCATGGATTTTTAAAGCACATTCTTATTAATTAGAATATAGAGCGACTTCACTTTGACTTTTCACTTTCATGCATTGGAGAAGGAAATGGCAACCCACTCCAGTATTCTTGCCTGGAGAATCCCAGGGATGGGGGAGCCTGGTGGGTTGCCATCTAAGGGGTCGCACAGAGTCGGACACGACTGAAGTGACTTAGCAGCAGCAGCTCAAATTTAAAATGAGGATCCGGCTGCCAATATTACTATTAGGACTTTAAGCTGAGAAAATATTCACCAATCATTCTTGAACTTTATAGCTGACTATGCAATGGTGAGGTCAGTGGGCATGCAGGTCCCTGAGGCGTCACCTAGCAAGCCAGGCAGAGAAAGCCTCCAGGACCTGCCTGAGAGCTATTGCTCCATGTTGGGCGAGAAGAACGGGGGAGCTACGTTTGACCTTCTAACGGGCAGAGAGCAGTAGAGTAGGGGAACCCAGGAGAACTGCTCTGCGACGTGGCAGGCAGTCTCGGTTTTTATGGTGATGGGATTTGTATTTGGGTTGTCTTTAGCCTATCGTTCTGACTCAGAGTCCTTCCTGATGGTGCACGCCTTGTTCGGCCAAGATAGATGCCAGTTAGAAAGATTCTGGGAGGTGGTCGAACATGTGGTGTCTCCTTTTTGACCTTTCCCGAACTCTTCCAGTTGGTGGTGGCTTATTAGTTCTGTGTTCCTTACCAGGACCTCCAATCATAAAACAGCTCATGCAAATGGTTACTATAGTGCCTGGCCAGGGTGGGCAGTTTCAGTCCATGTGCTTTCCCTAACAGTTTTGTTGGTCTTTATACCACTGTGCAGTGTAAATCTGATGAATCCCATTGTGTGTGTGTAGGTGTGTGTATGTGGTGGGGGGTCTGGTCCAACGGTAGGGAGCGGGGTTGCCAGGCATCTTATATATACAGGGCCTGTCCTGTATTTATTTTGTGCTATGTCCCTGCATTGGCTTTGTCAGGATTCCCCAGATCTTGTATTTAGCTTTTTTGCCCCTATTGACTTACCAACACTGGACGTGCATGTCTCTTAGCAAGAATACTGGAGTGGGTTGCCATTTCCAACTCCAGGGGATCTTCCCACACATGGATCAGACTCGCATCTCTTGTGTCTCCTGCATTAGCAGGCAGATTCTTTACCACTAGCGCCACCTGGAAAGCCCGCAAAAACTGCACATTTTGAGCCATTTTTCTGCCACAGTAATTGGTTCTTTGTCTTTTTCCTTGTGTCCCTCAGCATGTGGGATCTCAGTTTCCCTACCAGGGATCAAACTTGTGTTCCCTGCAGTGGAAGCATGGAGTCTTAACCACTGGACCACCAGGGAAATTCCAGTATTTGCTTCTTAAATTGCTAAAACGGCAACACTACTGAAAATCATACCTCCCCAAATAAAGATCTGGAAAACCTCTTACAGTTGCTCCTGCAGGTTTGAGGGAGGAAAGACCAAAAAGGGTGACTGAGAATGAAAAATACACACTGCAGAAAGGAAAAGGCTGTTTTGTGGGCAAAGTCTCAAGTTGTGACCAGGTAATCACCATTTAGATATAACTTCAGCTGTGTGAAGGTGCTTGGAAAATCAGCCAGTCAGGAATAGCCTCACCCCAGGGACTATATTTATGAGACTTGGCACATCAATGACAGGCCCAAGCTTCAAAAAATGGGCAAACCATCTGAACAGGCAAATTACAGAAGACATTACAAATGTCCAATAAATGTGAAAGGCATTCAACCTCATAAATCACAGGGGAAATGCAAATTAAAACCACAATAAGGAGCATAACATAATATCAGATTGTTAAAAAAGAGAAAAGAAAAAAAATTCAAGGTAATTCTTTGTGCACTGCTAGTGGGAATGTAAAATGATTGAAGCACTTCAGAAAACCATTTGGAATTGAAACGTTGCTGCTGAACCATGAAAGATGCCAGGAATGCTAGCCTCTGGAGAAGAGGAATTCAATCCATGGCCAGTGACAAGGCTTGATCTCAGAGCTTTTGCATAATAAAGTTTTATTAAAATATAAAAGAGATAAAGAAAGTTTCTGACATAGACATCAGAAGGTGGCAGAATGAGTGCCCCTCTGCTAATCTTTAGAAGGAAGTTATATACCTACTGAAAGTGAAGTAGCTCAGTCGTGTCCAACTCTTTGCAACCCCCGTGGACTGTAGCCTACCAGGCTCCTCCGTCCATGGGATTCTCCAGGCAAGGATACTGGAGTGGGTTGCCATTTCCTTCTCCAGGGTTCTTCCCGACCCAGGGATCGAACCTGGGTCTCCCACATTGCAGGCAGACGCTTTACCGTCTGAGCCACCAGGGAAGCCATATACCTACTAGCAGGCTTCTAATTAGAGAAAGGAAATGTCTCAAAACTCAGAGAGTGGCACCAGGCCCCTCACCCACAACATGCATTTTGAGATAACATTGGCACAAGGTGAGTCATCCCAGGCCATAAAATGATTGACATGAATCTTGAAGAAAGGTGGATTTTCAAGCAAATACATAGACTCATTAACATAGAGTAGGAGAACAACTGTATGAGTAAAACATACTGGTTTCTTCAGCCATTATGGGTTCTGAGTCTTAGGCAGAACCAATTTGAAGAAAGACAGAGTCTAGGGTAAATACATAGCTCATTAACATAGCTTAAGAAAAACATTTCCATAAGAAACGCATTGGTTAGCTCAAGGTTTGAGAAAAGTTCAGGTGGAACCAGGTGTCATCATGGCAACACAGAATTTTAAAAGAAACTTCCTTTTAATTTTGTATAGAGAAGGGAAAAAAATCTATCACTTGTAGTTTGTTGCCTCCATTTGGGGGCCTCTAGCCTTCCTGCCTGTTACCCTCTCAGAATCATTTAAGAAAGTTGAAATATACACGTTTTCTGTGATCCAGAAATTCTGTTTCTTCGGGCACATTGGAGAAAGGATAAACAAACTGTGGAGTAATACACCCAGTTATCCCTGAGTGACTAATGGCCAGTCCTAGAGTCAGCCAGTGGAAAAATCCTCCTGAATATCAGCCAATCAGAGACAACCCCACGCTTCTATGGAACAGCCAATCAGCAAGTGCTCATTCCCACAGCCTGTTCTAAAGTGGACAGTTGAGAGCAGCCTTACTCCAGCCATTGCAGGAACAGGCTACAAGTCCACTGATGCTTCCACATTCTTGCTTCTCATGTCTGCCATCCCTAGACGCCCAGCTCCTCTGAACCTTCTCAAAACTCTGGCTTCATTCTGGAAATATGTGCCTTATAAAGCACGGCTTGCCCTCACAGGTAAATGGAAAGTTCACCTTAAATGAGCAAAGCTAGTGCAGGTGATGGAATTCCAGCTGAGCTATTTCAAATCCTAAAAGGTGATGCTGTTAAAGTGCTGCACTCAATATGCCCACAAATTTGGAAAACTCAGCAGTGGCTACAGGACTGGAAAAGGTCAGTTTTCATTCCAATCCCAAAGAAAAGCAATGTCAAAGAATGTTCAAATTACCGTACAGTTGCACTCATTTCATATGCTAACAAGATTATGCTCAAAATCCTTCACTCTAGGCTTCAGCAGTACCTGAACCAAGAAGTACCAGATGTATAAGCTGGATTTATAAAAGGCAGAGGAACCAGAGATCAAATTGCCAACATGCACTAGATCCTAGAAAAAGCATGGGGATTCCCCACAAATCATCTGCTTCTGCTTCATTGACTACCCTAAAGCCTTTGACTATGTGGATCACAACAAACTGTGGAAAATTCTGAGAGATGGGAATACCAGACCACCTTACCTGTTTCCTGAGAAACCTGTATGCAGAAGAAGAAGCAATGGTTAGAACCGGATGTACAACAACGGACTGGTTCAAAAGTGTGAAAGGAGTACATCAAGGCTGTATATTGTCCCCTAGCTTTTTTAACTTATATGCAGAGTGAATCATGCAAAATGCTGGGCTGGATGACTCACAAGCTGGAATCAAGATTGCTGGGAGAAATATCAATAACCTCACATATGCAGATGATACCACCTTAATGGCAGAAAGCATAAAGAAACTAAAGAGCCTCTTGATGAAAGTGAAAGAGGACACTGAAAAAGCTGGCTTAAAACTCCACACTGGAAATAAAAACTAAGATCATGGCATCAGGTCCCATCACTTCCTTGCAAATAGATGAGCAAAAAATGGAAACAGTGACAGACTTTATTATCTTGGGCTCCCAAATCACTGTGGACATTGACTGCAGCCCTGAAATTAAAACATGCTCGCTCCTTGGAAGGAAAGCTATGAGAAAGCTAGACAGCATATTAAAAAGAAGAGACATCACCTGACTGACAAAGGTCCGTATACTCAAAGAGATGGTTTTCCCAGTAGTCATGTATGTCCATGTGAGCGCTGGACCATGAAGAAGGCTGAGCACTGAAGAATTGATGCTTTTGAACTGTGGTGCTGGAGAAGACTCTTGAGCCTCCCTTGGACTGCAAAGAGATCAAACCAGTCAATCTGAAAGGAAATCAATCCTGGATATGCATCATAAGGACTGATGCTGAAGCTGAAGCTCCAATATTTGGCCACCTGATGGGAAGAGCCAACTCATTGGAAAAGACCCTGATGCTGGGAAAGATTGAGGGCAGGAGGAGAAGGGGATGACAGAGGATGAGATGGTTGGATGGTATCCTTGACTCAATGGACATGAGGTTGAGCAAAGTCCGGGGGACAGTGAAGGACAGGGAAGCCTGGTATGCTGCAGTACATGGAGTCGCAACGAGTTTGACACAACTGAGTGACTGAAGAACAAAGAGGATTTTAGCTCTGTTTGTAATAATTTTTAGTGGTTGTTCTAGGGATTACAATGAATGTACCTAACCTTTCACAGTCTTTTTAGAGTTGATATTTTAGCACCTCAGGTAAAATGTGGAAGTTTTGCAACCAGGTAGCTCCTTTACTGGAGAAGGCAATGGCACCCCACTCCAGTACTTTTGCCTGGAAAATCCCATGGATGGAGGAGCCTGGTAGGCTGCAGTCCATGGGGTCGCTAAGAGTTGGACACGACTGAGCGACTTCAGTTTCACTTTCCACTTTCACGCATTCGAGAAGGAAATGGCAACCCACTCCAGTGTTCTTGCCTGGAGAATCCCAGGGATGGGGAAGCCTGGTGGGCTGCCGTCTCTGGGGTTGCCCAGAATCGGACACGACTGAAGTGACTTAGCAGCAGCAGCAGCTCCTTTCTGTTACATTGTCAATTGTATTATATTTGTATACTCTGAAACATCAAGAGACAATGATAACATTTTTGTTTAGAAAAGTCATTCATATTTTAAAGCATATATGAGGAGAAAAATGGTGTTCTATGTTTACCCAGATATTTACCGTTTCTGTTGCTCTTCCTTCATTCCTGAAGTTCCAAGTTTCCCTCTGGTATCATTTTTCTGTATCATTTCTTGTAGAGCAGGTCTGCTGTTGACAAATTCTCATAATTTTGTCTCTGAAAATGTATTTTGTTCTCAGTTCTGAATGTAATTTTTGCTGATTGGAACTCTGGGTGACTGTTAAAATCAAGATGTTCCACTGTCTTTTGGCCACCATATTTTTGATGAGAAATATGTGGAATTTGTATCCTTTTCCTCCTATGAGTAATGTGTATTTTTCTCTAATTGCTTTCAAGATACTTCATCTTTTGTTTTTGGCAATTTGACTATGATATTTCTTGATATTATTTTCTTTGAGTTTATGTTGCTTGAAGATCATTGCATTTCTCGAGTCTGTTAATTTATGTCTTTCACCCAAGTCGGAGATGATTTTCCTATTATTTCTTCAACATTTTTTCCTTACCAGTATCATCCTCGGTTTCTGAGACTCCAGTGACATGCATATTAGACCTTTTGATAATTTCCTATAGGTTCCTGAAGTTCTCACTACATTTTTCAATATTTCCTTTTTGTTCTTCAAATTGGATTATTTCTATTCACCTATCTGCAAGTTCACTGACTCCTCTGTTATACCTATTCTTCTATTGAGACTGTCCAGATAATTTTAAAATTTCTAATGTTGTATTTTGGGGTTCTAAAATTTCTACATGGTTCTTTG
The DNA here is from genome assembly GCF_019923935.1 of Bubalus bubalis. Lineage (NCBI taxonomy): Eukaryota > Metazoa > Chordata > Mammalia > Artiodactyla > Bovidae > Bubalus > Bubalus bubalis. The sequence continues at coordinate 55,941,663 of NC_059181.1, forward strand.
TTATAGTTTCTCTATAGTTTTTACATACTCTGTAGAGTATTAAAAAAAATTACAGTCTTTAAAAGAGGTGCATGCATGCATGTTAAGTCGCTTCAGTCATGTCTGACTCTTTGTGACCCTGTGAACTATAGCCTGCCAGGCTCCTCTGTCCATGGGATTCTCCAGGCAAGAACACTGGAGTAGGTTGCCATTTCCTACTCCAAGGGAACTTCCCGATCCAGGGAGCAAACACCCATCTCTTATATCTCCTTCATTGGTTGGGGAGTACCTTACCACAAGCGCCACTTGGGAAGCCCCTTTAAAACTTATTTGTCTCCCAAAACCTTCTAGCATACCATTCATTTCAGGTGTCTTAAAAAAGTTTTTAGAATTCTAACATCTAAATTTTTACATGTTGTTATCTGGGAGGGATTGGGGGCAGGAGGAGAAGGGGACGACAGAGGATGAGATGGCTGGATGGCATCACTGACTCAATGGACGTGAGTCTCAGTGAACTCCGGGAGTTGGTGATGGACAGGGAGGCCTGGCGTGCTGCGATTCATGGGGTCGCAGAGTCGGACACGACTGAGCGACTGATCTAATCTGATCTGTTGTCCAGTCTCTGAGAATTGACTGCATTTTCATGGCTCTTTGTATGTATAGGAAGTTTAGGTTATATATTGGATATTTTAAAGCTTGTGTTGTTTAGACTCTAGGTCTTTTTAAGTTCCTGAAAATAATGATTTATTTGTTTTACCAGACAATCCACTTGTTTAGGTTCAAACCACAAGTTTTATCTCCCCCTTTGTGGACTGTAGTATTCAAAGCTTTGCTGTCCTTATGCACGTACAGCTCAGGAGCAAGCCTGAGACTTGTATCAGTTTATACATGGAATTAGGGGATTCCTTTCTCTAGCTCTCTCTTCTGTGGGATTTCCCTCCCCATTCTGCAGCCTTCAGGAGCTTGTTTCCTTGGTCCTCTGGCCAGAATGGTGTCATTTCTCTTGGATATTTAGCTGCCTACACTGCTGTCATATGGTTCTGGACTGGGACCACCATTCGGGGCAAACCAAGAAAAAAAAAGAAAAAAAATCCCCAGAGATCCCCCCCACTACTCCCCCACACTCTTCGGATTATAGTTGGGTACTGTGGGTCTGGGTGCAAGATCCTTATACTGTTGGAAGTTCATTCTAAAGAATATGCGGTCTCTCAGATCTTTGGGGACTTTATTTGAATTAGAATTTATTTTAACTATTTGAGCACCTATAGCAAAGAATTTGAAAACTCTGGATTATGTGTGAGTGTCTCTGTCCAGTGGGTGACATGGCTTGGAACCATTGGTTTCTGTGTCCAATGACCTGAGTTCCCTAAGTTGTTTGGGGGTATATTTCCAAGTGTTAAGTTTCTGTTCCTTGCAGGGGTAGTGGTATCAGTTCCAGTGTGTGATGTTATTGATTTATTAAAGTACTATTTCCAGTAACTGAAGTCTCTAAGCCATTTATGGACCCGAATCCCAAGGAATGAGAGCTCTAAGGTATTCATAGTTCCTGTATTTGAGTGTGAGATCTCTCAGTTGTTTTGGTGTCCATATCTCAGAATGTAAATTCTCAGAACTCTTTTGGCATCTGTCTTGCATGGTACAAGTTTCCTGAACCATTTGAGGTACATTTTTAAGCACAATATATCTGTTCTTTTTGGAAAATCTCAATTCCAAGGTTGATCCTCTGTGCTTTATGGTATGTTGTATCTGAGCTCTTTTGGAATGTGTGTCCAGGCTGTGAGAGATCTGAAAAATATATGTATTTTTCTCAAGAATTGAAGTCTTTGAAATGTGTGAGGTATTTTGTCCCATGGTGTGAGGTCTCTGAGGCATTGGGGTGGGGATGTGGGTAGGGGGTGAGGGCTCTGTTCCAAGAAATGAGGTCTCTGAGCTGTTTGAAATTATAGTGTCCCTGGGTGTGTTCCTAGTGGCTCAGACAGTAAAGAATCTGCCTGCAATACAAGAGACCCAGGAATGATCCCTGGGTTGAGAAGATCCCCTGGAGAAGGGAATGGCCACCCATTCTGGTATTCCCGCCTGGAGAATCCACATGGACAGGGGAGCCTGCTGGGCTACAGTCCATGAGGTCACAAAGATTCGGACATGACTGACTAAAACTTTCACTTTCACATTGGGTGTGTTCCACAGTGTGATGTATTGGAGGTGGTTCTATATCTGTAACCCAAAGCTTGAGGCTTTTGAGTTTCTTTGGGATGTTTGGTAGTGGTACAATGGTTATGAATTATTTTTTAGTCAGGGTCCAGGAAATGAGGTCTTTTAGCTGTTTGAGGATATGAGCTGTCTGAAGGGTATGAGACATCTGAGTTCTTTTGGGTGTGTGTTCCATGCCATAAAACTCCTGTGTCACTTAGGGTATTCTCACACTTTTGGTGGTTTCTGTGTAAGGGTGTGATACCTATGACTAATAAGTGGTCTGTTAGAAAAAGGATCAGGTTTATGTCTCAAGTTGGAGTTGTCTTTGCCATTTGGTTTCCATGAAGTTTGTGAATCTGTTCGAGATCTGTTATCAAGGTAGGAGGTTTCTGAACAGTTTTTGTTTTGTTTTGTTTTTGGTGTTCTGTGTCCAAGGTGTGAGATGTCTGAACTCTCTAGGTGAATTCACACTCTCTGGTGACTATGATTAGGCTGAAAGGACTTTCTGGGGGACCTATAACCCATAGTGTGAAATCTCTGGGATATTTTGGATCCTGGTCCCAACACAGGAGGTCTGTGAACTCATGGGCATCTGTGTTCATGGCCTGATGTCTCCATCTGTTTCCTGGCCTCTGTCCAAGGGTTCAAGTTCTCTGAGCTCTTTAGGGTCTGGGTCCCAGGATGTGAACTTTCTGCGATTTGGGGATCTATGTTCAGAGTATGAAATCTGTGTGTTTTTTTGGGGGGAAGTTCTGTGTCTCATGTTGGGAATTATGAGCCATTTGAAGTCAAGTGGGCCTTAGAAAGCATCACTATGAACAAAGCTAGTGGAGGTGATGGAATTCCAGTTGAGCCATTCCAAATCCTGAAAGATGATGCTGTGAAAGTGCTGCACTCAATATGCAGCAAATTTGGAAAACTCAGCAGTGGCCACAGGACTGGAAAAGGTCAGTTTTCATTCCAATCCCAAAGAAAAGCAATGCCAAAGAATGCTCAAACTACCGCACAATTGCACTCATCTGACACACTAGTAAAGTAATGCTCAAAATTCTCCAAGCCAGGCTTCAGCAATACATGAACCATGAACTTCCAGATGTTCAAGCTGGTTTTAGAAAAGGCAGAGGAACCAGAGATCAAATTGCCAACATCCGCTGGATCATGGAAAAGGTAAGAGAGTTCAAAAAAAACATCTATTTCTGCTTTATTGACTATGCCCAAAGCCTTTGACTGTGTGGATCACAATAAACTGTGGAAAATTCTGAAAGAGATGGGAATACCAAGCCACCTGACCTGCCTCTTGAAAAATCTATATGGAGGTCAGGAAGCAACAGTTAGAACTGGACATGGAACAACAGACTGGTTCCAAATAGGAAAAGGAGTTCGTCAAGGCTGTATATTGTCACCCTGCTTATTTAACTTATATGCAGAGTACATCATGAGAAATGCTGGGCTGGAAGAAGCACAAGCTGGAATCAAGATTTCCGGGAGAAATATCAATAAGCTCAGATATGCAGATGACACCACCCTTATGGCAGAAAGTGAAGAGGAACTAAAAAGCCTCCTGATGAAAGTGAAAGTGGAGAGTGAAAAAGTTGGCTTAAAGCTCAACATTCAGAAAACGAAGATCATGGCATCTGGTCCCATCACTTCATGGGAAATAGATGGGGAAACAGTGGAAACAGTGTCAGACTTTATTTTTTTGGGGCTCCAAAATCACTGCAGATGGTGACTGCAGCCATGAAATTAAAAGACGCTTACTCCTTGGAAGGAAAGTTATGACCAACCTAGATAGCATATTCAAAAGCAGAGACATTACTTTGCCAACAAAGGTCCATCTAGTCAAGGCTATGGTTTTTCCTGTGGTCATGTATGGATGTGAGAGTTGGACTGTGAAGAAAGCTGAGCACCGAAGAATTGATGCTTTTGAACTGTGGTGTTGGAGAAGACTCTTGAGAGTCCCTTGGACTGCAAGGAGATCCAACCAGTCCATCCTAAAGGAGATCAGCCCTGGGATTTCTTTGGAAGGATTGATGCTAAAGCTGAAACTCCAGTACTTTGGCCACCTCATGCAAAGAGTTGACTCACTGTAAAAGACTCTGATGCTGGGAGGGATTGGGGGCAGGAGGAAAAGGGGACGACAGAGGATGAGATGGCTGGATGGCATCACTGACTCGATGGACGTGAGTCTGAGTGAACTCCGGGAGTTGGTGATGGACAGGGAGGCCTGGAGTGCTGCGATTCATGGGGGTCGCAAAAAGTTGGACACGACTGAGCGACTGAACTGAACTGGATATGTTTCCAGGTGCGTGAAGAGTCTCTTCCGATGGACAATCACTGATAAGGGTATGATGTCTCTGACCTCTTTTCCATTTATAAGGGGTGGCGTCTGTTTAGTCATCTGTGTAACTGTGTGGTATCACTGTTTGTCCGTGGATTGGGGTTCCAGAGTGTGAGACCTCTGAACTGTTTGGGGTTTTGTGTCATGTCCTCTGAACTGTTTTGGAGAGCTGAATCTCAAGGAGATGAGATCGCTGAGGTACTTGTCACTGATGTCCCTGAGTGAATAGTTTGAGCCCTTAGGGGGTTGTGCGTTCCTAGGGTGTGAATTGCCAGAGCTGTCTGGGGTATGTGTTCAGGTCTGAAGGTCTCTGATGTATTAGGATTCTATGTGACAGGATGTGAGGTCTCTGCTTTGGATTTTCTCTGAACTCGTGAGGTCTGTGAGGTTGGTGAGGAGTAAGGGGTGGAGAGAGTGGACCCAGTCCAAAGCTTAAGGCCTCAGAATTGTTTACTGCTGTGCCCACAGTGTAAGATTGCTGAGATCTTTGGGGCACTGTGTCTCAGGGTGTGAGATCTCTGCAGTGTTTCTGAATCATTGTCCCAGCCTATGAAATCTCTGAGTTTCTTGGGAATCACTGTCCAAGGCCTCAGAATCTTCATGCTTGAATAGTGCGGTACCACAGAATGAGATTGTTGAGGTGTTCATAGTTCTTTTTCCTGCAGTGTAGGTTTTCTGAGCTGTTGGAGTGTATTTTCTGCATGTGTGTGAGGATTTGTGCTTTGCAGGGGGATGTGGGTCCAGAGTTTAAAGTTTCTTAACTTTGTGGAAGTCTCTGTCAAAGATGGGGGAACTCATAACTCTTATGGGTCTAAATCTTACCACTTGAAATCTTTGAGCTATTTGGCAGATGTTTTCATGTGTGAGGCCTTTGATGCTTATGTGGGTCTCAGGTACAGGAATGAGGTTTTTTTGTTAAAAAAAAATTATTGAAGTACAGTAGCCTTATCTTTAGCTCATGGGTTTCCTTGGTGGCTCAGTGGTAAAGAATCCATCTGCCAGTGCAGGAATGAGGGTTCAGTCCTTGGGTCAGGATGATGCCCTGGAGAAGGAAATAGCCACCCACTCCAGTATTCTTTTCTGGGAAATCCCATGGACAGGAGAGCCTGGCAGGCTACAGCCCATGGAGTCACAAACGTGTTGGACATCACTTAGGGACTAAAACAGTAACATCAACAAAACAACAAATAGTTGGTTTACACTGTTGTGTTAGTTTCTGCTGTACAAGAAAGTGAATCAGCTATATATATACATATATCCCCCCTTTATTGGATTTCTTTCCCATTTGGGTCACCACAGAGCATTGAGTAGAGTTCCTTGTGCTATTCCATAGGTTCTCAAGAATAAGGCTTTTAATTTATTTCTGGGTTCTGTTTGCAGGGTCTGGGTCTCTGAGGTATTTTTGTGAGTGTGTCATACCATGGTGTTACACCTTTAAGGTGTTTCGGGGTCTGTGTCCTGACGTGTGAGGTCTCTGAGCTGTTTAGGGTCTGTGTCCAGGGTCTCAGTTCCCAGAGCTGTTCCAGCCTTTGTGTTTCAGGGTGGGAGGTATCCAAGCTCTTTGGATTCTGTGCTCCATATGGTGATATCCTTGAACCGTTTGGAATGTGAAATCTCTTTTCCTTTCATATATGTCAGTCCCAGGATGTGGTGTCTTTATCCTGTTAGAGATTACTTTCTTTCTTTTTTCAATTTAATTAATTTTTTTTTTTGGCCACTCTGCACAGCATGTGGGATCTTAGTTCCCTGACCAGGGATGGAACTCTTGGCCCTGCATTGGAAGCATGGAGTCTTAACCACTGGATTGCCAGAGAAGTCCTCTTTTTAAAAAAATAACTCACTATATTAAAGTATAGTTGATTTACAATGTTGTGTTAATTTTTGCTGTACAGCAAAGTGAATCACTATATATTACTATATATAGTAATATATATATATGTGTATGTGTGTGTGTGTGTATATATATATATAAATTCTTTTTCATTCTCTTTTCCATTATGGTTTATCATAGGATATTGAATGTAGTTCCCTGTGCTGTACAGTAGGACCTTGTTGTTTATCCACTGTCTATATAATAGTTTGCATCTGCTAACCCCAAACTCCCAATTCATCCCTCCCTTACCCGCCTCCTCCTTGGCAACCTCAAGTCTGATCTCTAGGTCTTTGAGTCTGTTTCTGTTTCATAGATAGGTTCATTTGTGTCATATTTTAGATTCCACATATAAGTGATATCATGTGGTATTTGTCTTTTTTTCTGACTTACTTCACTTAGTATGATAATCTCTAGGTCCATCTATGTTGCTGAAAATGGCATTATTTCATTCTTTTTAACAGCTGAATAATAATCCATTATATATATATCCATTCATCTGTCAATGGACATTTAGGTTGCCTCCATGTCTTCCATATCTTGGCTATTGTAAATAGTACTGCTATAAACAGAGATTAGGGCTGCATGTATCTTTTTTAATTAGAGTTTTCCCCAGATATATGCCAGGAGTGGGATTGCTGGATCATCTGATAACTCTATTTTTAGTTTTTGGAGGGATCGCCATATCGTTTTTTCTGTCGTGGCTGCACCAATTTACATTCCCACCAAGTGTGTAGGAGGGTAGGGATTACTTTCTTGATTTTGATGTCCCTGCCCTATTTGGGGTCTGTTCCCAAAATTATTTATGGGAATGTGTCACAAAGTAGGACATCGCTATTCTCTTGGCAGGTCTCTATCCCAGAATGTGCAGCCTTGGAAATGTTTTAGAAGTCTGCGTCTAGTGTATAAAGTTTGTCAGGTGCTGGGTACCCATGTCTGGAGATCTGTGAGCGGCTTGGGATTCTTGGTTTTAATGCGCAAGTTGTTTGAGGTCATGTGCATCCTGAGTTATAGGATGTCAGATTTTTGAGTAAGCTGAGTTTTGTTTCCAGGCATGAGGTTTCTGATCGTTTTGGTGATCTCAGTTCCAGAGAGTGATGTGTCTATATTAGGGTCTATGTCTGAACAGTGAGGTCACTGAGTTGTACCAGTGTCCCTTTTCCAAGGCATCTGTGTGTTTTGAGTGTCTGAGTTCTTGAGTATGAAGTCTCATAGGCTATTTGTGGTTTATTTCTATGAAATCTTCTATGTTTTCATTTAACTTGTGTTGTAAGGTCTCTGAACTGTTTCCAGGTCTGCATCCAAGGTATGAGGCCTCTATGTTGTTTTGAACTTTGTGTCTTGTGTTTTGGGGTATCTGAGATATTTGGGGGCCTTTGTAACAGAGGGTTACATCTCTGCAGTGTTTTGAAACCTCTCTTCTAGGGTGTAGGGGGTCATGAATATTTGGATGTCTGTGTTCCTGAGTATAAAGTCTCATTAGCTGTTTAGAGACCTGTTTCTGGAGTCACAGGTTACTGTACTATATTTATTTATTTGGTCATGCTGCATGGCATAAGGATCTTAGTTCCCCCACTAGGTACTGAACCTGTGCCCTCTGCAGTGGAAGTGTGGAGACTTAACCACTGGACCACTGGGGAAGTCCCCACTATTCTATTTTTTGGGACAAGACACCCTGTCTTGTCCCAGGGTGTGAGAGTCTCCTGAGTTGTTTGGGAACTTATGTGCAGGATGTCACCTTTTTGAGCTCCTTGGGGTCAATATCCTAGGGAGTGTGATCACTGAAGTGATTATGATTTGGGGCACAAGATTTGTGTCTGAGTTGTTTCTCTGAGTTGTATGGCTATAAGATCTCAGAACACTTTGCAGGGCCAGTGCTCATCTCATGTCTTTGAGCATTTTTTTTCACTTGCATTCCTACTTGCTTTTCCATTAACAGTATGTCTTGTAAATGGTCCCTCCAGCACCCTCATTCTGTTTGTGTCCAGGCCTCTGAATTGTTTTGTGGTCTATGTCAAGAGCCAGAGGTCTTTGCCTAGATTTTTAATGTAAATCTCAGTTGACAAGATCTCTGAGCTGTTGGGGGGTCTGTGTTTGTGGTATGAGGTATGTGAGCTATTTGGGGTTTGTGTCCCAGTGTGATGGGTCCCTGAGGCATTTTGGTGTCCCAGGGAGTAAAATCTCTAAGATGTTTGTAGGAGTCTGTGACCAAAGGATGAGATCTATGAACTGGTTATCTATGTCTCATCATGTGAGTTTTCCAAGTTCTTTTGTGCTATGTCCAATGATGTGACATTCCTGAGCCATGTGGGGTATGTTTCCAGTGTTGAGGTCTTATTTTGTCTCACAGCTGATACTCTGTGGTATTAAAGAGGAAAAGTTAAAATTTTACATAACCTCGTGCTCCTTCTGCCTCTGTAACTCAGCTTGCTCCTTGCAAAGTCTGGATCACGTAGGTACCATAGTCTCAGAAAGTGGGGACTTACAATACTAGGAACTGGAGCTTATCTCACTCACTCTTGTACTGCTCTTTGCAATCGCCCAGTGCCTGCAAACCTGCAAACTCACTTAATCACGCCTGTCCATATATAAAAACTCTGTAACCCCTTTGTTCGGGGCTCAGAGTTTGGGCCTACTCAGTTTATTACTCAGGCGTAATAAACCTGAGTTCTCCAATTCTCCGAGTGTGGTGCTTGGTTTCTAGATTACTGGTTTCTGCAACAGTATGACATCAATTACCCTGCGCCCCAGTTTGTGTATCTCATATTCATGTGCACACAAACCAGTGCATGTGTATTTCCTTAGAACACATATTTAGAAGTGGAACTGCTAGGTCAAAGGACTCAATTTATTCAACAACCCCCCACTCCCCTCCCCCCTTTGAGCACCTACTGTGTACAGGGCACAGTTTTAGGTGCTGTGGGGACACAGGGGAACTAGAAATCTATATACACCCTGGTAGTACTGACATTCTAGTAGGAAGGGGTGTCTTTTTTTTTTTTTAATTTTTATAGATGCTGGCACATAAATTCACACTTCTATCAGTGGCATCAGGGGAACGAATGCCTTTTTATGGGCCAGGGATCTGCAGCAGGGGGTTGGATCCCTCAGCTTGGCTCTCAACAAGATCATTAGGCTAGGATGCTCTATTGAGGGACATTTGAGAGGGAGACGGGGGATGGAACATGGGCAAGGGGAGGAAGATATGAAAGAGAGAGAGAGTCTGTAGTTATGTCAACGTGAATCGAAGTGTGAATGCTCCTTAGAGTATTGACATAAAACAGCTCTTTTTAGGTCACACACACAAAAAGCGTGAGGTTTGGGAATGAAGTTACTGACGAGACTCTGCACCTCCGGGACACTCCATCGCGCGACGCAGAGATGGAACAGTCCGCTGTGGGAGGTACCACGGAGGTGGGTGGGTAGTGTACTTTGGAAGAAACCACTTCATGTCTGCGAACACGAAATATCCCACGCGTGTATTGGCCCCTTCCCCAGACTGAGAATAGCGATGCCCTGACCGACCTCGGCCCTGGGGGCCGGGGTAGGGTAAACTCCACCCTCAGCCACAGCCTCGATCTTCTGTTTGGTCCCGCTTGAGTTGGCTACCGCTTCTAAGCAACAGCGGGGTGGGTGGGGTGGGGTGGAAGGTCGTGGAGTGGTGATTGGATCCTAGATGAGGAGGGCGGGATCAAATCTTGCCCTGAGCTTTGATTGGCCGCCGCTATGTTGCCTACAGAAGCTCTTCCAGGGTACTGAGGTTTTCTGGACTCACTTAAAGGCTACGAGCGCGGGGTCCACCGGCTCCGGGATGCCATTGGCTGCTGGTTTGGCGCAGGCGCTATGGCTCCCGGGTCGGCGTTCGGAGTTGCTGAGGCAGGGCTTTGGCTACTGGACACTGTAGGTTCGAATCCCATCTAGGAACTTCAGTTTGCGCACCTGTAAAAGAAGCTGGTATTATTGGCTGGCACAGAATGTGTCGGGTAATCTTTTATATTCTCTTCTACCTGTTGTTTCTCTTTTTAGAACAATGCATATTGCATCCCATTATATTGATTTCAGGATCCACTCACCATTCACAACAGCAACTGAGAAAAATTCTTTTCCAGGGTTCCTGACATCACTGTATTAGGCTGCCTTTGTAGGTCTGAGTCCGGCAGAGAAGGTTCAAGGCGATCTCATGATCCTCCTCCAAGCCATCCCCTCCTCCCCCGGGAGAGGATGACTTGGACGTTTCCTACCCCTTCTGGACCAGGCCTGACTCGGGGTGTGTGGCAGTGTGTGTGTGTGTGTGTGTGTGTGGAGGAGTAGGGTGAGGGGCTGGGTCATAAATGACTAGAGAGAGATGCATGATTTCACGCTCTAGGACAGAAGGATGTGTGACAATTAAAGGAGAATTTTGAAGGGGAGAAAGAACTCAAAGGAGTAAACTTTGATGATGGGATTTTAAGCATCAGGCAGGGAAGGTGTTTGGCTGAGTGTAAGTGAGTAGGAGGAAAATGGTTTTTAAGTCAGTCGACTTATAATTATTACATGCTGTGTGCATTTTGGAGGACTGTGTTCAGAATGTGAAATCTCATTGTTTGGAATCTCAGTTCAAGGTATGATGTCTATGGCCCTACAGTGAAGTCTCTCAGCTGTTTTGAGGCTCTTGTCACAGGGGTTGTGGTTTTACAGACGTTTGTGAATCTCTGTCCCAGGGTATAAAGTCTCTAAGCTGTTTGAGGGTCTTTGTCCTTGGGTCAGTGGGGTTTTTTACCTTAAAGTCGAATTCTTTTTTGGGGGGGGGGCTTTTCTTTGACTACTAGAGGGGCATAATGTTGTTTTCTGAGCTTGTGGAACCATGTATTTAAGGTTTATAAATTCCGTTCTATGTCCTTTGATCTTTTTTCCTTTAAAAAGCTTATTTTAAAAATCATTTTAGACTTAGAGAAAAATTGCACAAATAGTGCAGAGTTCTTGTATACCCTTTGCCCAGCTTCCCCTAATGTGAAGCACTTACATAAAGATAATACAGTTTTAGAAGCAGGAAATGAATGATACTATTGTTCTTGAGCTGTTCGCCTATTTGGTGTGTGTTCAAAGAGTGAAATATCTGAGCATTTTGGACCCAGAGCTCTCTTAGGTTTCCTGTCCCATACTTGATGTCTCTGAGCATTTGGTTTCTGTTTCTAGATGCTAGGTTTTTCATCTTCTTGGTGGTCTCTGCCCCAGAGAATAATGTTTTTGACTTATTAGGGGTCTCTTGAAGGCACGTCTTCTCTGAGCTGTTTAGGCTTCTGTATTCAGGGTGTGAGGTCTTTGAGCACTTTAAGGGTCTATGTACAAAGCTGTGTGTACTCTGCTACTTTTTATTGGTCTTTATCAGAGATTCTGAGGTTAGTAAGTACTTTTGGGTTCCATGTCTAGGGCAGGATTCTTCAACCTCAGCACTGTTGACAGTTTTTTTTTTTTTTTTTTTTTTTTGGATATTACTGAAATTTATTATGTAAGTGAAAACTCAGACCATGAATCTTAAGATTATGATATTCCACATGAATTTCCCCCAAATCAAGAATAAATGGATATGTATAGCATAGGGAACTTTACTCAATATTCTTAAATAACCTATATAGGAAAAGAATCTGAAAAAAGAATGAATATATGTATATGTATAACTGAATCACTTTGTTGTACACTTGAAACTAACACAACATTGTAAATCAACTATACTCCAATATAAAATAAAAGTTAAATTAAAAAATAAATACAATGTGTGAAAGGAAAAAACTGTGTTTTAAGCCAATGTGAGTAGATTTCTGTTGTTCATAACAGAATTAAATCAACCATTAAGCTTAAAAATAATAAAAAAAAAGAGGAATACACAGAAAAAATAATAATTGGATAAATAATACATTTTAAATTGAAATATAATTGATCTATGACATGATGTTAGTTCCAAGTGCATAGCGTGATTTGATATTTCTATACATTACAAAATGATCACCACACACTATTGACATTTTGGATTGGAAAATCCTTTATGGAAGGCGTTGTATTCATTTGCTAGAGCTGCTGTAAAAAATAGCACCACATCAAGGGCAGGAACAGAGACACAGATGTAGAGAACCGATGTGTGGACATGGGAGTGAGGGGGAGTAGGATGAATTAGGAGAGTAGAATTGACATATATACATTACTATGTGTAAAATAGCTAGCTAGTGGGAGCCTGCTGTATAATGCAGGGAGTTCAGCTCAGTCTGTGATGACCTAGATGGGTGGGATGTGGGTGGGGTGGGAGGGAGGTCCAAGAGGAAGGGGATACATGTGTATGTGTGTATTTCATTGTACAGCAGGAACTAACACAACATTGTAAAGCAACAATAAAAATTTAAAAATAGTATAAAAAACTCGCTATCTCAAACAGTTGACATTTATTTTCTCACAGTGCTGAAGGCTGGAAGTCTGAGATCAAGGTGTGAGTCCAGTTGGTTCTTTCTTGGGGATGAGAAGGAGAATTTGTTCCATGCCTCTTTCCTAGCTTCTGGTGGTTTGCTGGCAGTCTGACATTCCTTGGCTTTTGCTGCATCACCCCAATCTCTGCCTTCATCTCCACATGGCATTCTCCCTGTGTGTGTCTGTGCCCAAATTTCTCTTTTTGTAAAGACACCAGTCATATTGCATTAGGGGATCACCCTACTGCAGTATGACCTTGTCTTATATTTGTAATGACCCTATTTCCAAATAAGGTCACATTCTGAGGTCCTAGGGATTAGGACTTCAACATGTGAATTTTGAGGGACACAACTCAACTCATAACAGATGTTTAGCATGAGACAGAAAAGAAAGGAGGGAGAGAGAGAGAAAAGGAGCAGTCCCCAACATCCAGAAGTTGTCCTGGCACCCACAGGTAGGCTGTTATTCTCTTATTAGACATAAAAAATCTCATAGAATACTAACCTCAGACAAGGTTATTCTGAGACTATGCCAAAATGAGACAAAGCCAAGCCATGTTATAATGTTGTCTAAGCATAGGCAAAAACAAGGTCACTGTGCCATCCGCACTATAGCAAACATCCCTCTCTCTTGGTTAAAATCAGTCGGCCCTTCACATCAGGTGGCCAAAGTATTGGAGCATCAGCTTCAGCATCAGTCCTTCCAGTGAATATTCAGGGTTGATTTCCTTTAAGATTGGCTGGTTTGATCCCTTTGTAGTCCAAGGGACTCAAGAGTCTTCTCTAGCATCACAGTTTGAAAGCATCAATTCTTTGGTGTTCAGCCTTCTTTATGATCCAACTCTCACTTCCGTACAACTACTGGAAAAACCATAGCTTTATATGGACTATACGGAAGAACTGACTCATTGGAAAAGACCCTGATGCTGGGAAAGATTGAAGGCAAAAGGAGAAGGGGGTGACAGAGGATGAGATGGTTTGATAGTACCACTGGCTCAGTGGACATGAATTTGAGCAAACTCCAGGAAATAGTAGAGGACAGAGGAGTCTGGCATGCTGCAGTCCATAAATTCACAAAGTTGGACATGACTAGGAACTGGACAACAATAACAACTTGGTTAAAATGAGTGACTGCTACTTTTCTATCAATTTCAGCATTATCCTTACTCTAGGCTGCCTTCCCCATAGATTTAAAGGCTTATTGAGATGCCAAATAATAAATCTGCTCTCACTTTGTGACAGCATCCAATCTAGAGTGAGCCTGCAGTTCCTTAGACCCTTCCCCAAACCACTCAACTGAAGCCCAGATTCTATGATTTGTTCTCTCTAACACCCTCTTACCTAGATGTCCCACAGTTCCCCACGTTCTTCCTCACTGCAGTGAGTAATTAACCCAACTTGTTTAACTACAGGTATGTTCCTGGGGGTGGGGGGTCTTTGGCTAAAGGGCAATGACAAGCAGCATCCTTGATCTCTACCCTCTAGATGCCAATAGCACCTCCGCCCTCCCAACTGTCCCTAGATGTTGTCACATGTGGTGGCTCAGACAGTAAAGAATCTGCCTGCAATGCTGGAGACCCATGTTTGATCCCTAGGTTGGGAAGATCCCCTGGCAAAGGAAATGCCTACCCACTCCAGTATTCTTGCCAGGAGAATCCCATGGGTAGAAGAGCCTGGCGGGCTACAGTCCATGGGGTTGCAAAGAGTCGGACATGACGGAGCAACTAACACTTTAACTTCACTTTCAGACCCTGTTTCAGAGTCTGGAACCCCTAAGTCCTGGCTGGATGGTTGGAGAGTCGAACTTTTTGAATCATCTTTCTAAACCTTGATTTACTGAAGTTTTAGAAGACTTAGCTCTGAGTCAATAGGACAATATACAGTCCACACACCTACACTCCCTTGATTTCTGAAAGCAGAATTCAGGGGTAGGGGGAGGAATGCAATCCAGGTAAATGCCATCTCTGGTCAGGGGCCAGTGTGGGTCTGAGATTGTCTCAGTTGGAATGTAGGAGTAACATGCACATATTGTTTACTATAAATGTGTGTTGGATTCAAGAAAGAGTAAATACTCGCCAGAATTGTGTCTCCATCTCTACAAAATTCACAATTGTACTTCACTTGTTCTGTTGAGAACAGACATAATAGACTGTATACCATGAGGCAGGGGTACACAATGAGGAAAAAACATTGTTCCTCTTGTGAAAACTGTAAATCTGGTTATAAGACAGACAGGTTTGTGCATTTATGCAAGAGGTAGGTTCTGAGCTCTGGAGAAAGGCTTTGGGAGAGGGTGCAGAGGCTTAAGGGGCTTCCCAGGTGGCGCTAGTGGTAAAGAACCCGCCTGCCAATGCAGGAAATGTAAGAGATGTGGGCTTGATCCCTGGGTGGGGAAGATCCCCTGGAGAAGGGTATGGCAACTCACTCCAGTGTTCTTGGCTGGAGAGTCCCATGGACAGAGGAACCTGGTGGGCTACAGTCCACAGAGTTGCAAAGAGTTGAATATAACTGAAGTGACTTACCACACATGCACACAGGCTCAATGAGTCAAAGAAGCCTTAAGACAAATTTTTAAAAATAGTTTGAACTAAATAAAAATGAAACTAAAACTCCCTAATTTGTGGAATGCAGCAAAGCAATGCTTACTTAGTTGTTGTTCAGTCACTAAGTTGTGTCCGACTCTGCAACCCCATGGACTGCAGCACACCAGGCTTCCCTGTCCTTCACTATCTCCTGGAGTTTGCTCAAGCTCATGTCTGTTGCTCAGACTCACATCCAACCATCTCATCCTCTGTTGCCCCCTTCTTCTTCTGCCCTCTAGGGAAGTTTAAAAGGCATTTTGGCTTCTGCCTTGCTTTCTGGGATCTCTTGCTTTAGTGGAAGCCATCCACCATATTGTGAGGATACTCAGGCAGCCCCTTGGGGAGACACCTGTACCACATAACTGAAGTATCTCAGCCAAAAGCCAGCACTAATTCATTAGCTGTGTAAGTGATCCAACCTGCAAGGGGAGCTTCTGGCTCCACTCCAGCCTTCAGATGACTGCAGCCCAAGAGATCCAAAGCCAGAACTGTGCAGCCAAGCTTCTCCTGAGTTCCTGACTCCTCAAAACTGTGTGATATAATTAACATTTACCATTGTTTTAAGCTGCTAAATTTAGGGGAAATTTGTGGTGTTTCTGAGCTCTTTGAGAGTCTCAGTCCAGGGTTCCAGAGTCCTGAGTTTCTTGTAACCTGTATGCATATCTGCATGTTTTAAGCATTCTGTGTTTCACATTTTCAGGTCTCTGATCTCTGGGTTCTCTCTCTCTATGTTTTAGATGTCTGAACTAATTGAGGATCTAGGTCTAGAATTATGGGAGTTCTGGGATGTTTTTCTGTTCATGTCCAGAATGTGATCATAACTACTTGGGATTTGTGACCCCAGGGTATAATGTCTCTAAAATACCTTGTATTGGGGTCCAGGATTTGGACTTTCTGAGCCCTCTGGCAGTCTGTGTTCTGGGTGTGAGGACATTGAGGCCTTTAGGAGTTTGTGTCTCAGATTTCACAGCCCTGAACTCTTTGGAGGATGTGTACAGGTTTTGTTTGTTCTTTGAACTATAGGGATTTTTAGGGTCCAGAAAGATATATCACCGAGGTGACTAGAGTCTGCATCCAGAGTACTGGGTGACAGAACAGTTTGGGCCACCGAGTTCCTGGATTTGAAGTTTCTGTGGTGTTTGAGAGTCTGTGTTCAGATATTAATATGACTGATTTTGAGGGCAGGGGGAATCTGTGTCCTAGGGTTTCAGCCCCCTGAACTGTTTAAGGGTGTTGTAATGTTCCTGTGCTGTTGTTGGATGTATGTCCCAAATGTCTGGGATCCCTGACATGACTGTGGCTGAATGTTGCAGTATACAAGGTCTCTGTTCATAGATGTATATACCAGGGTGTGAGGTATCTGAGCTCTTTGAGTGTGTGTCTGAGATCATGAGGGCTCTCTGATATGTTTGGGTGTTGTTTCCCAGGATGAAAGACTTCTGACTTGGTTGTGGGTGTATATTCCAGGATGTGAGTTGTCTGATCTGTTTGGGTGTGAATGTCCAGAGTGTGAGGTTTCTGCTCTGTTGTGGGTATACATCCAATGATATAAAGTTTTGATCTACTTGTGGGTATATATCTCAGTGTATGAGTTCTCTGATCTGTTTGTCATTGTATGCTACAGAATTTGAGGTCTTTCTTCTTGGGTGTATGTCAAGAGTATGAAGTCCTTATCTATTTTGGGGGCTTATACCCTTGCTGGCTCAAGTAGTAAATAATCTGCCCACCAATGCAGGAGACACAAGAGATTCAGGTTCGATCCCAGGGTCAGGAAGATCCCCTGGAGGAGGAAATGACAACCCGCTCCAGGATTTTTGCCTGGAGAATCCCATGGACAGAGGAGCCTGGCAGGCTACAGTGTATAGGGTCACAAAGAGTCAGACACGACTGAAGCGGCTGAGCACGCACCCTTGGATATTAGAGCTCTGATCTCTTTGTAGGTGTTTGTGCCTGTGTATGAGCTCTCTGATCTGTTTGTGGTATATGTCCCAAGATATGAGGTCTCTGAGCTCTTTGTGGATATATTGCCCTGGTTATTACATTTCCCAGATTTTTTGGTGTGGTTTTCTGAGAGTATAAGTACTCTGATCTGTTTGTTGGGTGTGCGTTGCATGATGTTAGGACTATTCTATCTGAGGGTGAATGTCCCAGAGTGTGAGGTCTCTGCTTAGTTTGTGAGTGCGGGTGTGAGGTCTCTAAAATGTTTGTGGGTGTGGTTCCCAAGATGTAAGTTCCTTGAAGTCTTTGTGGGTGTATGTCCCACAGTATGAAATCTGTCATCTATTTCTGGGTGTATGTCCCAAAATGAGGTCTCACTTCTCTGTCCTTGTATATGTCTCAGTATATGAGGTCTCTCTTGATGGGTATATGTCAAGGATATGGGTGTATGTCAAACTCTCTGATATTTTTCTATTTGTATACCCCAGGGAATGAGGTCTCTGATCTTTGGGGTTTTATTTTGGGGGGGTTGCATAATGTGAGTTTTCAAGTATGTTTGTGACTGCATGACTTATGATGTGGCTCTCTGATCTCTTTGGACATGTGTATCCTATGGTATAAAGTGTCTGAGCTCTTTGTTGGTGTATATCCCAAGCGTGAGGTTTCTGATATGTTGGGTGGTATATTTCCAAGAATGTAAGGTCTCTGATCTGTTTGTTGCTATATACCAATATGTGAGTCTGTTTTCCTTGGTGTATGTCGAGGCTTGTTTGTGTGTATATTTCCCGGGTTATGAGGTCTCTGATCTGTTTCTGGGTGTATGTCACAGAGTAAGAAGTCCCTGATCTGTTTGTCCACAGAAGTCTCTGTATGTAAGGTCTCTGATCTTTTCATGACTATATCAAGAGTTTGAAGTCTTTCATCTCTTATGGTTATTATTCCAAGGTGTGACATCTGTGTTGTGTTTGTGGCTTTCTGTCTTGGAATTTTAGGTATCTGGGTTGTTTCTGCAATATCCCAGGATGTGATGTCTGCTGTTTCATTGTGTGTAGGTCTCAGCTGTGAGGTCCTGACCTGTTTATGGGTATATTCATCAGAATGGGAGATCTGTGATATGTTTGTGGGTGTCTGTCCCAGCACATGAGGTCACTCATTTGTTTGTGCATGTAGCTCCCAGGATCTGAGATCTTCATGTCACTATAATTACCAGTATGTGAGGTATCTTTCATGAGTGTATGCCAAGAATGTAAGTCCTCTGATATGTTTGTGAGTTGAATAAACCTAGTTGTAAGGTTTCTTTCTGTCCATGGATTAGGTCTCAGTGTGTGAGGCCCATGAGGTCTTTTGGGGTGTAAGTCCCAAGGTGTGAGGTCTCTTATCGGTTTGGGGGATTATATAATGGTTTATGATTTTTTTAGGGTTATGTTCCTTTTTGTCATTGTATGTTTAAGGGTGTGAGATCTGTGACTGTTTGTCATTGTATGTTCCAATATGTGAGGTCTCTCACATGGGTGTATGTGAGAAAAATGTAGTCTTTGATCTATTTGTGGTAGTATGTCCCTTGATGTTCTTGACGTCCCTTGATGTTCTCCTCTATTCCTGTTCTCCTCTATTCCTTTCTCCAGAGAGAGAGGTAAGTTCTCTCATCTGAGCAACAGTATATGGCCTGTGATATGAGGCCTCAAATTTATTTGTTGGTATAGTCCCAGGATATGCGCTCTCTCCTCTCTTTTGAGTGATATATTCCAATTTGAGAGGACTCTGCTTTGCTTCTGGATGTTTTTCCCAGTATATGGGGTCTCTGATCTGTTTGTGGTGGATACTGCAGGATTTGAGTTCTTTGGTATATTATGTTTGTATGTCTCAGGTTGTGAGGTTCCTAGTCTCTCTGTGGGTGAACATCACAGAAGGGGTTGTCTGATCTGTGTTTGTCAAGGGTGTAATGCATGATCTGATTGTGCATTTATGTCCCAGGATGTAAGGACCACAGCTGTTTGCAGGCATTTGTCCCAGGATGTGAGGTTTCTGATCTGTTGGGGTATGTTTGTCCAGGGGTGAGACTTCTAATCTGTTTTAGGGTACATATTCCAGGATGTAAGGTCTCTGATCTCATTGTGGATATAATTCCCAGGATTTGATTGAATGATTCTCTGATCATTTGTGACTTTCTCTACCTTTTAATAGGTGTACATCCCAGGCTGTCAGTTCTCTGATCTTCTAGGAGGATTATTTCCCAAGATTTAAAATTTCTTTCTTTCTTTTTGGCTGTGCTGGGTCTTCGTTGCTGCATGCAGGCTTTCTCTAATTGTGGCAAGCAGGGAGGGGGGGCTACTCTCTAGTTGCAGTGCACAAATTTTTCATTGTGGTGGCTTCCCTTGTTATGGAGCACAGGCTTTAGGGCACTCAGGCTTCAGTAGTTGCAGCTCCCAGGCTCTAGAACACAGGCTTCATAGTTGTGGCTCATTGGCTTCTTTGTTCCACGGCATGTGGGATCTTCCCAGATCAGGGATCAAACTCATGTCTCCTGCATTGGCAAATGGATTCTTCACCACTGAACCACCAGGGAAGCCCAGGATTTGAGATTTCTATTTTGTTTGTGGGTACATATGAAGTTTTAGATCTCTTAGGGTGTGTATGACTAGAGAATGTAAGGCTTGTGACCTCTTTGTGGGTGTGTTTCATGGTATGAGGTCTATTCTCTGTTCATTCCTATGTTTCAATGTGTGATGTCTGCTCTTGAATTTTGTCAAGGATGCAAGTGCTCTAATCTGTTTGTTTTATATTCCAGGACTTGAAGACTCTGATCTGCTTGGTGGTGAATATCCCAGAGTGAGGTGTCTGAGCTCTTTGTATGTATATGTCCCAGGGAGGGAGGGTCATGACGGGTTTGTGGGTGTATATTGTGAGGTTTCAGATCTGTTTAGAAGTGAATTCCAGCAGGTGATGTATCTGAACTCATTTTGAGTGTATGTACCAGGCTTTGAGAGCTCTCACATGTTTGTCAGTATATGTGCTAGTGTGAGAATGCTAATCTGTTTCTGGGTGTACTACCCTACATGTGAGGTCTCTGAACTCTTTGTAGGCTTATGTTGCAGGATTTTAGGTCTATGATTTCTTTATGGCTATATTTTCCAGGTTTTTAGGTCCCTGATCCGTTTGTGGGTATATAAATCACATATGAGTTCCCTGATTAGTTTGTGGGTGTGTGTCTCCCAGGACATCATGTCTCGACTGATTTATGCATGTACATCTCTGTTCAGCTGAATACTGGCCCTCAATAATATCCCCATCTCAGTCCCTAGTGAAAGTGTTAGTCATTGAGTCATGTCTGACTCTGCAACCCCAGGCTCCTCTGTCCATGGGATTCTTTAGGCAAGAATACTGGAGAATTGCCATTTCCTGGGATCTTCCTGACCCAGGGATCGAACCTGGGTCTCCTGCATTGCAGGCAGATTCTTTACCATCTGAGCCACCTGGGAAGCCTGTGACTATGTTAACTTTCTGGCAGAAAGGACTTTGAAGATTTGATTAAGTTAATCACCAGGAGGCTGGGAGTTTATCCTGGATTATCCATGTGGGCCCAGTGTAGTCACTAAGGTCCTTACGTGTGGGAGGCACGATGGTGAGAGTCAGAAATGACACTGTGACAATGCAGACTGTCTAAGAAGGTGATGTAATGATGGAAGCAGAGTTGGAGAAGGAGATTTGACAGCTGAAACAGAGAGAAGAGAGATCAGAGAGACATTTGAAGATGAAACGCTGCTGGCTTTGAAGATGGAGGAAGGGACCATGAACCAAGGACTGCAGACAGCCTCTAAAACTGGAAAATGAAAGGAAGTGCATTTTCCTGGAGCTTCCTGGAGGGAAGTAGCTCTGCCGACAACTTGACTTTATCTCTGTAAGACTCAATTTTAGGTCTCTGACCTATAGAAGTGTAAGATAATAAATTAGTGTTGTTTTACAATACCAAGATTTTAGTGATTTGTTATAGGAAATGAAGAGTGTCCTGGGTTGTGATGTCTCTATCTGATTGTCAGTGCCCATCCCAGGATGAGAACTCCATTATCTGTTGGTGAATGTGTGTCAGACGGTGTGAGGGTGTGCCCCCCAATTTTTGGTCTCTGAGCTGTTTGTTCCTGTGTGTCTCAGAATGTGAGGTCTCCAATCTGTATGTTTGTGTCCTAGGATATGAGGTCTTTGAGCTGATTCAGGATGTGTGTCCAGTATTTGAGGTCTATTTTTTGGGGGGTGGGGGTCGTGCCACTTTGTGGGATCTTAGTTCCCTGACCAGGGATTGAACCTGGGCTTACAGCAGTGAAAGCACAACACCTATAACCATTGGACCGTCAGGGAATGCCCATAGTATATGAGCTCTTTAATAAGGTACCTGGGGTTTGCATTCCAGGTTATTAGGTCTCGGGTGTGTTTCAGAGGTATTTCTGATGTTAATGAACTTTCTGCTTTTCTCAGTGATATATCTACCATAATATGAATTCTCGAACCTATTTTGTTATAAATATCTAGAGTGTGAGGTTTCAAAGAGCTCACTGTGAGTTTATGTCCCTTGGCCTGAATCCTCTGATCTCTTGTGAGTACCTATGCTTGGCTTTGAGCTCTCTGATCTCTTTGTGGGTATATGTCACAAGATATTCGTTCTGTCATCTGTTTCTGGATCTTTTTCATAGTATGTCTTATCTCTGATGTTCTTGTGAATATCTGTTGCAGGACTCTGTGGTTGTATATGGTCTCTGAAGTGTTCTGGAGTATGTCCCATGATGTGAGTCCCCTGATCTGTTTGTTGGTATATTTCTCAGAGTATGAGGTCTCGGGTCTCTTTGAAGGCATAGACTGCAGGGTTTGAGGTCTGTGGTCTCTTTGTGGTTACGTGTCCAGGTTGTGAGGTCTCTAATCTGTTTGTTGAGGTGTATCCCAGGGTGTGAACTCTCTGATCCCTGTGTGTGTTGGGTGGGGGGAGCAGTACATGTCTAATGGTATAAAGATTCAGATCTGTTTTCTGGTAAATGAACCGGGTTGAAAGGACTCTGATGTGTTTGAGGGTGTTTTCCCAGGACGTGAGTTCTTTGATCTGTTTCTGGACACAGATCTTAGGACGTGTGGTCTCAGAGCCCTTTGTGGATGTACATCCCAGGTGTGAGTTCCCTGAGCTGTTGGAGGGTGTATATCCCAGGGTGTTAGATATTGATACTTTTGGTGTTATTTGCAAGCATATGATATTTCTGATTTGATGCTTTTGAACTGTGGTGTTGGAGAAGACTCTTGAAAGTCCCTTGGACTGCAAGGAGATCCAACCAGTCCATCCTAAAGGAAATCAGTCCTGAGTGTTCATTGGAAGGACTGATGTTGAAGCTGAAACTCCAATACTTTGGCCACCTGATGTGAAGAGCTGACTCATTTGAAAAGACCCTGATGCTGGGAAAGATTGAAGGCAAGAGGAGAAGGGGGTGACAGAGGATGAGGTGGTTGGATGGCATTACCGACTCAATGGAGATGAGTTGGAGTAAACTCTGGGAGTTGGTGATGGACAGGGAGGCATGGCATGCTGCAGTCCATGGGGTTGCAAAGTCAGACATGACTGAGCGACTGAACTGAACTGATGCTAAAACATATGATGGGATGAGAGGTGTATTATGTGTTAAAGTGTGTATATCCAAGGTATGAGGTTTCTGAGTTCTTTTTGAGTGTATATCTCAGAGTTGAGGTCTCTGATCTGTTTGCAGGTATGTGTCCCAGGATTTGAGCTCTCTAATCTCTTTGTGGGTGTATGTGCCAAGATGTAAAGTATCTTTAATCACTCTGGGAGTGTGTTCCAGGATATGAGCTCTCTGACATATTGTGGGTTCTTATTGCTGGGTTTGAGGTCTCCAAACCATTTCTGATAGTATTTCTCAGACGAGGTCTTTGATCCATTTGTGTGTGTATCATGGTAACTGAAGTTTTTTTCCTAGTCTCTTCTGCTTATTAGGCAAGGGTATGAGGTCTGTTTGAGTGGGAGTATGTGTCCCCAATTTGTGAGGTTCCAGACCTGTTCCATACACCTGTTTGTGGGTGTATGTCCCACGATGTACATCTCTTTGCTCTCTTTAGATGCCTGTCTGAGGGTCGGAGGTCTCTGATCCCTCTCTAGATGTGTGACTCTGGATGAGGGATGTGAACTATTTCTGGTGTATGCCCCAGGATTTTAGGTCTCTGAGCTTTTTGTAGGTGTGTGTTTTGTGATATGACGTCTCTAATTTTAAATGTCTGTCTCTGCTCTGCTGACTTAAAGCCTTCTCAGTTTAGTTCAGTCGCTCAGTCGTGTCCGACTCTTTGTGACCCCATGAATCACAGCACGCCAGGCCTCCCTGTCCATCACCAACTCCCGGAGTTCACTCAGACTCATGTCCATCGAGTCAGTGATGCCATCCAGCCATCTCATCCTCTGTCGTCCCCTTTTCCTCCTGCCCCCAATCCCTCCCAGCATCAGAGTCTTTTCCAGTGAGTCAACTCTTCGCATGAGGTGGCCAAAGTACTGGAGTTTCAGCTTTAGCATCATTCCTTCCAAAGAACACCCAGGGCTGATCTCCTTTAGGATGGACTGGTTGGATCTCCTTGCAGTCCAAGGGACTCTCAAGAGTCTTCTCCAACACCACAGTTCAAAAGCATCAATTCTTCGGTGCTCAGTCTTCTTCACAGTCCAACTCTCACATCCATACATGGCCACTGGAAAAACCATAGCCTTGACTAGACAGACCTTTGTTGGCAAAGTAATGTCTCTGCTTTTCAGTATGCTATCCTTGTCCAATGTCCTCAACCTTGAAAACTATGAAAATGTGACCTTACATGTTAAAAGGTACTTGGCAGATACGATTAAGTTAAGCATTTGCTTTTCAAAATGTATTTTTAATTGAAGTATAGTTGATTTACAATGTTAATTCCTGCTGTACAGCACAGTGGCTCCGTTACACACATATATACATTCTTTTTATATTCTTTTCCATTATGATGTATGCCAGGATATTGAATATAGTTCCCCATGCTATACAGTAGGACCTTGTTAAATTAACCATCTTGAGATGGGGAGATTTTCTTAGATTGTCTAGGTGGGTCCAATGTAATCGCAACATCCTGAAATGAGGGGGTTGTTGTTGTTCAGTGGCTAAGTTGTGTCCGACTCTTTGCAACCCCATGGACTGCAGCACACCAGGCCTCCCTGTCCCTTTCCATCTCCTGGAATTCACCCAAGTTCATATCCGTTGAATCAGTGATGCCATCCAAGCATCTCATTCTCTATCACCCTCTTCTCTTTTTGCCTTCAATCTTTCCCTGCATCAGGGTCTTATATTCCAATGAGTTGGCTGTTTGTGTCAGGTGGCCAAAGTTTTGGAGCTTCAGCTTCAGCATCAGTCCTTCCAGTGAGTATTCAGGGTTGATTTCCCTTAGGATTGACTGGTTTGATCTCCTTGTTGTCCAAGGGACTCTCAAGAGAGGGACAGAATGGTTATTGTCAGGAATGGAAATGACAAAAGCCAGATCAGACACAGTGATCTGACGTGAAGATGTTTGTGGGTATATGTCCCAGCTTGTGAAGTCTTTGCGTTGTTGATGGGAGTCTGTCTTAGGCTGTGACATCTCTAATTGTTTGTACATATGTGTCCGGGCAACTAATAGGCTCCAGCAAAGGGCATGTGCCAGGGAGCCCTAATCAAGGGGGAGATAATGAGAGAAGCAGAGACAGAGAAGGAGATGTGATGACCCAGGCAGAGATCAGAGAGATTTGAAGATGAAGTGCTTATGGCTTTGCAGGTGTAGGAAGGGGCCCAGGACCAAGAATCCACGTGGCTCTGGAAACTGGAAAAGGCAAGGAAATGGATTCTCTTTAGAGTCCCCAGAAGGAAGACAGCTCTGTTTACATCTGATTTTAGAACTGACTGGAAGACCCACTTTTGGGTTTCTGACCTACACATATGTAATATAATAAATAAATGTGTGTTTTTTCATGACACTAAGATTGTGGTGCTTTGTTAGAACAGCAATAAGAAAAGGATACAGTGTCCTGGATCACGACACCTCTATCTGGCCATCTGAGGATGTGAGCTCCACGGTGTTTGTGAGTGTATGTCTGATGGCAAGGGTCTTGGATCTGTGTGTGTGAGTGTGTGAGCCCAGGTGAGAAGTCTCTGACCTGTTTGAGAGTGTGTCCCCCTAAAATTGTAGACTCTGAGGTTTTTGTGGGTGTATGTCTCAGAACATGTGGGCTCTGATCTGTTTGCAAGTGTGTGCCCCAGGACATGAGGTCTCTGTACTGATTTTATGTGTACATATGTGAGGTCTCTGAGGTGTCTGTGAATTATGTTTAGGTTGCTAGGTCTTGGATGTTTCATAGGTGTTTCTGAAATACGAGATTTCTGATTAATTTGGTGATGTACGTATATATACATACATATACACATGTACTTACATATACACATATATATACACATGTAGATGTATACATATACATATATGTATATATCTCTGATCTATTTCAGTGTGTATATCCAGGTGTGGGGCTTCCCTGATGGCTCAGCAGGTAAAGAATCTGTCTGCAGTGCTGGAGACACAAGGGAAGCTAGTTTGATCCCTAGGTCAGAAAGATCCCTGAAGAATGAAATGTTAACCCATTCCAGTATTCTTTCCTGAAAAATCCTGTGGACAGAGGATCCTGGCAGGCTAAAGTCCAAAGGGTTGCAAAGAGTTGGACATGACTGAGTGACTAAGCACACAAGCACACACATCCAGGTGTGAGATTTGAAGCTCATTATGGGTGCATTTTGTATGGCTTGAGGTCTCTGATCTTTTTGTGGGTTTGTGTCTCAAGATATGAATCCTTGGAACTCTTTGTGGGTGTTTTGTGAAGATGTCAGGTATACAATCAGCCTCAAGCTGTTTTTCCTAGAATGTGAGGTCTCTTCCTTGATTGTGGGTGTGTGCTGCGGGACTTGAGCGCTCTACTATGTTTGTGAGTGTATGTCTTGGGTTGCAAAGAGTCTCTCCTCTGTGTGGGTACATTTGTCATATGAGGTCTCTGTTCTGTTTTCACCTTTCTATCACAGAATTTGTTTCTGGTTCTTTGTGTGTGTTTGTCAGGGATGTGAGATGTCTTCTATTTTTGGTTATATGTTTCAGTTTGTGAGGTCCCTGCCTTGTTTGTGGGTAGATGATGTGCACAGAACATGGGCCTCACTCCTTTTTTGGATGTATGGCCAAGGGTTGGAGATCTCTGACCTCTTTGGAATTATATGGCACGGAATGTGAAGTCTTTGAGCTACTTATTGGTATGTGTCTCAGGATGGGGTGTTTTAAATTGTGTGTGGAGGTATATGTGGGGTTGTTGGAATAAAGGTCCCTGAAAGATGTCCATGCCCTAATCTCTGGAACAAGTCAAAAAGTCCTTTGTAGATGTGAAGTAATCATCTTGAGATGAAGGAGGTTGTTCTGAATTTTCCAGGTGTGCACAAGGTAATCATAAGGGTCCTTATAGGAGAGAGGCAGAACAGTCGGTCAGGGAAGATGTCAGATGTAATGACAGCAGTAAAGATCAGAGAGAAAGATTTGAAGATGAAACGCTGCTGGCTTTGAAGATGGAGGAAGGAGTTACGAGCTAAGGAATGCGGGCATCTTTAGAAACTGGAAAAGGCAAGGAAACATTTGATTCTCCCCGAGGGCCTCCAGGAGTGACACAGCTCTGCCAACAACTTGGGTTTAGCCCTTTGAAACCCATTTTTGGCTTCTATAATAAATGTGTGCTGTTTTATGACACTAAGATTGTGACTTGTTACAGCAGCAATAGGAAATGAAAACAATGTCTCAGGTTACGTTGTCTCTATCTGATTGTCAGGGCACATCCCAGGGTGTGAACTCCATGATCTGTTTGTTAATGTGTGTCTGATGGTGGGAGGTCTCTGATCTGTGTGCGGGTGTATGAACCATGTTGAGAGGTCTTTGAATGTTTGAGAGGGTGTGTCCCAGAACTTGTGGTCTTACAGCTGTTTGTGGGGATATGTCTCAGGATGTGAGGTCTCCACACATTTTTTTGGTACGTGTCCTTGCATATGAGGTGTCTGACCTGATTTAGAGAGGACATTCCAATATCTGAGGTCTCTGCAATGTTTGTGGGTTGCATTTC
This sequence comes from Bubalus bubalis, assembly GCF_019923935.1. Lineage (NCBI taxonomy): Eukaryota > Metazoa > Chordata > Mammalia > Artiodactyla > Bovidae > Bubalus > Bubalus bubalis. The sequence goes on from NC_059181.1 coordinate 55,969,162, forward strand.
AGTTTGTTAGGTCTCTGATATGCTTGGGGGTATTTCTGGTGATATGAGGTTTTTGATTTGTTTGATCATGTGTTTACCAGAATGTTAGATCTCTGATTTGTTTAGGTTTGTATGTCCAGTGTGTGAGGGAGTCCAGAGCTCCTTGTGGGTGTATGTCCTTGACTTGAGGACTCGGATCTGTTTGCTAGTATGTAGTACATGAGCTCTCTGATCTGTTAATGGATCTATGTTGAAAGATGTCAGGTCTCTGCTGGTGTTTTCTTAACCTGTAAGGTCTCTGATTGTGGTTGTGCATTGCAGGATTTAAGGTCTCCATTTGTGGGTCTCAGGTACCTATGATCTCAACATTGTTTGTCAAACATATCCCAGGATTTGAACTTTCTGATCTGTTTGTTATATATGAACCAGGGCTTGAGGTTTCTGATCTATTTGTGGGTGTGTGTTGCAGAGTTTGAAGTCTGTGGTCTTTTTGTGACTTCATGGGAGGGTTGTGAGGCTTTCATCTGTGTGTGGATATATATCCTAGGATTTCAGGTCCCTGATCTGTTTGATGATGTATGTCACATGTGAGGCCTCCAAACTGTGTTTGAGGTCTCTGATCTGTTTATGGCTACATGTCCAGGTGCTGATGTCTGTAATCTCTTTGTTGGCCTGTGTCCCAGGATGTGAATGCCCTGATCTGTTGGTAGGTAGCATCTGATGCTATGAAATGTCTGATGTGTTCACTGGCTAGTGAACCAGAGTGTGAAGTCTCCGACCTATGCCAAGGTGTTCTTCCAGGATCTTAGTTCTCTCATCCATTTGCTTTCAGCATGCTCTAGGAAGTATTCAATCTCTGAACTCTTTATGGATATTCATTCCAAGAATATGAGTTCTCTGTGCCATTGGTGTGTGCATGTGCCAGGTTGTCAGATTTCTGAGGTTTGGGGAGGATACTTCCAAGCTTATGAGATTTCTAGTTTGTTTGCCTAGATAGATAGATAGATATATGTCTGTGTCTATGATGCGAAGAGCTGACTCATTTGAAAAGACCCTGATGCTGGGAAAGATTGAGGGCAGGAGGAGAAGGGGACAACAGAGGATAAGATGGTTGGATGGCATCACCGACTCAATGGACATGGGTTTGGGTGGACTCCGGGAGTTGCTGATGGACAGGGAGGCCTGGCGTGCTGCAGTTCATGGGGTCACAAAGAGTCGGACACGACTGAGTGACTGAACTGACTGACGGACTAGTGTCTATATCTATATACTTACCTGATCTGAAGGTATGTACTTCCCAGGTGGCACTAGTGGTAAAGAACCCATCCAGTGCAGAAGGCGTAACAGACGTGGGTTCTATCCCTGAGTCTGAGTCAGGAAGATCCCCTGGAGGAGGGTGTGGCAACCCACTCCAGTATTGTGGCCTGGAGAATCCCATGGACAGAGGAGTCTGGCAGGCTACAGTTCAGAGGGTTGCAAAGAGTCAGACATGATGCAGAGTTGAACATGATTGAAGCGACTTAACACATACACACATGTCTATGTCTATGTACTTATCTGATCTAAAGGTATGTATATCCAGGCTGTGAGGTTGGTGAGCTCTCAGTGGGTTATTTCCTTTGTTTTGAAACCTCTGACCTGTTTGGGAGGAATGTCCCAGAATATAAGCTCTCTGACCTTTTAAGTGTTATATGTTGTAAGCTCTCAGGCCTATGACTGGTTTCTGGCTCTTTTCCTAGCATACAAGATCTCTGGGCTTCCCTGGTGGCTCAGTGGTAAAAGAACCCACCTTCCAATGCAGGAGACACAGGTTCAATTCCTGGGTCGGGAAGATCCCCGGGAGAAGGAAATGGCAACCCACTCCAATATTCTTGCTTGGAGAATTCCATGGACAGAGGAGCCTGGCAGGCTACAGTCCATAGGGTAGCAAAGAGTCGGACACGACTGAGCAACAGAGCAAACAAGCAAATGAGGTCTCTGACTTGATGGTGGGTATATATTGCAGGATTTGAGATCTCTGATTTGTCTGTGGGTGTCTGTCTCAGGTTGTGAGTTCTCTGATCTGTTTGTGGATGTGCATGTCAAGGTGCCATGTCTCTGTACTCATTCTGGTTGTATTTCCTGTATGTAAGGTAGTTTAATGCTGCAGGATTTGAGGGCTCTGATCTCTTTTTGGTGGTATTTCTCCCGTAAGGTCTCTGATCTGTTTGTGAGCGTTTATCACAGTATGTGAGTGCCTGAGCTCTTTGTGCAGGTTTATCAAGGGTGTGAGATCCATTTAGCTCGCTGCTACATGTCTTGTTTGTGGTTTATGTCTAAGGATGTGTTTCTCTTGACAATTTGTGTGTGTGTGTCCCAGATGGTAAGCTTAATTCCAAGTGATTGAGGACACTGAGCATTTTGGTGGGTATGTGTTCCAAAATGAGTGTCTCTCTGTTCTTTTTGGGTGGATATTAAAGGGTGGGAGATGTCTCATCTGTTTGGAAGTGTGTGACTCAGAGTGAGGTCCATGAACTATTGGTGCATGTTTTTGGTGACTGAATAACAGCCCCTCTAAGAGGTCCACTCTCTAATCCCTGGAACCTATACGTATGTTACTTTATATGGAAAAGGGGGCGTTGCAGGTATGATTATGTTAGGCATCCTGAGATGAGGAAGTTATCCCCGATTACCCAGGTGGGCCCAGTGTAATCACAAGTGTCCTTATAGGAGGGACACATGAAGGTAAGAGTCAGAGAACACAATGTAGTGACAGAAGTGGAGTCAGAAAAGGCAACATGATGACATAAACAGCAATCAAAGAGACATAGAGATATAGATAGATAATAAAAAGAGAGAGAGATTTGGAGATGAAACACTGTTGACTGAAGATGGGAGGAAGGGGCCCGGAGCTTGGGAATACAGGTGGCCTGTGGGGACTAGTTTCTCCCTTCGGAACTCCAGGAGACCAGCTCTGCTGCCACCTTAACTTTGACCTTGTAAGGCTCCTTGCCAGTCTTTTGATCTGCAGAAATGTAAGATAAGAAACTTCTTTTATGACAGTAGGATTGTGGTGATTTGTTACAGCAGCAAGTTCTGAGAAGACGAAAGGCCTGCATCTTCAAGAAATGGAATAGGGAATTCCCTGGTGATCCAGTGGTTAGGACTTCATGCTTTCACAGCTGAGGTCCTGGGTTCAATCACTGGTCAGGGAACTAAGATCCCCACAGGCTGCACAATGTGACCCAAAAAAATTAAAAAAAGAAATGGAGTAAATGTAGCCTTCTTTTCTAGAAGGAAAGAAAGAAGGAAGGAAGGTAGGAAGGATGAGAAGGAGGGGGGAAGAGAGGGAAAAGAGAAGAATACAATGTCCCAGGTTGTGAGGTCTCTGGTTGTTAGTACACACCCAAGAACGTGAATGCCATGATCTGTGAGTGTGTGTCTGCTGATGGAAGGTCTCTGGTTTGTGTTCGAGTATTTGAACCAGGGTGTGAGGTCTCTGTTGTCTTTGATGTTGCATGTCCCAGAATTTGTGGGCCCAGCTGTTTTGGAGTAAGAGAGAAGGCCTCTGATCTGACTTTGTGTACAGGTCCCAGGATGTGAGTTCTCTGAACTGTTGAGGTATGCATGCTCAGGGTGTAAGGATGCTGAGCTCGTTGTGGGTAGATTTCCCTTTGATTGAAACCCCAGATCTGTTTCTCGGATTATGTTCCAGGATGTGAGGATTCCTGATCTGCTTTTTGTCTCAGTTTTGTGTTGAGAGGCCCCTGGTATGTTCACTGGCGAATGAAACAGGGAGTGAATCCAGGTGTATATGCCATCATGGGAATTCTCTCATTTGTTTGTGTGTACTTGTCTGATAGTGTGAAGTGTCTGGTCTTTTTATGGGGGAATGAATAAGAGTGTGAGGTCTCTGATGTGCCTGACGGTGTTTTCGCAGGAGGTGAGTTCTCTGATCTGTTTCTCAGTGCATGTCCTAGGATATGAGGTCTCCGGTGTTTTGTGAATGTATAATACATCCCAGAGTGTGAGATCTCTGAGCTGTTTGTGGGTATTTATTCCAGGTATCTGATGTCTTATGAAGATAATTTAAGCATTTTTTTACTTGTTTGATGGCATATATGCCATGAAGTGAAAGTCTTATCTATTAAAACCTATCTATATCAATATTCATATCGCCATAGATAGATTAAAGTGAAAAGTGAAAGTGTTAGTCACTCAGTCATGTCCGACTCTTTGCAACCCTTTGGACTGTAGCCCGCCAGGCTCCTCTGTCCATGGATTCTCTAGGTAAGAATACTGGAGTTGCCATTCCCTTCTCCAGGGGATCTTCCCGACCCAAGGATTGAACCCGGGTCTCCTGCATTGCGGGCAGATTTTTTACCATGTAAGCCACTAGGGAAGCCCAGATAGACAGAGATATATCCAGGATGTGAGATTTCTGAGTTCATTCTGGGTGTGTGTTTTGGGATTGTGAGGCCTCTGATCTATTTGTGGGTGCATGTCCCACATTAACAGCCCTCTGAGGTGCTTATGGGTGTATTTCCATGCACTTGTTTCGGGGAGGATCTCTGTAGGTATGTATCCCAGGATCTGAATTCTCTGATCTCCTTGAGTCTGTGTGCCCAAAGATTTCCAGTGTTTGTATTTATCTGGGTGCATTTATCAGCACGTGAGGTTTGTAACCTGTTTGTCAGTTCATATTGCAAGATTGAAGGTCTCTGGTGTGATTTGGGTTGTATTTCTCAGACCGAGTCTTTGATCTTTTGTGCATCTATGCCACATGCGAGTGTGTCATCTCTTTGGGTGGGTTTGTATGCGGTCTGTTTCATTTGAGGTTATATGTCCCAGTTTATGAGATCCCTGACCTGTTTGTGTGTGTATGTCAGAGAATGTGGGCTTTTTTCTGCCCTTTGTGTGTGTACATATCCCAGAGTCAGAGAGGGTCTATTTGGGCATCCTAGAATGTGGGTCCCTCTTTGTGGGAGTTTATCCCAGGATGTCAGGTCCTTCTTTTCTTTGGGGGTGTATGTCCCAGAGAGTGCATTCTCTTATGTCTTTGTGGGTCTGATTCTCAGAGTGTGAGGACTGTAAGCATTAATTGGTGAATGTTCCAGAATATCCAGCTCTCTTATTTTTCACAAGTATGTTCCCAGGGTAGAAGGTTTCTGAGGTATGTAACTCCAGATGTGAATTCTTTGAGCATTTCCTGGGTGTATGTACTGGGATGTGAGGCCTCTTTTTGTTTGTGCATGTATATTCTCTTTGGTTGAATAATAGATCAATGTCCTCACCCCATTCCTAGAACTTTTTAATGTGTTATCTTGCCTGGAAGAAGGGACTTGGCAAATATGTACTAGTAAGCATCCTGAGATTGGTGCAGTTATCCTGGATTACCTTGGAGGATCCAGTATAGTCACCATATAATCTTTATATGAGGGAGGCAGAACCTTCAGTATCAGAGAGGATGAAGTAACTGTTTATTGAGACATGGAGGGCTATGTGATGACAGAGGAAAGTCACAAAAAGTGATGTGATGGCAGAAGCTGAGGTGAGAGAGATTTGAACCTACAAATGCTTGGATCCTCTGTCCTCTTTGTGGGTTATGCTACAAAATGTGATGTCTACAATCTTGTGTATTTGCTAGATGTATTCTTCAGTACATGGAGTATCTAACTTGATGGTGGATGGGTGTTGCAGGATTTGATGTCTTTCTTTGTTTTGTATGCTCCAGGCTGTAAGGTCTCTGATCTTTTTGTCAATGTACACCCCAGGACTTGAGCCCTCCAATCTATTTGTGGATGTATTCCCCCATATATAAGAACCAGTATGTTTCTGTATGTGATTTGTAGGTTTTGATGTGTCTGATCTGTTGGTGAATGTCCAAGGATGTGCAGTCTCTGAGGTGTTTGTGGGTATATTTCCCAATACATGACTTTTGGGGGAGCTCTTTGTGGATGAGTATTCTGGAATGTGTGTCTCTGTCCACTTTGTGTGTCTGTTTTGCTGAATGGAGGTCTCTGATCTGTTTGTTGCTGTCTTCCCAGAATTTCAGGTCACTAATAGGTTTTGGATGTCCATCTCAGGATCTGTTATCTGTATCCTCTTTGGTTGCAGGCATCAGATGTGAGGTCTCTGATTTGTTGTATGTTCCAGGATACAAGGTTTGTGAATGGTTTGTGGGTGTGTTTTGCAGGATTTCATGTCTGTGATCTGTTTGAGTGTGTGTTCTAGGATGTAAGGTTTCTGTATTTCCTAGCATGTGAGGTCTGTGAACATTTTGTTACTCTATGTCCCAGGATGTGATAGCCCTGATATCTTCATGTGTATTGTCAAGCATTTGAGGTCTCTTAATTTGTTTCTTGCTGTTTGTTCCAGGATGTGAAATCCCAAGCTGTTTGTGGATATGTGTCCCAGGCTGTGTGGTCTCTGATCTGTTTTGGGGTGCATGTCCCAATGTTTGAGGTCTCTAGTCTCTTTGTGGATCTGTTTCCCAAGATTTCAAGTATATTTCCTAGAATGTGTGTCTCTCTCTGGCCTTTTTCAATATATGTCCCAGGGTGGGAAGTATCTGATCCCTTTGCTGTGTACATTCCATGGTATATGCTCTGTGTGACGCTCTGTGTCTTAGGGTCTGAGGTCTCTGTTGTGATTATGGGCGTATGTCCAAAGACATGAGTTATCTGACCTCTTTGGGGGTTTATGTCCCAGGATGAGAGCTCTTTCATCTAGTTCTGTGTGTATTTCAAGCTTTCAAGGTCTCTTACTTGTCTGTGGGTATATGTCCAAGGGTGTGAAGTCTTTGATCTATGTGAGGACCCATGTCCCCAGGTATCACATTTATTTGTGGATGTACTTCAACAACTCTAGTGGTGGTGTGTCTCAAGATGTGAGGATATATTCTAGTATATCCATCAACAGTGTGTGGTGTCTCATCTCTCTGGGGCTGTGTGTCCCAGATCACAAGGTTTTAACCTGTCTTTCTTGTCCTAGCATGTGAGGTCCCAGGGTGTTTTGGGTTTATGTTTCAGGATTTGAGTCTCTGGTCTTTTTGTGGGTGTGAATCTCTCATCCATTCTTTGGTTTATTTCCCAGGATATGAGTGCTCTGATCTGTTTGTGAGTATGCATCCCAGGGCTTCCTTGGTGGCCCAGCAGTAGAAGAATCTGCCTGCCAATGCAGGAGATGTGGGTTTGATCCCTGGGTCGGGAAAATCCCCTGGAGAAGGAAATGGCAACCCACTCCAGTATTCTTGCCTGGAAAATCCCATGGACAGAGGAGCCTGGCTGGCTATAGTCCATGGGGTTGCAAAAGAGTCAGACACAACTTAGCTACTAAACACCAAATGCCAACATGTGGCATGCCTGTATGTTTATGTGCAAATGTTGCAGGGATTGAGGTCTATGATGTTTGTGGTATATGTCCCTGAATGCTGTTTCTCTGAAATACTTGTGTGTATCTCAGCCTGTGTGGTTTTTGATCTTTTTGTGAGTATGTTACAGGATGTGAGGTCTGGTCTTTTGGGGCTTGTACTTCCTAGAATTTGAATTCTCTGAGCTGTTTTTGTATGTCTGTCCCAGGGTGTGAGTTTCCTGATTTGTTTGGGTGTGTGCGTCCTGCGATTTAAGGTTATTCGATGTTCTACATCCAGCATATTTTCTTTGAATTATATTTTAGGGTCTATATCCTAAGTCTCAGAAGGATTTCTGAATTCTGGATTTGGGGGTTCTGAGCTTTTTATGGTCTACATTCCAGGGGTGAGTTCACTGTGTTTTTTGGGTGACTGTCCTAGAGTCTGTGGTCCCTGAGCTCTTTTGGTTTGAGAGGTTCTTGACTTGTTTGGAACATATTTTCAGGCCTCTTCTTTTGGGGAGGCCTCAATCCCAGGGTGTGAGCTATCTGACTCATTAGGGATTTGTTTCCGGGTCAAGTTTTCTGAACTTTTAATGGGGGAATGGTGGGTGCTGTTTAGTGAGTTTTCTGAGCTATTTGGAGGTCTTTACTAGGTGCGTGAAATCTCTCAACTCTGTGGTAGTTTCTGTGCAGAGTATGACATTTCTGAACCATTGAGAAGTCTCTGTTTAGGGGTGAGGTGGCTGAGCTGTTTTGGGTGTCACCCCCTGAACTGTTTTGAGCCCATGTCCCAGGGAATGAGTTCTTGCTGATGTCGGGGGTTTTGTCTTTGGGTGTGATTTTGAGAGGCAGTTTCTGGATACGTTTCTAGAGTTTGGAGTCTTTCTAATGCCTCAGGCCTCAGAGGTGCTTCACCCTCTGTGTCCCAGAGTGTGAGATTTCTGAGCTCTGTATCTCCTTGCTGTTGAGGTCCCTAACTGTTGGGGAGTGTTTCTGAGAGTGAGGTAACTCCTGTTGGAGGAGCCTTCATCCCAGGGAATGGGATCCCTGACTTACTAGGTTTCCAGGGTTTGAGGTCTCTGAGAGGTTTGGGGTTCTTTCAACAGTTTATGGTGTTTCTTGGGTGTTTTGGGGTCCAGGTCCTGGTTGTTATGTTTCTGAGTGGTGTAGGGGTCTGTGTCGTAGGGCGTGATGTTCATTAATTTTGAGCATTTTGCATTGTGTATCTGATATGTGAGGTCTCTGGCCTGTTTGCAGGTCTGCTTTCCAGGGCGTGAGGTTAATGAAGTCTGAGAGTTTTTGTCCCACCATGTGAGTTGCTTGTTTGTGGGCACAGGGAGCCAGGATGTGCTGTGTCTGAGCCATTTTTGTGTTTGTCTCCCAGGATAGAAGTTCTCTGATGCAAGGTCTGCAAGCTGTTGTGGGTCCGTGTCCCAGTTCTGAGGTTTCTCTGCCATGTGTGGCCGACTTTGCCCAGAATGTGAGGTTTCTGGGCTGTTTGGTGATCTGTGTCCATGAGGGTCAGGTGTCTGAAGTCTTCCTGGATACAAGTACAAAGTGCAAGTTCCCTGAGTGCTTTTGAGGTCTGAGTCCAGGATGTGCTATTTCTCAATCATTTGGCAGTCTGTGTTTTTTGTTGGGGATGTTAGCCTAGGGTGTGAGGTTTCTAAGCTATTTGGGGTCCGTGGCCAGAACGTGTGACCTCGGAGTTTTTTGGGGTCTGTATCACAGGACATGAAGCCTAGAAGCTGTAGAGGATCCGTGTCCAGATTTTCAGGTCTCTGAGCTCTTCTGTGAACTAGAACATGAGGCCTTTGAGCTGTTTGCAGATGTGTCTCAGCATTGAAGGCTCTGAGCTGTTTGGGGGGAATCTCTGTCCAATTCGTGACATGTCTGAACAGGAATCTGTTGAGTGCAAGGTTGCTGAGCTGGTTTAGTGCCCGTGTCTCAGCAGATGTGGTTTTGGTGTGCCCTACCATCATGTTTGGGATATGAGGTCTCTGAACTGTTTGCCCATCTTTATCCCAGTTTGGAAGTTCTCTGAGAAGTTGCTGGGTCTTTATCCTAAGTCTGTGAGTTTTGTGGGGACCTGAAGTCAGACTTTGAGGTCTCTGAGCTCTTTGGGTATGTGGGTTGCAAAGCATGAGGTCTCTTAAATGCTTCAGTATTTCCTAGAATGCCCTGACTCTGAACTGTTTAGAGGTCTGTGTCAGAAGTTGTGGAGTCTCTGAGCTGTGTATAGATGTTTACCTGGGTCAGAATTCTCTGAACAGGGTCTGTTTCTGGGCCATGGAATCTCCGAGTTCTTTGGAGTCTGTGTCCAAGACATGAGTCTGAGTTGTTTGTGGCACTATATTCTAGGGAATAAGGCCTCTGGAATGTTTAGTGCTGTGTTCCAGGGTGTCTCAGTAACTCGGGGGTCCATGTCTAAAGCATGAGGTTTTAGAACCAGTTAGGGATCTGTGTTCTCTTGGGTGTTTGGGTGGTCCATGTCCAGGGTTTCACAGCTCTGCTGTTTGGGGTGCAGGGGTCTGTCTGAGGCTGTGAGGTCTCTGGGCGGTTTGGGAATAGATGATCAGGGGTGAAGGCTCCGAATAGATTGGGGAACAGTATCGCAGGTTGTGAGGTCTTTGAGATGTTTGTGAATCTCTATCCCAAAAATTGGATGCAGTGTAGGGGGCAGCATTTGCAGCCTCGGGGTTCTTTGGAAGTCTGTGTCCTCTAGTTTCAGTGCAGCATGGGTTATATGGGGTTCATGTCCAGGTAGGATTGCAGAGCTGTAGGGAGATGTGTCCCAAGGTGTGAGGTCCCTGAGGTCCAGGGTCAATGTCCAGGGTATAAGGTCTATGAGCTGTTTGGAGGCCCGTGCTTAGATCTCTGAGCTGTTCAGGATCCTGTCGCCTGTGTGCAAGGTCTCTGAAATATTTGGGTACCTATGTCACAGCATGTGTGGTCTCTGAGCAGAACCAAAGGCCATGGGTTCACATTCAGGTTGAAGGATGATGAAGACATGTATACTCGAAACACCATTTCTTTCTTATGTTTTATACCCTGGCACATATAGGTGCTCAATAAATATTTGCAGAAAAGCTTCCCCCAGCACATAGACTTTTCTCTTTGAATGTAGTAAGCAGGCTTTGGGCTCAAAAGTTTGAAAAGCATGGAGGATCCAGCTAGAATTGTGTCATATGTATGGCCAGTGATAATGGTTTGTCCATTTCAACAGCAATGGATTTAGTTTGCTTGTCCAGTGTATGATAACATTTAAGTATAAAGCAAGCTTATCTTAGGTCAGCATGTATGCAGACGGTGGTGCAAGTGGTACACTGCAGGGAATGTTAAATGGCTGAGGTTGGAGGACTGCATTCCTGGGCACCCCTGCTCCCAGCCTCTCATCTCCCCAACCCCCACCTACACAAGGTCTTCAATCCCCACACCTTGGTTTTTTTCAGTCAATAACCTGTTTTATTTACGCCCATTCCCAGACTGGGAGGGCCAAGGGGATATACAAGAGGAGAATCAGATTCAGTCCAAGCCTGAAGGTCAGTCTGGGGGTGGGGAGCACAGACACACAGAGAGACACAAAAACAGACACACAGATCTGGCATCTGCTGGCAGGGCACACAGTCTCACGTGGGGACACTGCGCACAGGTAGTCAGGGAAGGAAGGCTTCCTAGAGAAGACCTCACAGGGGAAGCAAGGGACGAGGCAGCCATCAGCGCCTTCACCTTTTATACATTTGTGGGCAGGGAACTGAGACCAGAGGACCCAAGGTGAGTGCAAGGGCTGGAGGGCTAGGAGGCGGCAGGGGCTTCCCCTCACCTCGCCACACCCTGGTGGGTAAGCCAGCCCCACCCCATTCTTGGTCTGTGCTTTTGCCTTCTGCCACACGGGCCCTTTCCTGGGATCCACCTCCATAGTTTTCAAGGCTTCCCTGAGACGATCCACGTGGACCAGGTGCTCAGCCCAGTGCCTGGCACCTCCTCAGCACCCCCCCATCCATGCACGTTTTGTCTAAGTGCTGTCTACAGCCTAGCTAGGTCTTGGGCCCAGCTCTGGGTGCTATCAGCAGTCCTCACGCCGCAGGTTAAGGGCTCCCAGCATCCTTTGAGCTCAAGAGCCCTGGGCACCTTCTAGCTGTTGCAAAGGCAGAGCTGAGTCCCAGCCCACCTTAGTGAAGTGAAGTCACTCAGTCATGTCCAACTCTTTGTGACCCCATGGACTGTAGCCTACCAGGTTCCTCCGTCCATGGGATTTTCCAGGCAAGAATACTGGAGTGGGTTGCCCACCTTAAGGACAAAGTCTGGACTGCCTCTCACTGGCCAACAGGCCGTGGGCATCCACTCTCCTCTAGTGGCATGTGGGTGTCTGCTTCTCAGAGGCACAGCTTTGAAAAGGAGACCCTACAGCTGTCAGGCCAACACCAGCCAGCATGCAAGCATGAGCAGGACCCAGCCACAGCCTGCAGCCCTTGAAGACCCCCCCTTTCACTAGCACATTTCTGTGGCAGGGGAGGCAAATGGACTGGGAATCCTGGGCTCTGGGGTCAGCCTGTCCTGGGAATGCTTCCTCACACCCTTGGGGCAGCAGGGAGAGGGCCTGCAGCAGACCCTTCAAGCTCTGGCCAGAAGCAGGTGCAAAAACAAACGTTTCTACTTTGGGTACGGGCTGGGGCTCAGCCCTCGGGCTGCCTTGCTAGGCCATGAATCCCAACTGCAGAAAGTCCTGGTGTTGAAAAATCACTTCTGAAGGTGGGCAGGGGTTTGTAAGTGCAACCCATGGATGGGGCTGGGACAGGGAGAGGGGACTCCTGGAGTCCATCCTCCCCATGGCCATGCAGCCCTGAGCAGGGGGCAGGCGGAGGCAGGCAGGAGGCCCTGGCAGTTGTTCTTCAACAGGAGGGCAGCAGTGGGTGGGTGGGGTGGGCAGCTTTTTAGCCTCCCTTGGTCAGTCTGGCCTCAGACTTCACGGGGCTAGAAGAGGTATTTGCGGCAGGATTCAGTCCCACACTTGCATTCGATGCGGACCCGCTTCTTGGGAGAGCCGGGGAGCCCAGCCAGGCCAAAGTTGGAGTCCATGCGTGTGCTCTCCATGTCCACGGGGTCCACTGTGGAGTCACAGCCGGAGGGGGGTACTTGTTAGACAGAAGGCCAAGATGGAGGGGTCCCGCTGCCCTTTTTACCACAGGACCCAGGAGTCTGAGGGGTGGGGAGCAGGTCTGAGATGTGAGTCAGGTAGCAGGGCGTAGGGTTGGTGGTTTTGGGCAGGGGCCAGGGCTTCCACTAGAGGGGTGTTCAGGTGTTAGGAAGATGGCCAGGAGTGAGGGTTCTCGGAGGAGGCAGGGAGCTGTCGGGGTGACCGAGAGGGTTGTGTCAGACAGGGGTCAGGAATGGAGGGTCACCTGGGCATCCAGAGGGGCATCTGAACTCTCCTGCCAAACTGATTCCCCTTGAGTGTCTCAGAGGTGGCTAGTTTGTCAAGAAAGGGACTGGCTGGAGGCCACAAGGGTGTCCAGAGGCTTGGAATGAGGAAGGTCAAAGGGGGTTAGGAGCAGTGAAGGTTGGGGGACTGGGGAAATTCAGACAAGATTGCAATCAGGAGGAGTGTCTCAACTCTTGAGCCAAACATCCTCCCCCAGGAGAAGCTGGTATGAGGGTCTCGGGCTTGGGGTCCAGTGGTTAGGAATGAAGGGATCCGCAAAGGGTAGGCATGAATCCAGGAGTCCAGATAGGAGACTGGGAGTGAGGAAGAGCATCTTAAAGCTCCTTGGGGAGGGGTCCTCATGTCCCATGTCATTGTGTGTCCCTGCCCCCAGTCCCCTGCCACCCCCACCTTGCATGTTGTAATCAAAGGTGAGCTCCTCGCCTGCCCGGATGGTTCTGGTGGCAAAGAAAGCAATGCGGGGCAGCCGCTCATCAAGGTTGTCTATGAAGACGTTGTACACCTGGAGGTTGGGGTCACACTGGGCAAAAAACAAAAAACGGCAGGAGGGTGAGGAGGGGCCCCAGCCTGCTCCTCCCAACCCCCTGCCCACCTGTGGGTACCCACACTGTGGTTGACAAAGTGGGAGATGTTGCCGTAATAGGCGGCGTCCACAGTGTACACATCCTCCACGTAGTCCAGGTCGAAGAGGTAGGTGGCACCCTGGCGGTCATAGATCTGGCCCCGCCGCTCTGCCTCCTCTGAGGTAATGATCTGGGGAGAAGGCCACAGGGGAGAGGAGGTTGGCCCAGAAGGTTCAGGAAAGCCAGCAGAGCTCCTGACCCCCATCCTGGCCCCCTGAAGAACAAGGGAGCAAGGAGGCACCCCTGTGGCTGGCTCAGCAGCGACACACAAGGGCTGGCAGCCCTTCTCAGGCCTCTGGATGGTATGGTGAGTCTCTCAATGGTAGGTGGAGGCCAGCCACAAGGTCCAGGAGTGAGAGAGAAACCCCCTTATTGAGAGACCCACATCAAAGGTGAGGAAGAAAAAGACCCAGGGCTGAACAGAGAAGGGTGGGGAGAGTGGGAGTGAGAGGCTGATCAAGGCAAGAGAAGGACCAGCACAAGAGAATCAAGCCAGTGCAGGTCGGTGTGTGCTCTGTGTTCTCAGTCGTGTCCAACTCTTGGCAACCCCAAGAACTGTAGCCCGCCAGACTCCTCTCTCCATGGGATTCTCCAAGCAAGAATACTGGAGTGGGTTGCCATTCCCTTCTCCAGGGGGTCTTCCCGACCCAGGGATCAAACCCACGTCCCTTATGATTCCTGCACTGGCAGGTGAATTCTTTACCACTGTTCCACCTGGGAAGCCTATGCAAGGCAGTGCAGACACCAAAAAGCACATAGTGAGCACGAGAGGCCTGGGGAAAGGGAGACTGAATGAATGAGAAAGAGACTCAGATACCAGAGGCAGAGTTAGACACACAGAATCTTAATGCAAAGGTCCCAGGTCCAGAGAAAAGGCCAAGACCCCAGAGAGTCTGATAGCACAAAAAAGAGGTGGAGGCCAAAAACTCAGACAGAGAAGGAAGAGGAAAGTAAGGAGACCAGAGCACAGATGAGACCACCTCACTCAGGCCTAACACTGTGCACTGCCAACAGCTGGTATTTAAGACAGCAGGAGGCGTGTCCTCCTCCCCAGCTGGGTCCCCGCCTGTCCTAGTAACCGGACCACTATCCTAGCCCAGCCTGTCCTTGCCTCCCAAGTGCTGGCGACGGACTCCCCACCCCAACCCCCGCCACACACCACCCCTCCTCTCTATCCCTCGTGTCACCTCTTCCTGGTCAACCACAGCCTTCTGGTAATCCCCGACCATGCTGCCTCTGGGTGAGGTCCCACCAGTAGCCAAGACTTCCCCTTCTTCAGCCTGGGTGCCCCTAGACCAGGGCCGGCCTCATTCTCCACTCCTGGGTTCTTGCTGCCTATCAGCCACAAGTGCCAGCGCAGTACGCTGCTGACATGCAGTAGACACCTGTCATGTGTATTCTGCTCTCTAGCTCAGAGCCCTGACCTCCATCCAGCGGTGGCCCTAAAGGCAGCTCAGGTACTCTCTTCTTGCCATATCCCATCTTCTTCCCTCTCCCTCTGTCAGAGACCACAGCCCAACACTACCCTCCTGCCACACTGGATATAAGCCTGAGACCCACCCCAGCCTCCTTTCTTGCTCATTCTCATGCCAGCCCGTGACCAGCCTCTGTTTTCTCTAGCCTCCTCCTTGCCTCCTCCATCACCACCTCCAGCCTCTGCTCCATGCTGAAGGCTGATTAACAGCCCCCTTAGAAGATGCAGGCTTATCCCCGGGGTCATGCGGCTCACTGCCCCTTACTCCAGCTCCATTCCTTGAGGAACCTGGCTTCCCCATCGCAATTTCTGTTTGTTTGCTCATTCATTCAGTGGATTTCCATGGGGCCTACCCTGTGCCTGGCCCCAGTACTCAGGGGTCACAGCTGGGTGGGGGAGACACAGGACCAGGCTGGTCCTGGCCCTCGGGGGTCACTGGTGGGAGAACATAGGGACCAGGCTCAGTCTGGCCTTCATGGATCACAGTCTAGTTAGTGCTTAGAGCTTGAGGGGCAGTGGAAGAGAGATACCATCTAAAGGGAACTGCAGATCACAAAAGGGCTTTGACCAGATTGAAGAGTGGGGACTCTCTTCTGTGGGACAAAACAGGAGTCACAGAAGTATTTTGAGTAGGAGTACATCAAGGTCAGCTTCCCTCCACCTCCCAGAGAACACACTCTTCCTTCTGATGTCAGCTCCCACAGATGTCACTTATCTGTGCAGCCTTCCTGAAGCTCCCGCTCCCCACCCACTGCCGCCTCTAGAAGCCTGGGATCAAAGGGCAGCCTCTCCTGGGCTCATGAGCAGACCAGGTGGTGCCTGGGCTGGTTTTTCCCTTGGGGTCCCTCCCCAGCCAGACGGAATGCCCACCTCCTCCCCAGTTTCTATTTTCCTGTCCTTTCTTCCCCTACCTGCTCCCTCAGTCTCCCCATGAGTGAGTCACACTGTAGACCCTGCAGGGCACAAATGGTTCCTTCTGGCTTCTTTTCAGCCCCACTCTGTAAGGGTTGGTCCACCCCGAAAAAAACCTGGGAGCAAAACAGTCCATGTCCCTGCTCCCTACCAGAGTGACTAGGGAAGACAGATGGGCTAGAAGCTGGCAGCCGGGAAAGGATTTTGATGGGAATGGGAACCAGAAGACTCAGAAGCCAGTTGCTGCTCTGCCCCCTCCCGGATATGGGATCCTGAATGTTCTCTCCCTGTGCCTGTTTTCTCATCCAAATGAAACAAACAAACCCAAACCACAACACTCCACCAGGTCTGTCAGGACACCAGTTTTAGACATTTGGGCCCACTTTACTAGCATGGTGACTCTGAGCACGTTACCTCTCTGTGCCTCAGTTTTCTCATCTGTAGAATGGAGATGACAATAATCCCAACTTGACAGGGGCTGTTGTAAGAATCCAACAATTTCAGATATGTGAAAGGGGTTTCTGTTTGTTTTCGTGTTAGGAGTGGCTGAGTACTGTAGCTTGTCAAAATCTAACAGGCTCCCTTCTTTTGTGTGCCCTTTCCCAAGAAAAGAAAAACTTCTACTAATTAAATGATGATATGCCATCATTTAATTAAACTAATTAAAGTGAGGTTCACTTTCATTTCAGAGTTGAAAAAAACATGAAGAAAGTGCATGTTTCAGAATGGATAACCTAGGCTATGTTCTCTGGTGGGTTAGGGTGGTGATGTTCTGATGAACGTGGAAGCACAGCTGGTGTAGGGACTGACAGAGCAGAGGTGGAGACTGAACTGGGTTCCAGAGTGGAGGGGGTCAGGGGTATGCCCCCGATGATGTAACACCCAGTAGGCCAGCACCACATAATCAAGTAAGTTAATATTTCTGCAAAATGATGAATATGCACACCAAGTGGGGTAAACAGACTGCAAATAGGCATATATCTGGTCTGGCTGGCTTTTGTAGCCAGGTAGGCTACAGAAATTTTTGGTTTCTGGGCATTTTGGATGTTCTGAATTTTGGACTATAATGGCTAATGTTGTTTGAAGACTTACTGTGTACTGAACACCAAATGCTTCACACATCATAACTCACTTTAGTTCTTGGAACAAGTCTATGAGGTGGGTGCTATTATCATTCCCGTTACACAGATTAGGAGACTAAGACACAAACAGGTTAAGTGACTGCTGATGAGTGGTGGAGTTGGGATTTAGCCTCAGGCACCCAGACTCCATCCTCCTGAGCCCTCTGCCACGCTGCCTTGTCAGAGTGGGATGCAGGGGGGTGGTTTTGGACCTGGCAGTGTTTGGGGGCCTGTGCTGCCATCAGGAGGCCCCATAGGTCTAAGGATGTCAGAGGTGGGCCTGGAAGTCACTGAATGTGGCAGGAGGGAAGCCAAGAAATACCTTGAAGAGAATGTGGGAAGAGTGAGGATAGGGAATGAGAGGGTCCCCAGTAACTGCCATGTTTATAGCATGGAGGAGTAAGGATGCTAAGGAAGAATGGTGTGAAAGGAGTCGGGCTCGTGGGACCTTGGGGTTGCCAATGAGCTGAAGACTCTTCCTCCTCCTCACCTGTCAGCATCTTCCTGTGCTGCTGACAACTCTTCCAGAGACAGCCAGTGCGGTGAAGCTAGGTACACCCCTGCTCTGGACTTCCTTAGGACCACTGACTCCTGTGGATGTGGATGCCGCCTCCCCTGCATGGCTACGACCCCTCTGGGCTGTGACATCTCTTCCACACTGTTGCTCTCCCTCTAAGACCTGAATATCTCCACTGGAGTGTCAGGGCTCTGAGGGTGTGGACACTCCCTCCAGGCTGTCAGAGCCTCTTTGGTGTACACCTGAGCTTCTTGACTGTCACTATCCTGCTGGGGTGAGGACACTTCACTTTCCTGTCAGGGCAGCGTAAGCGTGGACACTTCTTAACTTGGACTGCCAGGGTCCTCTGGAGAGCTTGCCCTCTTCCTTGGGTTGTGCTGGGACATAGACACCTCTTGCTACAGACTATCAGGAACCCTCTGAGCTGTGGCCGCCTCCTCCTTCCTCTAGACTGTCAAGTCCTCCAACACATGGACATTTACTCCACCCAACCCCCAGGATTGTCTGGGGTGTGGCTATCTCTTCGTTCAGACTGTCAGGGTCCTCTGAAGTGTGGACTGCTCAGTCTCTAGACAGTTTCTGTTCCCCCCACCCCCTGGGGCTATGACCCTCTCTATAGTTCTCCAGGGCTTTCCAGGTGGTGCTAGTGGTTTAAAAAAAAAAACCCACCTGCCAGTGCAGGAGATGTTAAGAGACATGGCTTTGATCCCTGGGTCAGGAAGATTCCCTGGAGGAGGGCATGGAAACCCACTCAAGTATTCTTGCCTGGAGAATCCCGTGGACAGAGGAGCCTGGCAGGCTACAGTCCAGAGGGTTGCAAAGAGTCAGACATGACTGAAGCAATTAAGCACGCACACATAAGTTCCTCAGAACAGGAGCCTCTCCTCTTCATCACTGTTATCACTATAGCCAATGCTGTCACCTCCCAGCTGTATCAAACCCCTAAGAGACCCACAGAAATACAGAGGTGTTTGGGGCTGTCCCTGTGACAAGGTACACTCTTGGATTTAAATGGTCACGGTCCAGGGATGTTAAATGTTCCCCAACGCATGAGACAGTCCTACGTAACAACTGTCTCACCCCAAATGCCCACCGTGACCCACTTCGGAACTTGCTGTTGCAGACACCTGCTAGTTATGCACCCAACCCCCTTTTGTTTTCCACTTGGGCATATGGCTGAATCATGCTTTGCAGCTGCCTTTGAACTGAAGTAAGGCCCATGACTTGGTTCCAGCCAATAGGTGTGGGCAGACATGATATGCACCATATCCTGGCCTGGCCCATTAGAGACCTCCCCTTCTGCCCCGCTCAGCCCACCCACCCGGCAACACTGAGGATCAGAGGCAGCTCAAAGCCATGGTAAAGGCACAAGAGGGAAAGAACCTAGGCAGCCACACCATTTGGGTGGAAGGATACCACCCAAATGCCCATGTAGACAGTTACAGGAGCAAATGGATTTAGAACATGTGAAGCCCCTAAGATGTTGTCTGGCACGCAGATAGCCTGCCTAACACAGCATCAGCTTTGCCCCAGTGTCCTGCAGTGGCTAGAGGAGGAGGTAGCCAACCCCGCCCCTGCTTCCCGCCCAAGGCAGACTGTGTTCTTTTTGTGCAGATTAGTAAAAAAACAAAAGTGCTCCTGGGCAGACACTGCCTGGTGATAAGCTGGACCCTCATGAAATGAGAAGAGGAAGTGCCTTTTCAGATGATGCAATCCTGTGCAGACCACGTGGCCTGTTAAAAGGAATGCTGCCTGGATTTCAGTTCCCACTTACCTCTTTGCTAGGTACCATTATGAAGTAAACCCGGTTTGAAGGTATTTCAACGTGCCTTTAACTACCAGCGTGGAATATGTGCCCCTGCCAGGATGTCCCTCTCACACTCAGGTTACCCCCTCAACACCTTTCCCCCAGGGAAAGCAGGGGAGCTTCGGGCATACAGCGGGGAGAGGCAGGCGCTCAGGGTGGGAACACGCAGTGGGGAGAGCCATACACACCCGCCAAGCCCTGTCTCCCTACCTCGCCCACGTACTCCATGACGAAACTGTTCTTGCGGATCTTCTCCAGCGTGCGGACACCCCAGCCACGTCCATCATCCGTGCGGAAGATGCAGAGGTCGTAGCGGATGCCCTTCTGTACCACGCGGTTGGGGCAGTCATAGCCACAGCGGCAGCGGGAGTTGCACTCATAGATGGGCAGCCCGGCTCGCAGGCGCACCTGGCCCTGGTCATTGTAGGCAAACTTGTGCAGTGACGCCCCAGGGCAGCAGCCTCCGGCCGGTGCCCACAGACAGTCCTGGCACTCGCAGCCCACAGCCACCTGGTTGAGGGTGATGCCCTCACCAACACGGTACTCGTTGATGTACACGAAGGCCCGTGGGGGGCCATCCAGGTCCACTTCGTTCTCCACGGTGATGCGTCCCAGGTGGCTGCGCTTGGCATTGAGCTCCTGCTCCCAGCGCCGGAGTGCCCGCCTCTGCTTGGCCTTCTGCACCAGGTAGTTGGCCAGGCTTGGGTCCAGGTGCCGGGGTGGCTTTGACCGGTGGTGCCGCCGGAGCAGCTCCCTTTCCAAGTCCTTGTGGAACTGCTTGAGAATGCGCACACACTTGAGATTCTGCCGTGGTTCCCAAGTGCTCTCGGAGTCTGGGTACCCACGCCATTTTACCAGGTAATACTCCTGTTCCTGGGGGGGGGGTGGGGAAGGGGTGGGGGCACTGTAAGTGACAGACAAGACCCTTGGGCCAGCTCTTGTGGCATTTCCATCCCAACGGCTGTGGGCAACACCCAAACCACTCCTTTCCTAGAATGATTCTTTGCAGTGATTAAAAAACATGGGCTTTCAGAGTGAGGCTCACTAGGTTCAAATCCCTCTCTCCCCCTTACTATCTGTCTTTTAATTTTATCTAACTTTTAATTTTATCTCCCAAACCTAATCCAACTTTTAATTTTATCTCCCAAACCTATTCCCTCCTGCTAGCTGTTCAGCCTCACCTCTCAGAGTCATCTTTGACTCCTTTTTCTCACACTCCCCACATCCACCCTCAGGAAATCCTTCAAGCTACATCCAGAACCCTACACTTCAAATCTCTGTCACCACCCTCATTGCTCGCCTGGAGTGCAGCAGCAGCCTCCTCACTTGTCCCTCTGCTTCCACCCTCACCCCAGGTCTGTTCTCCACACAGCAGCCAGAAGGATCTTTTCTTGCCGAGAGGCACTATAGGATAGAGTTTAACTACACAGATTCTACAACTAAACACGTTGGGTACACATCCTGAATCTGCCGCTCCCTAGTAGTGCAAACTTAGGCAGTTATTTAACTTCACTGGGCCTCAGTTTCCTCATCCTGTAAATAAGAAAAAAAGAGCAGATGTTTTTCTAGCATTCATTATGTAGAAGGTACTGTTCTAAGCAATTTATATGTATTATTAGCTAATTTAACCCTTACAACTCTATATAAGGTAGATACTGCTAATTATCCCCATTTTATAGATGAGGAAAATGAAGTACAGAGAATTGGGGTGAGTTTTCCAGGGTTACACAGCCTGGATGTGAACTGAAGCATTCTGGCTCCAGGCTGTTCTCCAGTTAAAACAGTTGCCATTTTACAATGTTGCTGGTGGGATTAAATTAGTTTCTAAAAGAAAGTGCCTGGCACACAAAGTGCTCAAAACCATTCAGTTCAGTTCAGTTCAGTCGCTCAGTCGTGTCGGACTCTTTGCGACCCCATGGACTGCAGCATGCCAGGGTTCCCTGTCCATCATCATCAAAACCATTAACTATCATTATCTCCACTCCTGGGCTCAGCATCCCAATTTTTGCAATTGGTTTGTATTCAGAGGGAGGTGGGAGGAGAGATTTATTTAGGGATTCATTCTGGCTCCTGCCCCTCTCAGAAAGCCACCTGGTTTTCCCACCTGTAAAATGGAGATGATAAGAGGGCCTACTAAGTCTATATTTTTAAGATCAGAGGAGAAAACTGCTTTTGGAAACAGATGTGGGTAATGGGGGAGGAGGGGGGCAGGAAGCCAGCTTCCTTGAGTCACCTCTGCCCTGTCCACAGTCACCCCAGACTCACGCGGATCTTTTTGTAATCGCACAGGTACTCGACTTCAAAGTCATAGAGGTTCCTCTTGGAGATGCCAAGGGCAGGGCAGGAGAGCTTGGCCAGGCGGCACAGGTCCTGTAGCTGATTCCAAGAAGATTTGCAACACACACTGCAGCCTAGAACAAAGAGGGCCAGAAAGAACTATTTCTGGGCATCCTGATGAGGCCAGGGGTCAAACAGGACCCCAAATCATCCCTGGGACTTCCAAAGGACTACCTCAGAGTCAGTGAAATTTAATCCACAGGCCTTCCCAATGCTAAGACCCTTCTACAACAAAGATGTGCCACTCCCATCTACCCCAGTGCCCACTGTCCAAGGCTTACCCTGGAGCAGCAGACTTCCAAGTGGTTTCTGATACACGGATCGTCGTAAAGGAATCTATCCCCCACCCGTCCTCCGGAGCTTTAAGCTCCCTCTATACCATTCTTTAAACTGCCTGCAAACCTCCTAGGAGTTCAGGACCTAATTGTCCTTCTCCCCACTTTGCAAAAGAAAGAGAACAATCACCACCTCAGTAGGGTGCACTGTCCCAAGGTGGGTGGGTAGGGATGGGATTAAAGCCTCCAGGGCACCAGACAAAGGCATTAACTGGAAAGACTGGTCTGTACTCTCATCTGTAACTCCTGGTGCCAGATGTTTTAGAATCCAAATTCCTTTTGGGGGATTTTACAAGTGAAGTTCTAGGTATATCCCCTACATTCCCTAACACAGCCCTAGTGTGGTCAAGGGCATCAAGCCATAATCAAACACATTAATAGTTCTGCAGAAAAAGTGTAAATTTTCACACTCAATAAGAGAAAGATGCAAGATAGTGGCAGTGATAGCCTAATTTTGCCACTGAATGACACCAAATTTAAGCTTTCAGGGCTTTTTGGATTTTGGAATTAAGAATAAGAGACTGTGAAGTGATATTAGATTACAGGAAGCTTCCCCAAATGATTCATGTGGGTGCCTTAAATCCATAAGGTATATTTTTTCAGGCTGCATTTTGATTTTCTATCTCATTCATATTTCTCTGAAGGGTAAAGCTCGCCCAAAGGAGTGTGCTCTGAATTCAAGAACAGACAGAACAAATAGGTTGGTGGAGGAGGGGCGGGGAACCAAAATTTTTCAGGACCGATTTTTTAATTTAAAAGGCTTCTTTTGGTTCAAGGCATATTCTTAATTGCTGTGCTTTAGAAGCCATTTTATCAAATCATTTCACAAAACCCTTGTTCCAAATGTAATCAGTCAGTCCTCATCCTGTTTCATCTTTTAAAAATGTTTAATATTTTCTACCTTCCATTACAAAAACTGAAACTCATGGTTAAATACTCTAGATGTCAACCTACAAATGTACAAGAGCTTTGCAAAATTATTACGTGTGCATTTCCACCCCTCCTCTTAGACAGGCCTAGTGGAGACTCGGCCTGTGCCCACGCCTTCCTTTCCCTATGATGCCTCTCCCTTGCAAACTTGCATTTGAAGCCCCAACTAATGTGATCCCAACTCACATATGCTGCTGTCTCTGCACTGACCACAGGTGGACTCTCCTACCCTCAGAGCTCCCCCTCACACCTGTGGAACCCATCCTCCCCGCAGCTTCCCTCATCCCGAGGGGCCCACCTTCCCCAACACACTGAGTCACCCCTCTTTGCCTGCGCGTGAGGGAGCCCAGCTCTCCCATTAGGGAAGTCCTCTTCCCCTCTTCCTGGGAGAGTTCTCTCTGCCTCAAATCCTTCCCCCGTCACGCTGCGAGCAGATACCCTCCCCCTGAAGAATCCCCTGTCCCCCAACTCTGAAAAGGAGGTCCGTCCCCTTCCCTCCCCTCCCCTTCCGGCGTCTCGCGTGGACACCAAGAGGGTAACGGTCACCGGCGGCCAATTTTCCCGCGCGCGGGCGCGGCCTCCCCCAACAAGCCCCCGCGCGTGCGCGCACCGTCAGGCCGCAATCTGCGGCGCGCGCCCCCCTCTCGCGTCCCCACTTAGCCCCGCGCCCGCCGTGTTCCAAGGCACGCGCCCCCTCCCCTCAGCCCCGCCCAGCCCCGCGCGCCAGGCCCGCGCGCCTCGAGCCCCAGCCTTTTGGCGCCGACCTTCCGGCTCCCGGCCCGGTGGCCTCGGACGCCGGGGGCCCCGAGTCCGCGACGCCACCCCTCCAGCCCACCCAGCCTGCCAGCGGGCCCGCGTCGCTGCCGCCACTGCTTCACCTTTTAAATTTTCCGCCATCTTTCCCCACGGCTAACGACATTCGGGCCTAACCGGCCTCGCGAGAAGAGAGCTCGCGCGGGCGTGGCCGAGAACGCGCAGCCTATTGGCCGCGCCGCGCAGCGAGCAGCGCCTGCGCGGACCAACCGGCGAGCCGTGACGGGACCCCTCCCAGCCACTCGGCTCGGTCCCGAAGGCGGGTGCTCGCCAGTGCTTTGCGAGAGTGCGTCTGGGGGGCGGCAGCCGCAGCAAGGGCGGCTGAGGTTGCCGGAGGCCCTGCCCGTACGCCGGTCTGTCTGTCACGCTGTCAGCCAATCACGTTGTCAGCTAGCCTCAAGAGGGGATTCTCCGTCCTGTCAGACCCCCAATTACCGCCGTCAGTCAGTCCGTCACCATATTTTAACCCCAAGCAGTCCGTGACTCCCCAGGTGGACTGCCGCCGCATACAGCTGCTCCGGCAGTCGCCCGACTGAAATCCATCACCACTACCACTGTCTCATCCGACCCCCGCCCGCCATTCATGCTGTCAGTCTGTCAGTAGCAGCATCCATTCTTGATTTCGGGGCAGCTGCGAGGCCCCCGAGGCAGACAAACGGCGTTGACAACAGCTATGTTGCTGTCAGCCAGCCTGCCATTCCCTTCATCACACCATCAGTCTGTCCAGTAGCCAGGCTCTCCATCTACCCTGGCCCTGGAAGCAGCTCCGAATACCCTGGGGGAAATCATCTCACCACCGCCCAGGAAGCCAGCTTGGGCCCTCTGGCTGGCTGTGATTATGTCAGGACAGGCTGTCATTGTCAACATCGAATGTAGCCCTGTCGTGTGGGCTACACTCTCCACTGTCAGCTGGTCACTCCATAATTCTCTCAGGTTCCTCCTCATTCATGCCATGATCAGGCAGTTTATTCCACCAGAGCACGTACTCACAGCAGCTAAAGCCTTCAGGCCACCTGTCAGTGGCCAGCAATCTGTCATTTCTCAGGCAAGGCATACCCTTCATTGGTAGGTCAACCAGCATTCTCTGACCCCCGGGGCCCTTTAGGGTGGATGTGATTCTGTCTGTGGACAGCCGTGGTTTCAGGCACCTACACTGATTTTTCAGTGGACCAGCTGGCCTGTGACTCAGTCTGCCCCTCCTATCAGTCAACCAGGTAGCCATTCTCAACATCTGACTGAGCACACGGTCTGTCAAGCATGCTGTGATTTGTTCACAGTAGACAGTCAGTCACTAGATATAGTTGCCTATCAGGCAGCCACGGATCTGTCCATCAGTCAACCTGAAATTCCCTCAGGGTAGACCTCCTTTAGGGGCTTCCCAGGTGGCTCAGTAGTAAAGAATTTGCCTGCCAAGGCAGGAGATACAGGTTTGATCCCTGGGTTGGGGAGATCCTCTGGAGTAGGAAATGACAACCAACTCTAGTATTCTTGCCTGAAAAATTCCATGGACAGAGGAATCTGGTGGGCTGTAGTTCATGGGGTCGCAAAGAGTAGGACATGACTGAGCAAATGAGCAGATCTCCTTTACACATCCCCAGACAGTGTAACATCCAATCCGTCCATCGCTCTCTGGCCAGGTGTGATTCCTAGCAATAGTCAGCCCTTCACAACATCCGGCTACCCAGGCAGGCAGCAACAGCACAGGTCATCAGTCAGTCAACCTGTAAGTCCTTCAGGAGGCTGCTTCTCTTTTGCACCATCAGGTCATCAGCCCCAGCCAGTCCCAAGCAGGCTGTAATTCAGTTAGATTTTAAGTAGCTCACAGTGTCAATAAACCACTGTCAGTTCCTCAAATTGCCCCTCTCCCTGTCGCTCCATGCTTTATGTAGTCAACCAAATGGTTATTCTGTGCCTGCCAGTCTAACTGTGAGCCAGCTGGATAAATGACTGGTCAGGATGAGGTTCCATTAGCCCCTGCTTGCCATGGGTGGAACAGTTAACAGTGGAAGTCTCACCGTGAATTCTTCTCTCTCGCTTATTACTTCTAGAACAGTCAAATGCTGGTCCTCACATGACCTCAGTCTCCCCAGGCAGGCAGGACCTTCCCACTCCTAGGAGCCAGGAGGCTTGTCCAACCCACAAAAGTAGTTTAAGGCATGAGCTCTTTCTTTTTCTTTTCATTTTTTTTTTGGCATGACCTCTTTCTGCCTGAATCTGGGGAAGATGTAGTGGTTTAAAGGTGTTGGGGACCATCCCTCAGTATTCCCCAAATAGGATAGTATAGTGGGTAAAGGCTTGGATTTTAGAGCCCAGATACCTGGGCACAATCCAAGCTCAACCCTTCACTAAGGTGTGGGACCTTAGGCAGTTTCTTCATCTGTAAAACCTTGGTTGAGTGACCTTGGGGTGGGTATCTCTTGCTCATCTGGAAAATGAATCTTTCTGGGCTAGCACCTTTTTAGGAGACCTCAAAGTAAGAAACGACCCTATTATTACTGTGTCCTACACCTAGCCATTCATCTGTTCACTCAGCATTAATTTAGTGCATACTCTACTGTAGACTACATCTCCCAGTGCAGGGCCAATACAAGATTTTATCCTTTCCAAACTGCACAAGTTTGACTGGCTTTTAATATAAACCTCACATTGGAGTGTACCACACATACAGAAAAACAAGGAGACCTTGGGTGGTGACCCCGTGTAATGAGTTTCACAAACGAACATACATGTGGAATCAGAATCCAGGTTAAGAAACAACATTGTCAGCCAGGGCCCTAGAAGCACTTAATTGTTTAACATATCCAAAATCAGACTGTCTTAAAAGCACTGATGGGTCATAAGTTAACTGGAAGTACTTTTTTTTTGGTCTTTTTAAGTGATATATAGAATAATGGTGCATTTTATAATCAGTGATGACTCAGGATCAGCGATACCCAATAATAACAATAGTAACAACAGCAGAAACAGCATCTCATGTTTATAAATACCTACAAGGAGCCAGGAACTTTGCACATACTATCTACTTTCATTCTTGTCACAACCCCGTGAAGTAAGCATTTGTATCTTCATTTTAAAGACTGAAGAAACTGAGGCCCAGGGAGCTCAAGCAACTTCCCCATAGTCAACTCTTTTACCCCAGATTTGTGCTTGCTCTAGCCAATGCTCCTGGGGATTCAGAGGTTGTGTGATGTAAGGTCTTTTCCAGGACAAACCTGCCCAAAGGGTTATGGAATTCTGGGTTTGGCGGGGGTAGAAGTGATATGACAGGCCCTTCCTAGACTCAGTGCTTGCCATGGGAACCCGACCAGGGTGGGGCGGGAAGTGGAGTAAAGAATGAAGAATAATGAAAGAATTAAAGGGAACCCAGGACTCCCTCCTTCTCCAGCTTCCATGGCTGCAGGGAAATTCTTAAGGGGCAAAGCCAGCTCCTACTCCTTACCCACCCTCCTCTAACCCCTTAAGCTGCTCTTGGATGGTTCAGAAATTCTTGCACTGATCTTGCAGATGGAAGAAGTCTGCCCCCTTTGAATTCCCCCTCACCTTTATTTTCCTCCCTGCTCTCTTCCTCCTCTGAAGGTAGGAAACCTGAGATCTTGTATCCACCAGGTTTCAGAAATGGGAAGGGGTAGGCCCCTCTATTCTAGGCTTTGATGTACAAGAGTTTCTAATTACCCCCTTGGAAACAGCTTTGAACACCAGGGACAGTTTTGAGTTGCGCCTTTTTCCCCCTCTGGAGAGCAAGTTCTAGAGGAGGAGGGTGACCCAGTGGCATCCCAGTTGGAAATAGGTTACATATTGTTGCCCCC
The DNA here is from genome assembly GCF_019923935.1 of Bubalus bubalis. NCBI lineage: Eukaryota > Metazoa > Chordata > Mammalia > Artiodactyla > Bovidae > Bubalus > Bubalus bubalis. Next base: position 55,996,591 of record NC_059181.1, read on the forward strand.
ATTGTATAGATGAGGAAACTGAGGCTCAGAGGTGAGGCATCTTGCCTGGGATCTAGAGCAGATCTATGTGATTATTAAATCTTTGCCTCTTTCATTGCCGTTGGCCAGGACTTAGATTGCACTGAGAACTGGGCAGACTCAAATTTTAGCATTGAGAGGGGGATCCTGCCCAGCAGGATCCTAGTGTGGGAGTTGTGTGCATGGAGAGTGGGAAGTCTGATCATTGAGTGCTCTCTTGATCTAATACTGTGTTGATTGCACTTTTTTTTAAATAAGTGTACACATAACTCTCTCACTCATTCACCACATTCAGCCTCACACCAAGCTTTTTCCCACCTCAGGGCCTTTGCATTGGCTGTTCCCTCTGCCTGGAAGGCCCTTCCCTCTAAATATTCACATGGTTGATTCCTTTCTCTTTAGGTCCAGCATAACTGTCACCTCCTCCAAGTAGCTTTCCCTGAACTCTCCATCTTATCATCACTTCCCCTCAGCACAACATAGCTCTTACCACGATCTGTAACTCTTTTTCTTTTTATTTAATTCCTTGTTTCTTATCTATCTCCTGCCCTAGAATGTTGACCTCACAAGACCAAGAATTTTTGTTGTTTGTTTCCCATTGCTTTATCCCTAGCCCCCAAAGTAGTGCCTGGTAATAAATATCTGTGGAAAGAAGGAAGAGCAGAAGGAAACAAAGAAATACAGACTAAATGACTAAGGGAACAAATGAATGAATAAATATACATAGGTATGGCTAAACAAATGAAATGGGAATAAAAGGGACTTTGGGGGAAAAAGGACCCCAAATTCTCACATTTGGTAGGTAAAGAAACTGAGATTTAAAGAAACAAAAAGACAGTTCTTTTATTTTTGTTTAAAAATCCTTGAATGAGGAGAACTGAGACATTTTATATAAAAAGGTCCCTGGCTATTGCTAGGGTGAGTGTGTGTGGGAGGAGGCCAGTCAGAGATAACAGCATTGGAGAGGTGGGTGGGAAAGAAAAGGGGCTTGGGGGCCTGGAAGTTAAGTAGAGGGTGGCGAGGAGGGCTGCCAGGGGAGCCCAGCACAGAACAGCAGAGGTGGTGGTGATTCAGTCGTCCCATTCATCATCATCATCATCATCCCCGGCCTGGTCCTCCCCTTCGTCTGGAGGGAGAGAGAAAGAGTGGAACTCAGGATGGGTAGGAGGGTTCAAAAGCCCTGGAGAGAGGAGTTACTAGGGTCTGGGAAGTTGGGATTACTAAACCCTGGGGGCTGAGATCTCCCACTTGGAAGTTGTATCTGAGGTTTGTGTGTTGGATAAAGGGACCTCTTAAGAGGAGGGAGAGTTAGGGGCAAGATAGGGACTATAGCTGGGGTCTAGGTTCTAGTTGGAGTCGAGGTTAATATTATTATAAAAAATGTGTGGTTAGTTGGGATATTATTGTCACACAAAGGGTTACTGTTAACAGGCTTGTCACTCAATGGAGTGGATTTAAATATTAGCAAAGGTGGAGGAAGTTACAATGTTGTTTTTTCATAGTGTGTTAATGTTAACATTGTTGACACAGAATGGGGTTAGTGATGATGTCATGGTCAAAAGATGAGGTTTGTTATAATTCTGTCATATAATGGATTCCTGTTGATCTGTGAACAGACTCCTGGGTTGATGTCAGTATTATTGTCAAAGCTGAACTTTAATTATATTATTGTCACACAGCAGGTTGAGGCTAATACTCTCTCTTTCTCTGCTCTGCTCAGTCGTGTCCGACTCTTTGCGATCCTTTGGACTGTAGCACACCAGGCTCCTCTGTCCATAGGATTTCCCAGGCAAGGATACTGGAGTGGGTTGCCATTTCCTCCTCCAGGGGCTCCTCCTGATCCAGGGATCGAACCCGCGTGCCCTGTATCTTCTGCATTGGCGGGCAGATTCTTTATCACTGAGCCACCTGGGAAGCCCTGAGGTTAATAGTATCCTCATATAATTCTCATATAATGACAATGTTGTTGATACATTAAGGGACTAACTTTAACACTATTGTAAAAGATTGAATTAGTTATAATATTGTCACTTAATGAGTTAATCTTTTGACACATGACATTAGAGTTAATATTAGTGTCAAAGAAAGGGTTCTTTATAATATTATCATCACATAGTGGGCTAATGTTAATACTATTGAACATATGGGATTAATGTTAATATCATTGTCAAAGAGAGTTAATCATATTACTGTTACATAATGACAGTTAACACTGTCAAAAAAGAGACTGCTACAGATTCATGTTCATTCTCACATCAACAGATGGGACTAATTGCTGGAGGCTGTTGGGGGTGTTTTTAGGTCAACACTAGCTGGGAACCAGAGCCACAGGTCCTGGCAGGATGGGCTCTGAATGGCAGGCTCACGGGGAGGGTGCACTCTCACCAGAAGAATGGATGGCTTTGCTTCTCTTCTGCATCACGTGCATCAGGGCACCCACCAGCCCCTCTGAGCTCTGAGGTGGTGGCTGCAGCGCTGAGCTCTCTGGGGCCCCAGGGGTCTGCAGCAAGCAGGATCCAGCACAGAGGGCTCAGGGCCTGTGAGAGGAGCACTTCTCCCCACCCCTTCATCATTCTTTCTCCTTCCATATACTATAGTCACCTTGAAACTCACCTCTCCCCACCAGCCTCCCAACCCTATCAGTGAACCCCCAAATCGTGGGACCCCCATCACTCTCGGCCCCAGCCCCCTACCATCCTCACTTGCACAGCACACCCCAGAGTCCCAGTTCCCCAATCCTCCATCACACTGGTCCTCACCTTGTTCAGCTGAATTCCCTGCCGGATTTGATCCAAAAGTGCCCCCCGACCCCCACCAGGGGCCGGGCCCCCCACAAGCCCCAGAGAAGGAGGGGGTGGGGGAGGGATTGGTCCATCCCCAGAGCTGGGTGGTGGCGGTGGTGGCGGCGGTGGTGGCGGAGGCATGGGCGGTCCACCCCCAGCTCCAGGGGGTGGAGGGGGCGGTGGCACAGAGCGTCCAGTGGCTGGAGGGGGTGGTGGCGGAGGGCCCCCTCGGCCCGGGGGTGGGGGTCCCCGGGGAGTTGGTGGGGGAGGAGCACCTCCCGAAGGTACAGGGGGCAGAGGGCCAGAGCGACCCTTGTTACTCCCCACAGTTGGGGGCCGGGGAGGCTGGTTCCCTCCTCGGGATGGCGGTGGGGGCGGTGGAAGTGGCTCTGAGGGGAAAGACAACACATAGTTATTATTATAGTTTTCTTCAGAGCCTCAGTTTTGCTCACTTGTAAAATGGGTACCCCAACCGACCAACTCCTGATTCAAGCAGTATAGGGGTTTCTATGAGGACTGAGAGCCTGCAAGGTATCTCTTAGAAACCAGCTACCAGGGTTGGAGAAGAAGAGGTGATCCAGAAAGGGGCGGGGGGCTCACCCTGGCGCCTCATCTCCTTCCGTACAGCTTCCATCCCACCCTGGTTCTCAATGAAGTCATAGATAAATTTGGAGGTCTCAGCATCGGTGAGCTGGGCATCACTGATTCCTGCCCTTGAGAACAGGCTCCGCAGATCTGGGTCCAGGTTGTTCACCTTCCCAGGAGGAAAAAGGCCCCGGCAAGGGTCGGGGAATAAGGTGGGGAGGGGAGGGGCACAGATTATCATGGGGTCCACCCCAGAGAGGGATCTGAGAGGAGGGTGGGAAGGATGGGGTCTGGGGGTAGATCTGGAGCTGTGGACTATGGAAGGGTAGGCAGGAGTTGAGTGGAGTCCAGGGGATTCTGGAGTTACTCACGTCAAATCCATTCTGGGGGTCCCACCCCACGTGGCTGACATGTCTGAGGGAGGTGAGGAGACCCCAGTGAATCGCCATGGCTGTTCCTTCCCTCCCTTCCTAGTGAAGCTCTCTTGCCCTCCCCTGCCCAGAGGGACTCTCAGGAGCCAGAATTAATGAATGAGTCTTAAGTGAATGAATGAGTGAGAGTAGTAGTTACGGAACTAAAGAGGGTTCACAGTTTGTGGTGCCTATCTGTCTACCCATCCCTCTTTCCACCATCCATCCACCCATCTATTTGTCCACCTAGCTGTTCACATTCACCTGTCAGACCACTGATCTATATATATTTGTCTCCCCATTCATCTGTCCACACACATTTATTTACCCATTTGTCCACCAGTCTGTCTTAACCCATACTTATCCATCCACCCATCCATCTACCCATATGCCTATCTTTCCATTCATTCACTCACTTGACTACCCATTCAGTCACACACTTCTATGTAGCCACTGAATTGTCCTTCATCCATATATGTGGCAACCTGTCCATCCCCATCCACCTTGTATATGAACCCATTGGCCTGTATATCATTCTGTCCACATACTCATCCACTCACCCACCCATCTACCTACCCACTTCCCATTTACCCATCCATTCATTCTCCAACCCAACCATTCATTCATTCATCCATCTATATATCTACCCATCCATCCATTCACCCACCAGCCTAACCAGGGAGGGACTAGGTTGAGTGGAATGCCTAGGGAGCAAAATTTAAAGAGGCACTCACTCTTGGAGTCATGGGTTATAGTTGGGTGATGTGGTGGAGAGTGACTGCCTCTGTAAAATTTGCAATCTTGGTGCCTTTGGTATCTCTCCCTAGTCCTAGCTTTGCACTTCCCCTGCCCCCCCCCCCACCCATCCACTCATCTGCCTACTCTCTCACCTACTCATCCATTTTTCCATCCTTCCATTCACTCAGCTCTCCTCCTATCCACCTGATCTCTGCTCCCCCACCCTCAGGATCCATGGGCCCACTGGAGAGAGGTTCTCACTTGAATCCACTGGGTGCACCAATATCAGACTTGCTGATCTTTTTCTTCCCTGAGCGTTTCTTATCACTTGGGCTAGGCCCAGGTGCTGGGAGCGAACGGTATCGTGAATTCGTGATGTCTGGGTTCTGGATGTCCACTGTCACCAGCCCCAGAGACACTGGGCTGGCTGCTGGGCCTGTGGGGAAAATGGGTGACTGGGCCATTGACCCATTTACCTACCAACCAGAGCATAAGAGTTAGAGACAGGAAGATGGTTGGGAGAATCAGTGTGTTAGATGGTCATGGAAGGAATGGGTGAGGGGTCCAAGTAGGTTTTATGGAGAAGTGGGTGGGTAGGTCCTGCACACCATCCATACATTCACTGATTCATTAATTAATTTACTCACACTTAAGTATTGACTTATTTATTCACTGGCTCATTGACTAATTTGTTAAATTATTCATTCACTCAATTCAATCATTGCTTTCTCCACTGACTGAAATTTTGTCACTTATTCATTTATTCACTGTTGAATTCATTCCATCACTCATTCATTAATTTACTCAATCATCCATTCATCTATTCATCCATTCACCCACATACCCATTCACCTATCCATTTGGATGTAGATGGATATACATCTACATCCACATCCTTCCATCAATTCATGCCCCCATTTAACCATCTGTCCACCACCAATCCATCCACCCCCACATCTATCCACCTATTCATTCACCTATTTATCACTGCACCCACCCATCTGCTCATTTATCTACCCACGCCCCACCTGTGTATCTATTCATTCTCCCACTCCTTCCATGACCATCTAACACACTGATTCTCCCAACCACCTTCCTGTCTCTAACTCTTATGCTCTGGTTGGTAGGTAAGTGGGTCAATGGCCCAGTCACCCATTTTCCCCACAGGCCCAGCAGCCAGTCCAGTGTCTCTGGGGCTGGTGACACCTGCCGACCCAGAGACACAGGAAATATTCAGCACTCACCCCCTTGGTCTCCACCTGGGTGCGGGGGCAGGGGTGGGAGTCCTCCTCTTCTCTCTGGGAAGATAGAATGGATAGAGAACTATCACAACCCTGCCTCAGTTTTCTGTGCTAGCCCCTTATTACTCCTCCTTGCACTAGAGGACTCACCTTCACTGGCTGGCACTGGTGGAGGCGGGAGCTGGCGCCTGTCTGTGGAGAGACAGAAAATCAGAATCAGGAGAGGGGCTTTTCCAGCTCCCCACTCTTGCCCTCACTTCTGCTCAACCTCTTTCCCTTCCCCAAGGCCTCCTTACCCCCGCTTTGCCTCTGATTCCGTTTTTGTATCTTCTCCTGCACCAGGTTCCGGAAGGCCTCGGCCTCGCCCTCGTTTGCAAAGTTCAGCCCCGCTTGGCAGTCCTGCACATGCCTGGGGGGTCAGCTGCCTTCCAGACCTCCCCACACCTTTCCCCTCTCCTCCTTGCACCCCAACTGAGGCCCAGGGTTTAGGCGGTCACTTACATCTCCAGCAAAGGTGTGGAAAAAGGGGGTGGGAGCAGAGTAGACCAGCTGTGAGTACAGCTCCTGTTCCCACAGCAGCCGGCCAGCCTGGAGAGGGGGAGCACACTGACACCGAGGCACGCCCTGGGTGGAGGGCCTCTGTTTCCAGATAGGGAGCATGGTATACAAATCTGGGGCCCCAAAATCTGATTTGGAGACTTCCAGCTCAGAACTGGAGAGTTGGGAATCTAAAAGTCAGAAGTGGAGGATTGGGATACAGTATGGGAGTCAGACCCTTCAGCGAGAAACTTGGATTTGGGGTCCAGATGTGGAATAAGGGGACTTGAATTTGAGGATTTTGGACTCTAGTTCTAGGAAACCGAGTCCATTCAGAGAATCTGTCCCAAATCCCCCCCTTATATGGGGGCCTTCATTAGAGCAGGTAGGGTTCCAGTATTAGGAGTTGGGATTGAGATTTGAGGTTCAGACACACAGACTTGGGAAGGTTTTTTTGGAGGCAGTTGAGCCAATTTCAGGTTTGTAGAGCAGAGTTATGAATTAGGAGTTTGGTCAATATTTGATGACCCTGGGATCTTGATGTGGTTCTACTGGATCTATCTTTATCTGTTTAGTGGGATGAATTTGGGGTTTATGCTTGGAGAATTTAGGTTAAGGGTTTGTGGAATAGGTTTTTGACTTAGGAGCTACCTCAATATTTAGGTGATTAGGAGTTTTCATATAGGAGTTCTGGGATCCAATGCTGTGGGCTTAAAAGGACAGATTTGGGGTTGAAGATTCAATGGCATACTTAGGTTTGGGATTTGTGGAATATATTTATAACTTAGAAGCTAGGCAAAATTCTGGAGTTCAGGAGTACTGATGGGAGGTTTCTGAGACCTAAAATGTGGAGTTTCAAATAGATATGAGGCTCAGGTAAAAATATAGTATGTGTGTGTGTGTGTGTGTGTGTGTGTGTGTATGTATATATATATGGAGTTTGTGGAACAGATTAGATCTAGGGGGTATACTAATATTGGGGGTTATAGATCTTGACACAAAGACTCTGGGGTCAGTCATCACAGGCTTAGAAAGACAAACCAGAGGCTGGCATCTGGATAAAGTCTTTGGTTCTAGGGCTCAGGGGCTTCATTGATCTGTCTGAGGGCTCAGGGTTATGGACACAGATCTGGGTTTATGGGTTGAAAACTGGGTTGTCTGTCCAGTGGAGGGGGGGCAGGGATCACCTGAAGGCCATAAAGGCGGATGAAGTAAGACTTCTTGGGGTTATCCTTCACGAAGCACACAGCCCCACAGTGTCCCTTGGTCCAGTGCTCAGCTCCAGGGGGCAGCGCCAGGTACAGCTGAACAACCGCAGTGGCCAGCGTCTAGGAGGGGAGAGTAGGACTCGTTGGAATCCGGTCAGGGGCAGCCAGAGGGTCTGGGAACCAGACCTGGTCCTTTCTTGCCCGTGGCCATCATGGCTCCAAAGGAAGAGCCACAACCAGAGGGAAAGTGAATGAACATTGAGTTCTTCCTGGGATTGGTGAATGGGGTTAAGTGGATTCTGAGAGGAGATGATGGAGAGGAAGAGGAGGAGAAGGAGAGGAAGATGGGAAAGATGAGGAGAGAGGAAGGGGAGGAAAGGAGGAGAGGGAGAGGATGGGGAAGATGAAGAGGACGAAGAGGAGGAGGAGAAGAGGAGAGGGAGACAGGGAGGGCCAGAAGATCCCCAGCTCACCCAGCACTTCCGTCCGAGCATCTCAAAGAGTTGTTGGTTCTCATGGTCCTGGAGGAGGGTGGACGGGATGTTCTGCTGAACCCCTTGTCCTCCGCGGCCCCCAGGCCTGCCTCCCGAAGGGCCCCCACTCATGGTGCCTCCTGCCCTTGTCCTCTCCGGCTGGGCTCTGAGTGCAGGGTAAGAAGAGGAACTTCCGCAGTGAGCGGGGGAACAGGAAGTACAAAAAACCACAAGGGAAACAAGTCCTCTAGGGGCCCCTCGGTAGGCCTGGCCTCCTCCCTTAGACTGGGGCCCTCCTCCATTTGACTGGTTAGATCCATCTTTTGGACCAGCTTTTGTCCTCCTTTCTTACTCTCTCTGACTTGTTTGGACCCTCCTCCCTCTGGTTGGCTGGCAGTGAGGGATAGGCCACTACAGCATTTCTGCAGTGCCACGGTGGGCAGTCCTGGGCTGAGCGGCCTTCTTCCTCCCCAAAGCATCCAGTTACTCTGGGCCCAAAGTCCAAGGCTCTGGTGCTGAAGGGGTATTGCAGTCAAGATTGTCCTTTAATTACATAGCAAGCACCTGGGACCCCACCTGTCTCCTGAGACCCCAACTTGCTCACACCTGGCTCAACTTCCCCATCCCTACCACACCATCTCATTTAGTTACTGTTGCTTCTGAACTCTTGAAAGTGTGTAATCTTTGGAGTCTTGTCTTTTCCCCCGCTCAATATTCTATGTTTTATTTACTTATTTAGGCTCTTTGCAGTGCACGGGCTTCTCTTGTTGCAGTGCAAGGGCTTCTCCTTGTGGTGTTTGGGATTCTCTTGTGATGCAAGTGCTTAGTTGCCCCTTGGCATGTCAGATCTGAGTTCCTCAACCAGGGATCAAACTCGCATCTCCTGCATTGGAAGGCAGATTCTTAACCACTGGATCACCAGGGAAGTCCCTCAACATTCTATTTTTATCTAACAAACATTCATGTAGCACTGAACATGTGTGCAGCACTCTTCTGACCTCTTTGTAAATATTGACTCATATAAATCCTCCTATTGGCCTGGGGGACACTCACTATTTTTACCATTTGATGGAGGGAAACTGAGGCCCAGAGTGGTTAAGTGATTTCCCCAGTAGCTCTGAGCTAGCATGCCAGGCAGGTTGGTTAGTGTGCACTGTTCAAGATGCTCCACAGCCTGCTCTGTTACTAAGATTCATATTTGCCTGTAGCAGTAGTTGTTACTGCTATATAGCATTCTATTGTGTTACTATGCGTGCGTGTGCGTGCTAAGTCGCTTCAGTTGCGTCTGACTCTTTGTGACTGCTTGGACTGTAGCCTGCCAGGCTCCTCTGTCCATGGGATTCTCCAGGCAAGAATACTGGAGTGGATTGCCATGCCCTCCTCCAGGGGATCTTCCCAACTCCCCCAGGGATCAAACTAGCATCTCCTGTGTCTCCTGCATTGCGGGAGACATTGCAGGCAGATTCTTTACCGCTGAGCCACCAGGGAAGCCCGCATTGTGTTACTAGACAATTTGTTTATTCATATTCTCCTGTTAACAGATATCTGAGCTGTTTCTGGCTTTCGTGGTTGCCAGCAACGCTGCCTTATTTGCTCCTATACACATCTCCTGTTCCAAATAGGCAAGCACACTCTCAGGAGGGGAATTGGGGCATTGTAGGGCTTGCATAGCTCGAACTTTGACAGACTGTTTCCCCAAGAGAATGGCAGCTCAGTCCCCACCCCTCCCTGGACCTATTTCCCATTTGGAGATGTGAAGTTTTCAGGTACACATACAGCAGCTTGAGGGGAGCTGAGCATATCTGGGGTGTGTCTGGCATTCCCATATACCTGCAGGGAAACAGCACATGTCAACTTGGGACCCACAGTCCTACCTGGAAACCTGTATGGCTCCCATGCCTGCAGGTGCCAAGCTTCTCTCCTAAGCCAAGGCTCAAACCCACTTGTGTTAGTTGCTCAGTCGTGTCCAACTCTGCGACCCCATCCATGGACTGTGTAGCCCACCAGGCTCCTCTATCCATGGAATTCTCCAGGCAAGAATACTGGAGTGGGTAGCCATTCTCTTCTCCAGGGGATATTCCCTATCCAGGGATCGAACCTGGGTCTCCTGCATTGCAGGTGGATTCTTTACTGTCTGAGCCGCCAGGGAAGCACCATCAAAGCCACTTCCGGTGTGGCAATTCCAGCCTCCCTCCCTCCTTTCTCTGCTCACCAACCGGCATATGGTGCTTCCAAGTCACTGGGCAGTTTCATACCTCCTGGTATGGAGTCCCTTCCAGCCTGTTCACTAGGGCAAGCACCTGTTTTTTCCTTAGAAAGTCACTGCATTCATTCATGTTGACATTGTTTGTTGAGCTCTCATTGTGTGCCCAGCACAAACTAGACACTCAATAAATGTTTCTTGAAGGAATGAGTGAGGGATTCATATCTAATTTGATTTAGTGTTTTCTGATATTTTTCTAAGTGCCTCACACTTATGTACTTATTTCACATGCACAGACGACCCCAGGAGGTGAGAGCTTCAGCTGTTTCCATTTTACTGATAGGGAAGCAGTGGCCCAGAGTAGCTTAGCTAAGTTGCCCGAGGTCACACAGCTTGTGAGAGTTGAAGCTGAGGCCAGTTTTGTGAGAAATGGTTCCTAAACTGTAAAATGCCACATGGGGCCTAGGATGAAATTCTTCTGCTACTTCAGTCTTTTGTTTTCCTTCTTTCTCTGCTCCTAGATCTGTCCCATTCAAGTCTATTTCAGGGGGTTTTAAACCTTTGCTACATTTGCTGGTGATTTTGTAAATTAATATGTAAAAGTTGTATATTTCATGTTCTTACTTCTAAGGAGCAGACAAGTTTAAAATTTGTTATTTTTCTCCAAATAAAAAACCTAAGTAGATTCATTTTTATTATTTTTGTCCCTAATATAATGAGTTTCCTCAGCCTGGAATACAGTGATTCATTAATCATTTTATGATCATTTTAAATCTTTTTCAGATTATTGAATTGCTCTTTTGGCCTGCATTAATAATTTGGAGCTGGTTTATTTTACTGTTATGTGTTCCCTTCGACACTTGCTTCTCTGCACTGAATGACAGTATTTGGTGAGGTGATGACCTCAAAGGTAATTTGCTCACCTGGGACTTCAAATAGATTAAAAAACAAAAACAAAAACAAAAACCCTAATCAAGTTTTTCCAGTTGTTCCCAGCAGGAAAGTGGATTGAATACTTACCACACAAGTCAGTCTACCGCAGCAGGGAGCAGACGTTCTAACTTACCTCTCAGTAATCCAAGTGAATACCCAGGAACCCCCAAGAACCATGATAAGCCCAATGACTTGCACCCACATGATGCTTTCCCATCAACCCCAAACTCTGCCAAACTCCCAGGGATCACCATATGAAGAGATATTTCCTGTTTATATCTTGTGCATATTTTACTTTATTTTGAGGGGATATTGCTTTTTTTTAAAGATTTTTTTTTAATGTGGACCATTTTAAGTCTTTTTGAATTTGTTACAATATTGCCTCTGTTTTTTACGTTTTGGTTTTTTTGGCCAAGAGGCATGTGGGATCTTAGCTCCCCAACCAAGGATTGAACTTGCACCCCTTCCACTGGAAAGTGAAGTCTTAACCACTGAACCGCCAGGGAAGTCTCAAGGCAGGGGGAGCGGAGGGATCCGATATTGCTTAAAGATCCCCATTGCCATGCCTAAGTCCTGAGTAGGTAATAAGACACTGTCAGTGAAAAGACATGAGGGTTTTCTTCTACACCCTGGTCCTTATTCTCCCCTTTCCTTCCTGCCCCTTGTGGTCCTCCCTACCCTTGACTGAGGGGTGTTTCCTGGCACTAGCTTAAGGAAACAGCAGTTCCCAACCCTTGGATACAATGCACCCTTTCCATAAGAAACATTTTGGGAAGCCTCTTTTTACCACCCTAGAATGACATTCATGGATGTTACAAGTCTTGGTGGTGTGGGGCTGTCCCCCAGCATCTCAGGCCCCTGCCTGTTCAATGCCAAAACATCCCCATCATTGTGATAACCAAAGTCTGCCTACCAGCAATTCCCAAAACACACTCCTAGGGCAGGCAGGAACCAGACTCTTGTCTGTCTTGTTCATTGCCATATCCCTACAACCTAGCACAAGACCCTGAATGCAGAAGCTCAATCAGTATCTGTTGAATAATCACTGTATGGTCTAGTTACCTATGCTGTGACCTATTGCTCTCTTCTCACTGCCCCCACCTCCTTTCTTCACCTCCCTGCCTGGGGGGAGAGAAGAAAAACAGCTTCGAGTGTGCAAGAGCCAGGCCCTCCCACAGAGATGTCTACACTGTTCACTGATGCTACAGCCAAAGGGATGTTTTAGGAGAGGGGCTGATTTCTAGTCCTGGTTGGGGTTGATTGAGGAAAGGGCGTGCACAGAAAAGCAGAGATGCCTGTAGGGATAAGAACTGCTCAGTGGATAGAGCCAGATTCTCGAGCCTTACAACCTGGCTCTGGCACTTATCAGCTGTTTAAAGTCTGGTAACCTCTCAGTGCCTTAGTTCTCTCATCCATAAAGTGGGTAACAATAGCAGTTAAGACTGTTGTGAAGATTTAAATGAGATAATTCATGTCAAGTGACGAGGACAGAGCTTAACATGTTATAATTATGAGTTGTTTGTTTTCATGAAATGGCTGAATAACTTGGATAAAGGCCCTATCCTTCCCTCAGCCTAGCATTCTCCCCATTCCTGTTCCAATGCTCTTCTCACCCTCCTCCATTAGACATTTAAGTCCCATCACCATTGGTGGATATTTAGAGACCCAGAACATGGCCACCTTCTCTCTGCCCTTTCCCTACTTTTCCGTGCTGCAAAGCCCATCTCGGAGATCCATTGTGTGGGCCCAGTCACACTCTTCTAGGGCTCTTCCCCATCAACCTCGGAGGTCCCACCCACCACGTTTCCTGCCCTACTCCTCTCACCTGCATGGGAAAACACGGTGCCAGCCAGCTCTCTCCGTCCCTTCTAGGTTTGCGCTACTCATCTCGGACCAGCCAGGCAGCCAAAGGTCCCCTCCTAGTCCCTACACTGATCACAGCCTCAGAATCACCACCAACTTTCCCTAAATGGGTCCTTCCTAACCCCTACCCTGATCTGTGACCCCAACTGTCTATTTCCCGCTCTGTAACACCAGAAGGGTCCACAACCGAGTCTGTGTGAGACTCTCAAGAGAGTCCACCTTCTGGTCAGTGGGTCACAAGGGCCGTCCACACCTTAACAGTGTGAGCCCAGGGGGGTTAGCGAGGCAGTCTGGAATGGACGACTGCGGGAAAGGGGAGGAACGCAAAATGGAGCAGTCCGTCCAGGATCGTACCACTGTGGAGAGGGTGGCCGTCTTGCAACAGACCATTTTGCTTGTGGGGGAGGGATACGATGGCTGCCTCCTTCCCTAATGGAGAGTGGAGTGTCGCAATCCTGCTAGTCCCAAGATCTCCTGATTCTCACCCACTTTGGGCGAGCCTCTCTCTGGGTTCCCACCCTCAGCCTCTCTCATATCAGCCATCTTAACTACTGTCACCCCCACCCTCCTCGCTCCATTCCTTAATTTCGTAGCCGCTCGCAATGCACCGGAGCTGGCAATTGGCCTACGGGTGGGGAGAGCAGGACCGCTACGGACTCTGATTGGTCGATGACCGGATTCTCGTCCTTGCTATTCTTTGACGCTGCAAGGGTTCAGAGAATAACATGACCCCACCTCCGCTCCCGCGCTCGGGGCTCCCATTGGTCATCGTTTTGGGACATGCGCAGTGGATGCCATACCAGTGTGCCGAGCCGCTTAAGCCGGCTTTGAGGATTTCGGGTGATGGGTTCGAATACCGCCCCAGAGGTTCAGATTGCTCAAGTGTAGAAGGGTAGAAGGTGGTGTTTACTGCTGGAGTGTTAGTAAGATCACACATCAGGACGCCTGCTGCACTGGGTGATACAATCGTAAATTCTGTAGCTCACCCACTAGGGTTTTCCCTGGGCTTCCCTAAGTAGCTCAGTTGGTAAAGATCTGCCTGTGATGCAGGAGACCGCAGTTTGATTCCTGAGTAGGAAAGATCCGCTGGAGAAGGGATAGGCTACCCACTCCAGTATTCCTCAGTTTCCCTGGTGGCTCAACTGGTAAAGCATCCGCCTGCAATGTGGGAGAGCTGGGTTCGATCCCTGGGTTGGGAAGATCCCTTGGAGAAGGGAAGGGCGACCCACTTCAGTATTCTGGCCTGGAGAATGCCGTGAACTGTATAGTCAATGGGATCACACAGACTCGACTGAGTGACTTTCACTTTAAGGGTTTTCAGTGCGTGTACCAAGTGGTTCTGCATCCCTTTATTCTCTGCTGCTGCTAAGTCGCTTCAGTCGTGTCCGACTCTGCGACCCCTTAGACGGCAGCCCACCAGGCTCCCCCGTCCTTGGGATTCTCCAGGCAAGAACAATGGAGTGGGTTTCCATTTCCTTCTCCAATGCATGAAAGTGAAAGTGAAGTCGCTCAGTCGTGTCCGACTCTTAGCGACCCCATGGACTGCAGCCTACCAGGCTCCTCCATCCATGGGATTTGCCAGGCAAGAGTACTAGAGTGGGTTGCCATTGCCTTCTCCCTTTCTTCTCTAGTGTACTCAAAATAGAAAGCGTTCTATGGGTTTAGGAAAACTCTCAGAAGTTACTTTAATAAAATTAAGTTCTGCCACAGTGGGACGGGTATAGTGGGGTGTCTGGCTCTCCCAAGATTATAAATTACAGAGCGATATCTTGTAGTTTTTTAATGTGATGTACTAAAATCACTAACTTTACTCCTGACAAAACTGGTACAAAGTTTGAAACTGTGTTCAAGCCTCTATGGCCTTGTCTTTTGAAGTAAAATGCTGACTTGAGGCAATGATTGGGAAATGTGAAGATTTAGAAACAAAGGATAGCTGTTGGGCTAAGGAACTGGCAACAATGTAGACTATAATTCTGCCACATAACAGAATCACCCGAACTCCCAGTTCCCTGAAGGATATAGATAAAGGCCTGATACACATTCCTAAGTTGTTTTTACAGGAAGCAGACACCCCCCCACCCCCAACCAGATGGAAACTGCTGACTGCAAGAACAGACCCTAGACTGGCTGAAACCAGAAGGTTGATAATGCTTGAAATGTCACCTTGATGCCAACCAGTCCAAGAACTGTCCACGAGCTGATCATGCCCTGCTCCTTGAACACTATAGAACTCCTTACTACCCTCTCCAGGCTGGGTCACAGGGTCTTCAGGGCATTAGCCCACTGTGGCCCCCTTTGCCTGGCAAAGCAATAAAAAAAACTATTCTTTCCTCAGTTCAGTTCAGTTCAGTCGCTCAGTTGTGTCCGACTCTTTGCAACCCCATGAATCACAGCACGCCAGGCCTCCCTGTCCATCACAAACTCCCGGAGTTCACCCAGACTCACGTCCATCGAGTCAGTGATGCCATCCAGCCATCTCATCCTCTGTCGTCCCCTTCTCCTCCTGCCCCCAATCCCTCCCAGCATCAGAGTCTTTTCCAGTGAGTCAACTCTTCACATGAGGTGGCCAAAGTACTGGAGTTTCAGCTTTAGCATCATTCCCTCCAAAGAAATCCCAGGGCTGATCTCCTTCAGAATGCCTACTTCACCCAAAACTCTGTCTCCCTGTTCCTATTTGGCACCAGTGAACAGAGGCCGAGTTTCAGCAACAAGTTTACAGCAGTTACAAGCCCTAACAGTGAGGCTTTTGACAAAAGGTATGTAAGAGAATACACTTTATCCAGTATTCAACATGCAAAGTGATGGTTTTGGAGCATTAGGCCTTCTCAGACGGGACAGGATTGCTATGATTGACGTGTTATTTAATATACATCATAGGCAGTATAGCCAGTTACCTACTTTAAAATCTGCAATTTTTACATTATATATGTAAATTAAGGGCTTCCCAGGTGGCACAGTGGTAAAGAATCCACCTGCCAATGCAGGAGATGCAGGACACATGGGTTCAATCCCTGAGTGGGCAAGATTCCCTTGGAGGAAGAAATGGCAACCCACTCCAATATCTTGCCTGGAAAATACCATGGACAGCAGAGCCTAGTGAGCTACAGTCCACGGGGTCTCAAAAATCAGACATGACTGAGCATACATGCACACATATAAATTAAAATATAAATATAGATTGGTGGTTTAGTCACTAAGTTACATACATTATAAATATATATGATATCTATAAATAAATACATGGTTCATAAGGGTATAGTTATGGATGATATAGATGGAGTAGTGAGGCCCCAGTTCACTGCTCTTGGTCAGTCACATGCTGAAAGAGATGGGACTGTTTGTATGTTTTTTATTAATTAATTTATTGTTTTGCTGCACTTAGTGGCTAGCAGGATTCCCTGGCCAGAGAGATTGAACCTGGGCCCTCAGCAGTGAAAGTGCGGAGTCCTAACCACTGGACAACAGAGGAATTCCCAGGAGAAGACTGTTGCTAATTTTACATAGTGCTCCCAATTTTAGGAAGGCTGAGCTCTGAGTCCTCTGCTTTCACCAAATAGGAAAAATTTCCCTTAATTTGCTTGGAAACTCTAAGTCTATGTCCAGCACTGCCTCCACTGCTGAAAACACAAGCTGGTCTTTGTATCCGTTCTGATCCTAGAAAGATTGTTATTTTAAGTGTGTGTATGGGTGTTTGGGGTGCTGGGTAGAACAAATGAAAAGCTTGGTTGAAGTATGGGCACTTGGTCATCCCTGAATGCTACTTTCTGATAGTGGCTGGATTTGTAGTATATGTACTTCCTCAGGTTAGTGATGGATGCATTGTCTTTGTTTGGGATCTTGCAGTAATAGTATAATCCAACATGTAATAAACTATATAGTCTCTATTACAGAAATGTACCCCAAAATGATATAATTAAAGAAGACAGAGATCTTTAGCTTATGAATAAAAGGATGAGCTTATTTGAATAAAATAAAGTGCTTTTTTATTTAAAAAAACTCCAAAAATATAGCATGCACTATGTCTATAGCCCTTTAATTTTTCCAATTCCATCATTATCAACTCGTTTATGCCTTGACTACAGGCAACTTGAAGAGAAAAGCTTTTGTTTTTTTATTTAATTGGCTAAGTTTGGCAACTATGGGAGAACCCAATGTGTGTGTTTACAATCTTATGATCAATAGAGCGTTCAGAAAATTGGGCGATAAAGATGCACATATGCACAGTGTTAGCATAACTTGTGTGTTAGAAGTTGGACAGGAGGCTTTAAAAAGTTATTCATTACCAACAATGGACTTTCGAAATCAAAGCAAAATCTTTTTCTGTTGTTGTTTTTTGGCTGCCGTGCATGGCATGTGGGATCTTAATTCTGCCACCAGGGATTGAACCCACACACCCTACAGTGGAAGCATGGCGTCTTAACCACTGGACTGCCAGGGAAGTCCCCTCTAAATCTTTTAAAGAAATAAAGCTTTTTTATCTTCTTTGATTTATGATTGCAAGGTACTTTGTCAATGTTTAAAAATAGTTAGGCAGCTGGATGTGGGGGCAAGTGGAATGCGGTGGCAAGTTGCAGGCCCAGGACACTGTGGGGGGCAGGGATTAAAAAGAGAGAAAAACACCAATCTTTTCAAAGTTTTTTCCTAATAACTAGTAATAGTCTTATCAAAGATAGATGAACTCCTTGTGTAAATTTTTAATTATAAAATAATTATAGCAGTGCCAGATATTTGGCAATGAGTGAGACCAGTTACTTAACAGAATCTCTCCTCCCTCCATAAAGTTCTATCTGTGATACCCCTGAAGGTCCTGTGAGCTTTGGCATTCAGTTCACTTCAGTTCAGTCGCTCAGTGGTGTCCGACTCTTCGCTACCCCATGGACCACAGCACACCAGGCCTCCCTGTCCATCACCAACTCCCAGAGTCTACTCAAAGTCATCTCCATTGAGTTGGTGATGCCATCCAACCATCTTATCCTCTGCCATCCCCTTCTCCTCCTGCCTTCAATTTTTACCAGCATCAGGGTCTTTTCAAGTGAGTCAGCTCTTTGCTTCAGGTGGGCAAAGTATTGGAGTTTCAGCTTCAGCATCAGTCCTTCCAATGAACAGTCAGGACTGATCTCCTTTAGGATGGACTGGTTGGATCTCCTTGCAGTCCAAGGGACTCTCAAGAGTCTTCTCCAACACCACAGTTCAAAAGCATCAATTCTTCGGTGCTCAGCTTTCTTTATAGTCCAAATCTCACATCTATACATGACTACTGGAAAAACCATAGCCTTGACAAGATGGACCTTTGTTGGCAAAGTAATGTCTCTGCTTTTTAATATGCTACTCAGTCATGTTTTATTCCTAAGCACATGTGCATGCTAAGTCACTTCAGTCATGTCTGACTCTTTGCACTCCCATGGACTGTAGCCCACCAGGCTCCTCTTGTCTATGGGATTCTCCAGGCAAGAATACTGGAGTGGGTTGCAATGCCCTCTTCCAGGGGCTCTTCCCCACCCAGGAATCGAACCTAGGTCTTCCACAATGCAGGCAGACTCTCTACCATCTGAGCCACCAGGGAAGTCCCCAGGGAAGCCCACAAGGAAGGTCCCCAAGGGAAGCCTCCCTGAAAGTCCTAGCAGTTTAGATTTCACAAAGAGTAAAAAGAGATGCTAGGCTACAGTGCAATTAGTGGCCAGACAACTTCTGAGCCTCATCCCAAAGATTTATTCTCCCAAAAGGAATAAACCATGTCAGGAAACAAAACAAGTAAATGGAGAGTTAGAGGCAGCTATGGGTGAAATTGGAAGCTCATGCTTTGGGGCGGTCATGTGTCTCCAATATTACTTCAGTGAGCAGGGAGACTGGGTCTACAAACTGATAAATCTTGACCCTGTGGGACAACAGATCTGCTCAGCCCCCTCAGCTCAGCTTTTCCCAGACAACAAATACTCTTGACACAGAATCATGATCAACAAATGCTTCAAGGTGTCAGTTCACTTCAGCTGGTCAGTTGTGTCTGACTCTTTGCGACCCCATGAGTCGCAGCACGCCAGGCCTCCCTGTCCATCACCAACTCCCGGAGTTCATTCAGACTCAAGTCCATCGAGTCAGTGATGCCATCCAGCCATCTCATCCTCTGCCGTCTCCAATCCCTCCCAGCATCAGAGTCTTTTCCAATGAGTCAGCTCTTCGCGTGAGGTGGCCAAAGTACTGGAGTTTCAGCTTCAGCATCATTCCTTCCAAAGAAATCCCAGGGCTGATCGCCTTCAGAATGGACTGGTTGGATCTCCTTGCAGTCCAAGGGACTCTCAAGAGTCTTCTCAACACCACAGTTCAAAAGCATCAATTCTTCAGTGCTCAGCCTTCTTCACAGTCCAACTCTCACATCCATACATGACCACAGGAAAAACCATAGCCTTGACTAGACGGACCTTTGTTGGCAAAGTAATGTCTCTGCTTTTGAATTATGCCATCTAGGTTGGTCATAACTTTCCTTTCAAGGAGTAAGCGCCTTTTACTTTCATGGCTGCAATCACTATCTGCAGTGATTTGGGAGCCCCCAAAAAATAAATTCTGACACTGTTTCCACTGTTTCCCTATCTATTTCCCATGAAGTGATGGGACCAGATGCCATGATCCTCGTTTTCTGAATGTTGAGCTTTAAGCCAACTTTTTCACTCTCCTCTTTCACTTTCATCAACAGGCTTTTGAGTTCCTCTTCACTTTCTGCCATAAGGGTGGTGTCATCTGCATATCTGAGGTTATTGCTATTTCTCCTGGCAATCTTGATTCCAGCTTGTGTTTCTTCCAGTCCAGCGTTTCTCATGATGTACTCTGCATATAAGTTAAATAAACAGGGTGACAATATACAGCCTTGAGGAACTCCTTTTCCTATTTGGAACCAGTCTGTTGTTCCATGTCCAGTTCTAACTGTTGCTTCCTGACCTGCATACAGATTTCTCAAGAGGCAGGTCAGGTGGTCTGGTACTCCCATCTCTTTCAGAATTTTCCACAGTTTATTGTGATCCACACAGTCAAAGGCTTTGGCATAGTCAATAAAGCAGAAATAGATGTTTTTCTGGAACTCTCTTGCTTTTTCCATGATCCAGCAGATGTTGGCAATTTGATCTCTGGTTCCTCTGCCTTTTCTAAAACCAGCTTGAACATCAGGAAGTTCATGGTTCATGTATTGCTGAAGCCTGGCTTGTAGAATTTTGAGCATTACTTTACTAGCATGTGAGATGAGCGCAATTGTGTGGTAGTTTGAGGATTCAAGGTGTCAGGACCCAGCAACTGCGTCCTATCCTCTAAGGATCTCTTGAAATTTCATGTCTCTTCTACTGCCTGCTAGCCCTCAAGAGACTTTCTGAAACCAAGCTCTTCAATCTTGAGCCTTGAAGCCTTCCTATGGCCCTTGCTCCTTGAATCTGGTCTCATCTTTGCCTCTGGTCATGCTTGTTGTGAGGCAGTCAAGGAATCATCCCCTTTAAAGGGAAGATGTTTGAATCTTTTTTCCTACTTTGAATTACTGCCATATTAAAATGATTTGAAGGAAAAAAAACCAGATAATTGAAGTAAAATATCTTGTAATTTGTTTGTAACTCAATGCATTGGGTAGACTGTTTGCAAAGATGATGTTATGGACCCAATTGTGACTCTTCAAAATTCATATATTGAAGTCCTAACCTCTCAGTTCACTTCAGCCGCTCAGTCGTGTCCAATCTTTGCAAGTCCCATGGACTGCAGAACACCAGGCTTCCCTATCCATCACCAACTCCCAGAGCTTGCTCAAACTCATGTCCATCAAGTCGATGATGCCATCCAACCATCTCACCCTCTGTCATCCCCTTCTTCTCCCGCCTTCAATCTTTCCCAGCATCAGGGTCTTTTCCACTGAGTCAGTTCTTCCCATCAGGTGACCAAAGTATTGGGCCTTCAGCTTCAACATCAGTCCTTCCAATGAATATTCAGGACTGATTTCCCCTAGTGTGACTGTATTTGGAGATGGGGCCTTTAAGAAGGTAATTAAGAGATGGGAATACCAGACCACCTGACCTGCCTCTTGAGAAATCTGTATGCAGGTCAGGAAGCAACAGTTAGAACTGGACATGGAACAACAGACTGGTTCCAAATAGGAAAAGGAGTTCGTCAAGGCTGTATATTGTCACTCTGCTTATTTAACTTATATGCAGAGTACATCATGAGAAACACTGGGCTGGAAGAAGCACAAACTGGAATCAAGATTGCTGGAAGAAATATCAATAACCTCAGATATGCAGATGACACCACCCTTATGGCAGAAAGTGAAGAGGAACTCAAAAGCCTGTTGATGAAAGTGAAAGAGGAGAGTGAAAAAGTTGGTTTAAAGCTCAACATTCAGAAAACTAAGATCATGGCATCTGGTCCCATCACTTCATGGGAAATAGATGGGGAAACAGTGTCAGAGTTTATTTTTTGGGGCTCCAAAATCACTGCAGCCATGAAATTAAAAGACGCTTACTTGGAAGGAAAGTTATGACCAACCTAGATAGCATGTTGAAAAGCAGAGATATTACTTTGCCAACAAAGGTCCGTCTAGTCAAGGCTATGGTTTTTCCTGTGGTCATGTATGGATGTGAGAGTTGGACTGTGAAGAAGGCTGAGCACCGAAGAATTGATGCTTTTGAACTGTGGTGTTGGAGAAGACTCTTGAGAGTCCCTTGGACTGCAAGGAGATCCAACCAGTCCATCCTAAAGGAGATCAGCCCTGGGATTTCTTTGGAGGGAATGATGCTAAAGCTGAAACTCCAGTACTTTGGCCACCTCATGCGAAGAGTTGACTCATTGGAAAAGACTCTGATGCTGGGAGGGATTGGGGGCAGGAGGAGAAGGGGATGGCAGAGGATGAGATGGCTGGATGGCATCACGGACTTGATGGACGTGAGTTTGAGTGAACTCCGGGAGTTTGTGATGGACAGGGAGGCCTGGCATGCTGTGATTCATGGGGTCACAAAGACTCGGATACGACTGAGCAACTGAACTGAACTGAAGGTTAAATGTAATCTTGCTGCTGCTAAGTCGCTTCAGTCGTGTCAGACTCTGTGCAACCCCAGAGACAGCAGCCCACCAGGCTCCCCCGTCCCTGGGATTCTCCAGGCAAGAACACTGGAGTGGGTTGCCATTTCCTTCTCCAGTGCATGAAAGTGAAATGTGAAAGTGAAGTCACTCAATCGTGTCCCACCCTCAGTGACTCCATGGACTGCAGCCTACCAGGCTCCTCCATCCATGGGATTTTCCAGGCAAGAGTACTGGAGTGAGGTGCCATTGCCTTCTCCAGGAATGGAACCCTAATCCAATACAAGTGGTGTTTTTATAAGAAGAGGGAGAGACACCAGAGATGCATGTACACGGAGAATAGGCCACGTGAGGGCACGGTAAAGAGGCAGCCATCGTTAAAGGAGGCAGCCTTTCAAGGAGAGAGGCCTCAGGAACCAAACCTGCCAACATCTTAATCTTGGACTTCAAACCTCCAAAGCTGAGAAAATACATTTCTGCTGTTTAAGCCAACTAGTCCATGGTACTCCATTATGATAGCCCAAGCAGATAAATACAGATGGCTGCCAACATTCCTCCCTTGTCTGTTGTTATGTCCTCTGGCAATGGGACTTTGCACCTCCCCACTCAGAGACAGAGTCTATTTCCTCACCCCTTGAGCCTGTGCTTTGGCCAACAGCATGCAACAGAACTGCCATCACATGAAATCTAGAGCCTAGGCCTCAAGTGACCTTGCAGCATCTGTCTGGGCCCCAGTGCAATGCTGCACTGAGCCCTCCATGTGAGGAAGCTGGTCTGGAGAATAAGAGGGAGTGGACAGAGACCCAAAGCACCCCTGCTGACAGCTGGCACCAACGCCAGACATGTGATCAAGGCCATTGAAACTTCCAGCCCAGCCTATCCTCCAGTTCACTGCGGCAACATGGTTGAGCAGAGGAAAGTCCAAGAGTGGAACCACCAGCCATTCCCAGCTCAAATTGCCTACCTACAGTATTGTGAGCAAATACACTGTTGTAATTCAAAGCTGCTATGTCTTACAGTCCTTTGCTTTGAAATAGTAACCAAGCTGACAGCATTCTTCTCTCCCTGGCTAGGACTGAGTGAACCCAACGATATTCCTAAAGGGAAAATTCTGTTTGGGCAGCCAAAGGACCAGTTCTTGTCCCTAGGCCAGGGAGCTCCCACACGCAGGCAGAGAAGACACTCCAGGCTCGTGACTGGGAGCTTTCCCCAGATCCAAAGTCAATAGTCTATCACTACCCCTGTCTCTTAATGTTTTTGATTATCAAGATCATTTTACATATTACTGAAGTATATAATCTTATAATATTTTGGTTCATGATGAAAATCAATCATGCATTTATTAAATTTTTAACAGAAAATCGCTTTATAATCCTACAACTCTCAAACAACTCACTGTTTATTATTACAGTCACTCATTATTATTTTAAAACACACAAATAGGGAGTTCCCTGGTACCTGTGGTTAGGATTCTGGGTTTTCACTGATAGGGCCTGGGTTCAACCCCTGGTCAGGGAACTGAGATCCCACAAGCTGTGCAGCATGGCCAAAAACAAAACAAAAAACCACAATCAGCTGTTATGAAAAATGCACAAAAAATTTCCTGGGTATTTTAAGATATTTGCCCAAGCTATTACAGAATTCTTTCCACTGCCAAGAGTAGTCAGATTTTTCACTTGATTTTAAACCAAATCCATATTGTTAATCTCCATCAGTAATTTGTGGGCATTGTGTGAGAGGAAATCCCTTCGTATGACTTCTGCTGAACTTTCAAAAACATTCTGTAATGAATGTTATTTAAAAGGTCTTTTATCTCTCTGCCCAAATGAGCACTGAATTTCAGGCTAGCATTTTCCATGTCATATTTTGATTAAGCAGTGAATAGGTTTGTTTTTGATCAACATAAAGGCTTACATGCTAACAATACTGTCTTGAGATATAAACTCTCAGCTTCCAGGCTTTAGATTCCTCAAATTTATTCCCTGTGGTCAAGTGACATTTTTCATTCGGGAAAGTGATATCATAGTAATCCTTGTAAAACCTTCACTGAAATAGGAAACTGAAACACATTTCCACTTGACAGAGGAAAAGCTGAACCACAAGGGTAAGAAACCTCCAGAAACTCAGCTAATGCTATGAGACCTTTATATGGCTCTTCTCAGACAAACGTGTGTGTGTATATACTTTACAGGCACACTCACACAGATAGATGTGTGTATATTTGTGTGAATGTAGAACCATAGATTGGTCAGGGGCCTCAAGCCTAATTTTGTGGACTGATCAAAGTGATTGGACACCCCATCCTCAATACCAAATTATTCTTTTAAAATAATTCAGGAGGCTGTGCGGACCAGAGTCTCAGGAAACGACTAAAGATTAGATTGGAAGAAGAGAGAGTAGAAGCCATGTTTTGAAGACCTGTAGTACAGGTACTTCGTCAGTTTGTAAGGCAAGAGTCTGAAGTAGCTAGCAGTTTGGTTCTCGAAAGATCTCTGAATTGCGTGCAGTTGCTTGGTCGAGTAGGTCAGGACCCTGCCATGAGACAGGTAGAAGGAAAAAACCCAGTCACGATATTTTCCCTAGCAACAAATGAGATGTGGCAATCAGGGGAAAACGAAACCTACCAAATGGGTGATGTCAGTCAGAAGAAAACATGGCATAGAATTTCAGTGTTCCGACCGGGCCTCAGAGATGTGGCGTATCAGTATGTGAAAAAGGGGTCTCGAATTTATGTGGAAGGGAAAGTAGACTATGGTGAATATACGGATAAAAATAATGTCAGACGACAAGCAACAACAATTATAGCTGATAATATTATATTTCTGAGTGACCAGATGAAAGAGAAGCCGTAGACTGGACGATTCTTCTCTGGCCGGTGTTTGGTACAGTCTCATTTCCAAATCATGCTAGTGTTTATAGTTTCTAAGGACAAGAATTAAAATACTCTTCGTTGTAAAAAAAAAATAATAATTCAATGAGGATTTCACACAAGAGTTTGAGATTCCATCTTAGGCAGGAGAGGAACACCTGTAAAATTTATAGACTGTATTAGATCCATCCAATCAGAATTCATTTATTTAAGAAACATTTTTATTAAGATATAATTGACATATAACATATTATTTTCAGGCATACAATATAATGATTGGATATTTGTATACATTGAAAAATGATCACCACAATAAATCTAGTTACCATCTGTCACCATATAAAATTATGAAATGCTTTTTCTTGGGATGAGAACTTCTAAGATTTTACTTTTAGCAACTCTCAAACATGCAATACAATATTATTGATTATAGTCACCATGCTGTATGTTATATCCCCATGACTTATTTATTTTATAACCAAAGTTTATACCTCTTGGCCTCCTTCGTCCACCCTCCAACCTCCAGTCCCTCTGGCAACCACTTATCTATTCTCTGTATCTGTGAGTTTAGTCTGGTTTGGTTTGTTCATTTTGTTTTTCAGACTCCACATATATGGGAGGTCATATAGTATTTGTCTTTCTCTGTCTGACTTTTTTAACTTAGCATAATACCCTTAAGGTCCATCCATGTTGTTGCAAATAGCAAGGTTTCATTCTTCATGGCTGAGTAATAGTCCATTGTGTATATATATTTACCACATCTTCTTTATCCATTCATCCATCAATAGACACCTAGACTGTTTCCATGTCTTGGCTATTGCAAATAATGTTGCAGTTAATAGAGGCATGTATATATCTTTTCAAATCAGTGTTCTCGTTTAGGAATTACTGGTTCTATTTTTTTGAGAAACTTCCATATGATTTTCCATAGTGGCTGCACCAATTTACATTCCCACCAATAGAGCACGACGGTTCCCTTTTTTCTACATCCTCACCAACACTTGTTCTTTCTTGTCTTTAATTTTTTTTTGTGGTGGGATCTTAGTTCCCTGATCAGGGAAGGGAAGGTATCTTAGTTGCCTTCCAGCCCCTGCAGTGGAAGGACAGAGTCTTAACTGCTGGACTGCCAGGGAAGTCCCTATTTCTTGTCTTTTTGATGATAAGCATTCTGACAGATGTGAGTGAGGTAGTATCTCATTATGGTTTTGATTTGCATTTCCCTGATGATTAGTTATGTTGAGCATCCTTTCATGAACCTGTTGGCCATCTGTATCTCTTCTTTAGAAAAACGTCTATTCAGATCCTCTTCCCATTTTTAAATTGGATTGTTTGGTGTTTTGCTATTGAGTTGTATAAATTCTTTATATATTTGGGTATTAACCCTTTATCCGATATGTACTTAGCAAATATTTTCTCTCATTCCATAGGCTGACTTTTTCATTTTGTCGATGGTTTTCTTTATTGTGCAGAAGCTTTTTAGTTTGATGTAGTCCCACTTGTTTATTTTTGCTTTTGGAGTCAGATCCAAAAAATCATTTCCAAGACTGATGTCAAGGACTTACTACCTTTGTTTTCTTCTAGGAGTTTTATGGTGTCAGGCCTTACATTTCTTCAATCCATTTGAGTTAATTTTTGTGTGTAGTGTAAGATATTGGTCTAGTTTCATCTTTTGCTTGTAGATATCCAGTTTTCCCAACGCCATTTATTGAAGAGACTGTCCTTTCCCCATTTTATATTCTTAGTTCCTTTGTCATGAATTAATTGAGTGTATATGTGTGGGTTTATTTCCGGGCTGGCTATTCTGTTTCATTGATCTATGCATCTATTTTATACCACAGTCAAGTTAGGTAACACACTCATCACCGAATAGAAGTTACCCTGTGTGTGTGTATTTGTGTGGTGAGAATATTTAAGATCTACTGTCTTAGTACATTTCAAGTATTACAATACAGTAGTGTTACTATAGCCACCACACCACTGTACTTTAGATCTCTAGAACTTATTCATCTCATAATTGGACATTTGTACTCTTTGACCAACATCTCCCCATTTTTCCCAGTGACCCTTTCCCTCCCTCCAGCCCCTAGCAACTACTATCTCATTCTAAAAACATCATTACAGCATTGTGTCTTTTCAAATACAGTTAATGGGACATCCCTGATGGTCTAGTGGTTAAGACTGCATGCTTCCAATGCAGGGGGCTCAGGTTCAGTCCCTGGTCGGGGAACCAAAATCCCACATGCCACGTGGTGTGGCAAAAAAGAAGAAGAAGGCAAGTTCTAAAATCCAGTGAACATGTTTCCTAAACTCGGCTAACTCAGCAAAAATGAGGGATTTCTGGGTCTCAATAACTTGATTCTCTTTTAGGCACTGAATTGAGCATTTCCCTGCTTGAGTAGATCTCATCTGGTCACTTGCACACAGGGAAATTTAGGACCTTAAACACCAAATCTGCCCTTTTATTAGAACATGAATCTTCAGCCGATGAGGGGAGGTGTAACTAAACCAACCAGAGCACCATCAGCCTCACTTTCCCAAGTCTCATGGTAGAGGTTTCTGGAGTGCGTCCCTGTAGCCATGAATTCGAAATTTCAGGATGAGTTTCCCTTTTGGTCATTTCTGAGACAAAATTATTTGACATCTGATGGCCTGCAACTATAGTTACCATCTACTGGTTTGGTCAGTCGTCACCGATAGCTGAACACTCGATGCTGTCTTGGTTCACCCTTAGTTGACTCAAGTTTGCAGAGCCAAAGTGAATTGGATCTCAGACTGAGTCTTTGCCCCCATATAACAGCTCTGTCCCCGCTTTAATACAGGGGATTGAGCTGATGAATTCCTCAGACATCTCTACTCCCCGAGATGTCTCTTGAACATGTTGTTCAAAGTGTTCTGCCTCATACGTTATATACATTATCCTTTTACCCTCACAACCAACCCACAAGGTAGCTACTTTTGTCCACATATTACTAATGAGGAAACTGAAATTCAGAGAATTTAGGGGACCGGTTTGCTAAAGGTCACACAGCCAGTGCAAATAAGGCTGAACAGTGTCTTATAAAATGTTGTCCCCAGTTCCCCTATCCCCTCACCTCATTTGTCTATCAACCTCCTATTGATTCTTTGCATTTTAGCTGAAACATCTCTTTCCTTCCTTGACACCCTGAGTTCAGTTTCTGAGCTTCTCCTGTGGGCTCCCGTGGCCCCCAGACTTACCCCATCATCCCTCCTCTGTAATCCCTAAGTGGCCAAGAGATTTGTGGCTTGATTTTACAGTTTTAAGCATGTAGGAGATGTTCAAGAAATAGCTGTAGGGACTTGGAAAACAAACTCATGGTTGCCAGGGGGAAGGGATAGTTAAGGACTTTGGGAAGGTCATGTGTATATTGCCATATTTAAAATGGATGACCAACAAAGAACTATTGTATAGCACAGAGAACTCTGCTCAATGTTATGTGCCAACCTGGATGGGAGGGGGCTTGGGGGAGAATGGATACATGTGTGTGTATGGCTGAGTCCCTTCCCTGTTCACCTAAAACTATCATAACATTGTTAATCAGCTATACCCCAACACAAAATGTTTTTGGTCTTAAAAAAATAATAAAATAAAATTTAAAAATAGGAATGTGAAAGAAAAAAAAGAAATAGCTGTGGGATGAGTAAATAAACGAATGCACAAGCAGGCCAATCCCCATGTTTCCACAAAACCCCATCATCTCCCATAAGCCACAGTAAGCCCAGTGCTGAACCCTCTAGGGTAGGGGGAAATGTAGAGATTAATGAGTTCTGCCTTTGTGGCTTTACTGCTAGTTAGAGAGACAATCCAGAAAACAATAATTGGTAATGCAGTGTCCTCTGAGCTAGAGGTGGAGTGGATAGAGGCCAGCTGAGGCAGGAAAATCAACTGATGTCATTGGCAAAGAGGCAAATAGAAGTCTGGTTCATCCAAGTTCATTTCTCAGTCCAAATATGAAAACAATCACATGAATATACAGTATGAACTTGGGGGGTGGGGTTTTCCTGGTGGCTCAGTGGTAAAAAGTTCTCCTGCCAATGTAGGAGACACAGGTTCAATCCCCAGTCTGGGAAGATCCCACATTATGGAGCAACTAAGCCCATGCACCACAACTATTGAACCACACTCTACATCCTGGGAGCTGCAACTACCGAGCCCACGTGTCACAACTACCGAAGCCCATGCACGCTAGAGCCCATGCTCCACAACAAGAGAGGCCACCACGATGAGAAGCCCACACACCACAACTAGAGTAGCCCCCACTCTCCAAAACGAGAGAAAAGCCCTCACAGCAACAAAGACCCTGCACAGCCACAAATACATAAAAATTTTTACAAATATTTTAAAAAATTCTGAACTGGGCAATCAAGCCTTTATAGTCAGATGTACCTTTACAGTCAGATGTGGATGAATAGGCTAAATACACTGTTACCTGTGAGTGATGTATTATCTATTGTACGGTGTGTGTGTGCTCAGTCATGTCCAACTCTGTGCAACCCCATGGACTGTAGCCCAGTAAGCTCCTCTGTCCATGGGATTCTCCAGGCAAGAATGCTGGAGTGGGTTGTCATGCCCTCCTCTAGGAGATCTTCCCTGAACAAGGCTCAAACCCACTTCTCTTTAGTCTCCTGCATCAGCAGGTGGGTTCTTTACCACTAGCACCACCTGGGAAGCCCTTATCTCCCACTCAGATGAGCAATTCTTAAATTGTCTTTGATGGTATTTGTTTGACACAAGTAATTCTTGTCATTCAACATTTTTTCTTTTTCTTTTTTTTTTTCTCTTTTGGTTCTTTGGGCAAAGAGGAGCCATGAAGACTACCCCAGACCTGACCCTAGCCTGCTGGTGAGATGCTGGCTTTCTGGTTTGGGTGACAGCTGCGGATAAGTCTCACTGCTCCTCCTGCTTGCCAAGGCCCTATGCCCTTCATACTACGGTAAGAGAGAAGAAATGAGTGCCTCTGAGCCAAGGCTGAAGCTCTGTAATTGGCAACTGGCATTACCTTTCTCAGAGTGACTTCCTAATAGGTGCCTCTTGGCAACGCCTGGGCTTAAGAAGAGATTCCTGCTGCAACTTTCTGGGAAAATGAATAACCAAAGTCAGTGTTTGACTGGAATTCAAGGGGAAACCGAATTGGGATCTTGCTGAAGATTCATCCTTTTGATTAATTCCTTTACTCACCATTGAACCTTTGTTTGATATCTTCACAGTAGAAATAGCATCCATTTCAGGCCTTAATCAGACACCTCATTCAACCTCTCAGTTCTTCAATGATTCTGAAGAGATTAGAAGTTGCTTTTCAAAATATTTATTAAATACCTTTTTGCACATGCCAGTTTTCCAGGCAATGCAGAAGGATAATGAAACAGGCCTGGCCTCTCTTCTCCATAAATTTCTCATTGAGAAAAGGGCACAGGGGTACAAGATACAGGACAGAACTGAGGTGAACTGATACAGGTAGAAAGTTATTTCCCTTTAACATGTTATGACCAGAGACACATATTTTGAAAACAAGGTGAAGAAAGGGTAGAAAGCAAGGAACGAGGCCATCAGAAAACAAAATTTAATGGAAGCAGTTGAGGTGAAATCCCATGTAGTTTACTAAACAAGGCCCCCTTAGGCAAGAGTCCAGGTTTTCCTACATTGTGTTTTTTCTGTCATCATCATCATCATTTTTTTTACTTTTACATTACATGTTATTTACTTCTTGGCAGCTGCTGCCTAAATAATGTCTTGGTAGCTGCCCCTGGCTCTGATTTCTCTGTATCCAGAATTATTGTCCCTTTTTCTGTGTGGGGACACAGGAGAAGGATAACCCTGGGCTACGTAGCTGAAAACAAATTGAACACATAAATTCCACTTTCTTAGAAGTCCCCTCAGTCCTGGGAGGGAGGTTGCTGCTGCCCCCAGGACACCTTGGTAGGGCGCTGGGTACCTCCTGGCTCAATTTCTTCTTCTTTTCCCATTTCTTCTTCACTTCACTCCTCCAAGATTGCCTCTTGTCATTTCATTTAAGCAATGGCACAAAACCAAACTTTCAGCTATTATTACTATTTTTCCTATTGGTCTTTTAGCAGAATCCAGCCTTCTGCAAAGTTTGCCATTTTTTAGACACAATATGGAGACTATTGGTGACTTTTTAAAATAAATGTTATAATTTATTTATGATAAATTTTATGTACATTTAAAAGTATAATTTAAATATATAACATGGACTCTAGTCAAATTTTTGATGGACTAATGAATCTCCTCCTCCCCTCCCCCCAAAACAGGTATGGCCATGTATGTACACATGTGACAGGGGAAGAGGTTGGCCAACTTTCAATTTACCAAGTTAGTGCTCGCTTTGGCAGCACATATACTAAAACTGGAATAATGCAGAGAAGATTAGCATGGCCCCTGCTCAAGAATTACATGCAAATTCATGAAGCAGTCCATATTTTTTTCTTGTATGTGCCATTAAACCACCTCTGGATGAGATGGGGGAACACTCCTTCTTTAATTTTGAAATTGTATTTGGAATTTATTGTTGCTCTGTACTAAGAACTTGGCCTAAATAAAATCCTACAAGGTATATTCACAAAAAAACTTTTTTTACCAAAAAAATTGCTAAGGTTTTAGAACCTTAGCAATCTAACAGAGCCTCAACTTCAAACTATTCTTGCCATCTTTTTGTGAAAAAAGAAAAAAATTTCACATTAGAAACAAAAGGAGAAATGACCTAATCTCAGAATCTAGCCATGTCATCCTCTGGAGTTCCAGAGATCCAGAGAAGGAAGTGAGAATGGGGGTGAAGATGTCAAAGACTGAGCAGGAAGGCGAGAAGAAAAGTAAAGAAAATTTCACTTTTCCAGATCTTGGAGTACCAGATCATCTGCTAGAAAGATAAAGGAAATAAGCCTGGGGGGGTAGTCATAAAACTTTGGAAGATCTTTTGAGGGAAATGGGAATTTCTTCCCAAAGGCAAACAAAAGGTCTTCTGGATAGTAGTAAGGCCCAACAGCACCTGTGAGCCCTTCTTGTTTAAGAAATTGCTGCGGCTGCACCTCACTATCGGAGAAGGCGATGGCACCCCACTCCAGTACTCTTGCCTGGAAAATGCCATGGACGGAGGAGCCTGGTGGGCTGCAGTCCATGGGGTCGCTAAGAGTCAGACACGACTGAACGACTTCACTTTCACTTTTCACTTTCATGCATTGGAGAAGGAAATGGCAACCCACTCCAGTGTTCTTGCCTGGAGAATCTCAGGGATGGGGGAGCCTGGTGGGCTGCCATCTAAGTGGTCGCACAGAGTCGGACACGACTGAAGCAACTTAGCAGCAGCAGCAGCAGCACCTTACTAGTTATTGGTGATGGTTTGGAGGGAAACAGAGAGCGCAGAACCATGGCCTGGAAAAGTCTGATTTCAAGTCAAGAAAATGAAATATTTTGTTGTGAAGAACCCTAGAAGAGCATCTCACAATGCTAATAGCAGGTCCTTGAGGAAGTCACCAGTTTTGTCAAGAGAACTGTGGTGGCTGCACTATGCCCTCAGCCCTGGTTTCTTATCTGGTTTATCTTCCAAGCACATACTGTGGTTGGTGTTGCTATGGCTGCCAGGGCAAGATAATAAAGCCCGTCTGTCTCTCCTGAGTCTGTACATGTATTTTATAGCTTCATCAAGGTATAATTTATATATCATAAAATTCACCCATTGTAAGTATACAATTCAATGATTTTTAAATAAATTGACAGAATCATACAACTATCATCACAAACCAGTTTCAGAAGTTTTTCATCAAATCTAAAATTTCCCTCAAGCCCACCTGTAGTCACTTTCCACTCCTGATCCCCAGCCCTAGGCAAGTCCCTGTGGATACCTTTTCTGGACATTTCACATAAATGGAATCATACAATGTGTAGGCTTTCTGTCTGGCTCCCTTCACTCTGTATAAGATTTTTGAGGTTCATCAATGTTGTAGTATGTATCAGTATTTTGTTCCTTTTTATTGCTGACAGTAATCCATTGCTTGGATATACCATGTTTTGTTTATCCATTCACCAGTATTGGACATATGGATACTTCCTAGACTTTCATTATTACGAATCAGTTCAGTTCAGTTCAGTCACTCAGTTGTGTCTGATTCTGTGACCCCATGGACTGCAGCATGCCAGGCTTCCCTGTCCATCACCAACTCCCAGAGCGTGCTCAAACTCATGTTCATCGAGTCAGTGATGCCATCCAGCCATTTTATCCTCCGTCGTCCCCTTCTCCTCCTGCCTTCAATCTTTCCCAGCATCAGGGTCTTTTCCAATGAGTCAGTTCTTTGCATCGGATGGCCCAAGTATTGGAGTTTCAGCTTCAGCATCAGTCCTTCCAATGAATATTCAGGACTGATTTCCTTTAGGATTGACTGGTTGGATCTCCATGCAGTCCAAGGGACTCTCAAGAATCCTCTCCAACACCACAGTTCAAAAGTGTATTTATGAATAATGCTGCTATAAATAATGGACTTCCTGGGTGGTCCAGTGGTAAAGAATCTGCCTGCCAATACAGGGACACAAGTTCAAACCCTGGCCCAAGAAGATTCTGCATGCCACAGGGCTGTTTGCCATGACTAGAGAGTCCTTGAGCAGCAATAAAACTAAGACTCAAAGCAACAAAATAAATAAATAGTAAAAAAAAAAGTTAAAAAATATTAACATACAAGTCTTTGTGTGAACATATTTTTATTCTCTTGAGTAGATTCCTAGGAGCGAAATTGCTGGGTTGTATGAGAGTAGCTCAGCTGGTAAAGAATCTGCCTGGAATGCAAGAGACCCTGGTTCGATTCCTGAGTTGGGAAGTTCCCCTGGAGAAGGACATGGCAACCCACTCCAGTACTGTTGCCTGGAGAATCCCCATGGACAGAGGAGCCTTGTGGGCTACAGTCCATGGGATTGCAAAGAGTCGGACATGACAGAGTCACTAAGCACAACAACAACATGATTAGTTTATTGATAAATTTTCAAGAAACCTGTCAAATTCCTTTACAAATGACTGTACTATTTAAAATTCCCATCAGCGATGCATGAGGGTTCTAGTTTCTCCACATTTGTGTCAACACTTGGATCTGCCTTTTTGGTAATAGCCATTCAATAGCCATTTGGAATGTAGTGACATCTTATTGTGGTTTTAATTTGCATTTCATTTCCTTAATGACTAATGATGCTGAGTATCTACATTTTCATTTGCTTATTAGCCATTCCTATACCTTCTTTGGTGAAATGTGTACTCAAATCCTTTGCCAATTTTAGGCCTGTCTTCTTACTGAGTTTGAAGAGTTCTTTGTATTTTTCAGATATAAGTCCTTTATTAGACGTGTGATTTGAAAATATTTTCTTCCAGTCTATGGTTTGTCTTTTTTTTGAGAAAAGTTTATTTTTATTTTATCATATTCATTGGAGATACACTGGAAGAGTATATATCAAGTCTTCAACAGTGGTTATTCTGGGGCAATAGAAATTTTAGGTAGTAAACTTTTTACTCTTCTTGCTAAATATTTCTGTAATTAATTTTTTTCATTTTAATGGGTATTATTTTTTATTTTTTAAATTTATATTTAATTGGAAGATAATTGCTTTACAATGTTGTGTTGGTTTCTGCCATACAACTACATGAATCATTCGTAAGTATACAGATGTCCCCTCCCTCTTGAACCTCCCTCCCAATCCCCACCCCATCTCACCCTTCTAGGTTGTCACAGAGCACAGGGTTGAGCTCCTTGAGACTCTCAAGAGTCTTCTCCAACACCACAGTTCAAAAGCGTCAATTCTTTGGCACTCAGCTTTCTTTATAGTCCAACTCTCACATCCATACATGACCACTGGAAAAAACCACAGCTTTGACTAGAAGGACCTTTGTTGGCAAAGCAATGTCTCTGCTTTTTAATACACTATTGCAGTGCATGGGTTTAGTTGTCCTGCAGCGTGTGGCATCTTCCCAGAGCAGGGATTGAATCGGTGCCCCCTGCATTGGCAGGTGGATTCTTAACCGCTGGGCCACCAGGGAAGTCCTCTAGCGGTTATTTTTAAAAGGATTTCTTAGGATACTATTTTCTACATATAGGACCGATTGTTTATGAATGAAGATAGCTTTACTTGGTGTTGTTGTTGATTGTGCTAGCTAGAATCTCCACTACAGTGTTAAATGGAGATGGCAAAAGCAGACATCTTCACCTTATTCCTGACACTAAAGAACTGATGCTTTTGAACTGTGGTGTTGGAGAAAACTCTTGAGAGTCCCTTGGACTGCAAGGAGGTCCAACCAGTCCATCCTAAAGGAGATCAGTCCTGGGTGTTCATTGGAAGGACTGATGCTAAAGCTGAAACTCCAATACTTCAGCCACCTCATGCGAAGAGTTGACTCGTGGGAAAAGACCCTGATGCTGGGAGGGAGTGGGGGCAGGAGGAGAAGGGGACGACAGAGGATGAGATGGCTGGATGGCATCACTGACTCAATGGACATGAGTTTGAGTAGACTCCGGGAGTTGGTGATGGACAGGGAGGGCTGGCATGCTGCAATTCATGGGGTCGCAAAGACTCAGACACGACTGGGGGCGACTGAACTGAACTGAATGAAATGCTTAGCGACTTCCCTGGTGGTCCAGTGGTTAAGACTCCACACTTCCAATGAAGATGATGTGGGTTCAATTCCTGGTTAGGAAACTAAGATCCCACAGGCTGCAAGGTACAGCCAAAAGAAAAGAAGCTCTACTCAAAGATACTTTTGAAGATGCTTGCACAGTGACAAGGAGTTTGTTAAAAATATCTTTTTCCATTTTTATGTTAGTATTTAGAAATCATTTTAAGAATTGCATATTAGTTGACTTCTGCTGCATAAGAAACAGCCCTAAAACGTAGTGACTTAAAACAGTAAACATTAAATTACTTCCCAAGATTCTGTGGGTCAGCTGGGTGGTTGTTCTGGTGGAGGTAGGCCAACTCAGTTGGTGTTGGAGGGTACCAGATGGTGTCACTCACACATGTGGCAGTTGGCAGGCTGGTAGGTATAAGAGAGGCTTCTGCTGACCTGGCTCACCTCCATTCTGGTAGGCTAGCCTGGGTTTAGGGTTCCCAAGAACAGCATATGTGAGCATACCTCAAGCCTCTGCTTTCATCACATTTGCTACTGTCCTATGGGCCAGAGCAGAGAAGGCAATGGCACCCCACTCCAGTACTCTTGCTCGGAAAATCCCATGGACGGAGGAGCCTGGTGGGCTGCAGCCCATGGGGTCGCTGAGGGTCGGACATAACTAAACACTTTCTCTTTTCACATTCATGCATTGGAGAAGGAAAAGGAAACCCACTCCAGTGTTCTTGCCTGGAGAATCCCAGGGACAGCGGAGCCTTGTGGGCTACCGTCTATGGGGTCGCACAGAGTCGGACACGACTGAAGCGACTTAGCAGCAGCAGCAGGTCGAGTAGAAATGGAATTCTAGAAGATGTCAGACTTTGCAGCTTAGACTTCAGATTTATTTCAGATTCATCAAAGGAGAAAGATGGGCAGTACTGCCGCAGTGAGCGGGTTTCCCGCAAACACTGCAGCAAGCAGCTTCCTTCCCAATCGCCAAAGGGCTCTGCTGCGTTTTTTTCAGACGCGAAAGGCGGGGGAAGAGGCAGTGTAGATGGGGGTGGGGGTGAGGAATTAAGGGCTTCTTGGCATTTCTGGAGCAACATTGCCACCAAGAGGAAAATGTAACAAAGCCTCAAGCCATGTGAGCAAACAAAAGGAGGCTGTTGTTCAGTTGCTCAGTTGTGTCTGACTCTTTGCAATCCCATGGATTGCAACACACCAGGTTCCCCTGTCCTTCACTATCTCCTGGAGTCTGCTCAAACTCATGTCCATTGTGTGCATAATGTCATCCAATCATCTCATCCTTTGTTGCCCCCTTCTCCTCTTACCCTCAATCTTTCTACAATACCAGAAAGAAAGGAATGCTTTGGTGGAACAGAACATCCAGAAGTCATGAGTAACTGACTCAGAAGCCAAATTGAAGATAATCCCAGGGATTTGTCAATGGGACAATTTGAGCATCAACAAGGTTGCAATGGTTTGAAATACATGAAATATAAACCAGGGTTTTTTTGTTTTGTTTTTTCCCCTGCATCATGTGGCCAGTGGGATATGTTTTTCCACCAGGGGAACCTGTGGTCCTGCAGGACCTGTGGTCCCTGCAGGAACCTGCAGGACCTGTGGTCCCTGCAGGAACCTGCAGTCCCTGTGGATTCCTGCAGGGAGTCTTAATCCCTGGACAACCAGGGAAGTCTTGGAAAACAGCTCTTTATGTTGGAAACTGATAAATACAGGGAAAGAATCAAGTATCAAGTATTGATCCTGTTTTTCTTATACAAGCAAAGAGTTGGGGGGGGGAGATCCTTTTATAAATATATTTGGGCTAATAAATGAAAGAATAAGAGAATCAAAATATTCTACTTTTTCACCCCCTTGTAAATAAATGGATCCAGTCACTGCCCATCAATGCCTGGTGACATCATAAAAAGAGACAACCAACAGTATGTGCCTAATTATGGGGGCGCAAAGCATCCACACTGACAAACCTAGACAGTGTGTTGAAAAGCAGAGACATTACTGTGCCGACAAAGGTCCATATAGTCAAGGCTATGTTCTTCCCAGTGGTCGCATACAGTTGTGAGAGCTGGACCTTAAGGAAGGCCAAATGCCAAAGAATTGATGCCTTTGAACTGTGATGCTGGAGAAGACTCCTGAGAGTTCCTTGGATGGCAAGGAGATCAAACCAATCCATCTTAACGGATATCAACCCTGAATATTCATTGGAAGGACTGATGCTGAAGCTGAAGCTCCAATACTTTGGCCACCTGATGCGAACATCTGTGGTCATCTGATACAGACAGCTGACTGGCTGGAAAAGTCCCTGACACTAGGAAAGATTGAGGGCAGAAGGAGAAGAGGGCGTCAGAAGATGAGATGGCTGGATGGCATCACCAATGCAATGGACATGAACTTAAGCAAACTTCGGGAGATGGTGAGGGACAGGGAGGCCTGGCATGCTGTAGTCCATGGGGTTGAAAAGAGTTGAACACGACTGGATGACTGAACAACAGCAACAATAAAGCATCCATATAAAGCCATCCTGAATATATATAAAAAATCAGGGTAATATGAAGGCTGAATGGATATTTGAAACTATTTAGGATTTCTTATTATTGTTTTAAATGAGAAAATGGTATTGAGGTTAGATTTTCTAAAGAGTCCTTATCTTTCAGATACACATACTGACCTATTGTACATTCAAAAATATGATGTCTGAGATTTGCTTCAAAATAATCTGAAGGGTACATAGTGGATGGGATATGTACATGATTGGCCATGAGCTTATGAATGTTGGAGCTGGATGTGGTACAGAATGTTCATTTTGCTGTTCTCTAGACTTTTGTGTAAGTTTCTAATATGCCCTGCTGCTGCTGCTGCTGCTAAGTCACTTCAGTCGTGTCTGACTCTGTGCGACCCCATAGATGGCAGCCCACCTGGCTCCCCCGTCCCTGGGATTCTCCAGGCAAGAACACTGGAGTGGGTTGCCATTTCCTTCTCCAATGCATGAAAGTGAAAAGGGAAAGTGAAGTCGCTCAGTCGTGTCCGACTCTTTGCGACCCCATGGACTGAAGCCTATCAGGCTCTTCTGCCCTTGGGATTTTCCAGGCAAGAGTACTGGAGTGGATTGCCATTGCCTTCTCCTAATACACAGTCAAAATAAAATTAGATTGCTGGAATTATGCCTTTTATAAGCACAGTGCCCTTAATTCAGATCTAGCTTTGAATACACTCTTAGCACATACTCTATTTATATAATTTGTATACATACAGCTTGTATGAAATGAGACTTAATAAAGTTTTAGATGGCCTAGTTTCATACAATCCTGAGTCATCTCACAATTTATGAGTCATTTCCAAAATCCACGACACCTACTTCCTGTTAAGGAAGTAGCAGTTCAATCCATGTTTAGCTTTTCTTTTTTCTGGTAAACACATGCATGAATTCACGTGGTACTGCATTTTATGTGTATTTAATACATGGAATTATTGTATGTACATGAGGTCTAGTAAATACAGTCAGAGGGTCTCAACTTGCCCTGATCCATTTCATAGTGAATTGCATGTCTGAAATCCTTGTTTTTGCCACTTGTGAGAAATGAAGCTTCTCTCAGTCAGCAGTGTTAGCTGTTAGTGTTACTCAAAACCCTGCAATGACTCCCCACTAAATAAAGGACACATTCTGTCCTTTACCTGTAGGGATGCCTTCTGCTCTTACATCTACTTCTGGTTTCGTCAGCGGTGACCAAGCTGGCAGGAAGGTACTCCACACACAGTGAAGGAGTCATTGTAACCTGGACCACAGCACCAAATGGGGCCCACTTCCTCCCAGGAAACAATGTGACTGACAGCCATTTCAAGGCTTCCAGAACTGGGTTTGGAGCCTGTGCTGAAAAGATGTAGCACAGAAGGCCTGTGACTGCTGTCCTTAGGAAGGCCTGTTTGAAAACTTGGACACTGGTTAGTGTAAGAGACTGAATTGTGCCCCCACCCCAAAGTCCTATGTTGCAACCCTTCACCCAAAGTGAATGTATTTGGAGATAGGGCCTTTAAGGAGGTAATCAAGGTTAAATGAGGCCATAAGTGTGGGGTCCCACCACCTAATGAGGCCATAAGGGTGGTGTCCTTAGATGAAGAGGAAGAGACCCTAGAAATTTCTCTCTCTTGGTGCATGCACAGATAAAAAGCCATGTGAGGGCCTAGCAAGAAGGCAGCTATCTACAGGCCAGGAAGAGAGTCCTTACCAGAAACCAACCCTAGTGGCACCTTGATCTTGGACTTCCAGGCTTCAGAACTGTGAGAACAGAAATTTCTATGGTTTAAGCCACCCAGTCTGCAGTAACTCGTATGGCAGCCTGAGCTGACTAATATAGCTGCCATCTGGGAACTCAGATTTTGGGAGAATTCCCAGCACTCTCTAAATGACACGTAGGTGACTGTGCTTAAAGAGTTTGGACAAATTCTGTGGTTTATGCCTAACACCTGCTTTCCTTCTGGGGATCTACCATTCTGGTGCCTGTTAACCAGGGGGTACCTACATGACTGGCCTCTGAGAAAAATCTTAGACTCTTACCCCAGGTGAATTCCTCTGTGATAGCATTTCAGATGCTTTGTCACTGGTCATTGCTGGAGGAATTAAGCGTGTCCCCTGGGACTCCCCCAGGACAGGCGCCTAGGAAGCTTGTCCGTGTCTCCCTCCCCGCTGCATCTCATGTGCCTTTTCCCCATGCTGACTGTGTTTTGTGTCCTTTCACTGTAACAAATCATCACCGTGAGTAGGACTCCACAGAGTCCGGAGTCCTCAGAGTGAATTATCAAACGTAGGGACTTGAGGCACAGAGCCTCTTCCCCACAGTCTCATGACATCATTCTCAGAGCCCCTTTGTTCATTGCTTTGCTGTTGTCGTTGTTCAGTCCCTAAATTCTGTCCAGTTCTTTGCGACCCCATGGACAGCAGCATGCCAGGCTTCCCTGTCTTTCACTATCTCACAGAGTTTGTTCAAATTCATGTCCATTAAGTCGATGATGCCATCCAACCATCATCCTCTGTCTTTTCCTTCTCCTCCTGTCCTCAATCTTTCTCAGCATCAGGGTCTTTTCCAGTGAGTCAGCTCTTTATATCAGGTGACCAAAGTATTGGAGCTTCAGCTTCAGCATCAGTCCTTCCAATGAACATTCAGGGTCAATTTCCTTTAGGATTGACTGGTTTGATCTCTTTGCTAATTTCTAAGAGACTCTCAAGAATCATCTCCAGCACCACAGTTCAAAAGCATTAATTCTTCAGCATTCAGCCTTCTTTATGGTTCAACTCTCACATCCATACATGACTACTGGAAAAACCATAGCTTTGGCTATACCAACCTTTGTCGACAAAGTGATATCTCTGTTTTTTAATATGCTGTCTAGGTTTGTCATAGCTTTCCTTTCAAGGAGCAAGTGTCTTAATTTTATGGCTGCAGTCACCATCTGCAGTGATTTTGGAACCCAAGAAAAGAAAATTTGTCACTGTTTCCACTTTTTCCCCATCTATTTGCCATGAAGTGATGGGACTGGATGCCATGATTTTAGTTTTTTGAATGTTGAGTTTTAAGCCAGCTTTTTAATCAAGAAGTTCTTTAGTTCCTTTTCGCTTTCTGCCATAAGGGTGGTGTCATCTCCATATCTGAAATTGTTGAGATTTCTCCTGGCAATCTTGATTCCAGCTTGTGCTTCATCCAGTCCAGCGTTTTGCATGATGTACTCTGCATATAAGTTAAATAACCAGAGTGACAGTATACAGCCTTGACATACTCCTTTCCCAGTTGGAAACCAGTCTGTTGTTCTATGTCCAGTTCTAACTGTTGCTTCTTGACGTGCATACAGGTTTCGCAGGAGGCAGGTAAGGTGGTCTGGTATTCCCAACTCTTTAAGAATTTTCCAGTTTGTTGTGATCCACATAGTCAAAGGCTTTAGCATAGTCAATGAAGCAGAAGTAGATGTTTTTCTGGAATTCCCTTGCTTTTTCTATGATCCACCAGATGTTGACAGTTTGATCTCTGGTTCCTCTGTCTTTTCTAAATCCAGCTTGTACATCTGTCACTTTACTGCTTGTATTGCTGCCAGCTCCTCAGATGCAGAATGCTTACTTTAGTCATCACTGTATTCTCAGTGCCTAGAAAAGAGTAGGGTCCCAGTGTCTGTTGAGTCATTAGTGGGGGGTGCTTAAAACAACAGAAATTTTGGGAATTCCCTGGCTGTCCAGTGGTTAGATACCCATACTTTCACTGCCAAGGGCCCAGGTTCAATTCCTGCTCAGAAACAAGACCCACAAACCATGCAGTGCTGCCAAAAAAAAAAAAAAAGAAAAAAGAGGAAAAAAAAAGAAGTTATTTTATAGTTCTGGAAGTTAGAAGTCTGAAATCAAGGTGTTGGTGGCAGGGCGCCCTGAAGTCCCCATTGGAGGGTCCTTTCTTGCCTCTTTCAGCTTCTGGTGGGTTGCCAGCAATCCTTGGTGGTCCGTAGCTTGCAGACCTGTCACTCTAATTTCTGTATCCATTGTCACATGGCATTCTCCCCATGTGTGTATCTCTGTGCCTCTTCTCATCAGGATGCCAGTGACTGTATTCAGGGCTTGCCCTAATCTAGAATGACCTCATCTTAACTTACATCTTAATTACACCTGCAGAGACTGATTTCCAAATAAGGTCACATTCACAGGTTAAGACTTGAATAAACTTGGGGGGTGGGGCAAGGGAACACAATTCAACCCACAACACCTTGTTTCAGCTATACCAGGATGCCTCATTGGTCAATGCTAATGATTACTGACAATAATTTCTAATTTTCCCTGAGTACTTGCCATACTGTGGGCACTGGACTAAGTACTTAATGTGCATTATTGCATGTAACTCTCTCCCTCCACCATAGACACTATTATTATACCCA
This sequence comes from Bubalus bubalis, assembly GCF_019923935.1. Lineage (NCBI taxonomy): Eukaryota > Metazoa > Chordata > Mammalia > Artiodactyla > Bovidae > Bubalus > Bubalus bubalis. The sequence goes on from NC_059181.1 coordinate 56,039,022, forward strand.
TTTAATTGATAAGGAAACTGAGGCCTAGTGAGGTGAAGCAACTTGCCAAGTTTCTCATTCAGTTAGTGGTAGATTATAATTTCCAAAATTATGGAAATTATACAGGTAGTAGATTATAATTTTCAAAATTATGAAAATCATACAGATTTCTCCAGACCACCTTATCTCTCTCCTGAGAAACCTGTATGCAGGTCAAGAAGCAACAGTTAGAACTGGACATGGAACAATGGACTGGTTCAAAATTGAGAAAGGAATACATCAAGGCTGTATATTATCACCCTGCTTATTTAACTTATATGTAGAGTACATCATGCAAAATGCTGGGCTGGATGAAGCACAAGCTGGAACCAAGATTGCCTAGAGAAAGATCAATAACCTCAGATATGCAGATGACACCACCCTTATGGCAGAAAGTGAAGAGGAACTAAAGAGCCTCTTGATGAAGGTGAAAGATGAGAGTGAAAAACCTGGCTTAAAACTCAACATTCAAAAAACTAAGATCATGGCATCCAGCCCCATCACCTCATGGCAAATAGATGGGGAAACAATGGAAACAGTGACAGACTTGATTTTATTGGGCTCCAAAATCACTGCAGATGGTGACTGCAGCCATGAAATTAAAAGACGCTTACTCCTTGGAAGAAAAGCTATGACCAACCTAGACAGTGTATTAAAAAGCAGAGACATCACTTTACATACAAAGGTCCTTATTGTCAAACTATGGTTTTTTCAGTACTCATGTATGCATATGAGAATTGGACCATAAAGAAGGCTGAGCATCAAACAGTTGATGCTTTTGAACTGTGGTGTTGGAGAAGACTTTTGAGAGTCCCTTGGACTGCAAGGAGATCAAACCAGTCAATCCAATCCTAAAGGAAATCAACCCCGAACATTCATGGAAAGGGCTGATGCTGAAGCTGACGCTCCAATACTTTGGCCACCTGATGTGAAGGGCCGACTCATCAGAAAAGAGCCTGATGCTGGGAAAGATAGAAGGCAGGAGGAGAAGGGGATGACAGAGGATGTGATGGTTGGATGGCATCACTGACTCAATGGACATGAGTTTGAGTCAACTCTGAGAGAGAGTGAAGGATAAGGGAACCTGGCATGCTGCAGTCCATGGAGCAACTGAACAGCAACAACATAATTTCCAATAATGGTCGCAGCAATATTTCTGGCCCCATGTGCCTTTCCAGAACCTTGTCACTCCCCATCAAGAAGCAGAACCTTTTTCTTCTCTTTCTGAACCTGGGCAGGACTTTGTGACTGACTCAATGAATAGGGTATAGGGGAAGTGACACTATGTAACTTCCAAAACTGGTCATCAAAGGTACCACTTCTACCTGCCTCTCTCTCAGAGTCCTTGGCCTTGGAACCCAGCCATTATGCTGTGAGGAAGCCCAAAGCAACCACATGGAGAGGCCCGGGCTACAACCAGCATCAACGTCCATCCATGTGAGTAAAGGAGCCTTCAGGTGACCCAGGCCCTGGTCTTCAAGTCTCCAGCTGGGGCTGCAGACAAAGAGGAGCAGAGACAAGCCATCGTCACTGATGTAACCCTATGGGGCTGTCCCAGAGCTCTGTGGCTAGTCCCAGGGTGGGGGAGTGGGGGACAGGGCCTGGCGAGTAGATTGCTCCTGCTGGCTAGTGTGGCATTTCTTTCATAGGATCTTATGAGACTAGGACAGTAGAATGGTGGCAACAGGCTGATTTGGGGTGACTTTCAGTTGTGTTGTTTATAGGCCAAGTTCAAGGCTCCAGGCCTGAACATTCAGTGCCAGCCCTTGTGCTTGAGCTGCATGTGTATCAGCTCTCACCATGACTTTTTCATGCCTCCAGTCTAGAGCACCTAAAGGTACAGAGGTGGTGGCAGGTGCCTTTACCTTGTATAGCATCCAGGGCAATCATTCCCTCCACAGGCTCTGCACCAGGTATCAGGCAGTGCTCTGGGCCATGTCCACTCCCTCTAGGAACTTCAAGACAATTGCTCCACAACTCCAGTCAGGTCTCTTGGCTCATCAATGTGGTGACATCATGCTCCCCCAGGTGGGTCTCAAGCCCTGCCAGATGAAGAGAATGGCAACCCACTCTAGTATTCTTACTGGAAAATTCCATGGGCAGAGGAGACTAGTGGTTTACAGTCCATGGGGTGGCAAGATGAAGAATGGACATTCTTTAAAAAAACAAACAAACAAACTTCCCTGATGATACAGTGGTTAAGGGTCCACCTGCCAGTGCAGCTCACACAGGTTTGATCCCTGGTCCAGGAACTAAGAGCCCACATGCCGTGGGGCAGCTAAGCCTGAGAGCCACAAGCACTGAGCCCATGCACTCTAGAGCCTGTGCTCTGGAACAAGAGAAGCCACTGCAATGAGAACCCTGCACACCACAACTAGAAAGTAAACTCCACTTGCTACAACTAGAGGAAGCCCGCTCCCAGCAATGAAGATCCAATGTGGCCATAAATAAACAAAATTATTTTAAAATGAAATTGATGTATTTATTATTATTATAGATTGTTTTTATTTATTTATTTTTGGCCATGCCTTGTAGTATGGGGGAATCTTAGTTCCCCAACTGGAGATTGAATGCCCTGTGCATTGAGAGTGTGGAGTCCTAACCACTGGACTTCCAGGGGAGTCCAAGAATGGACATTCTTTCTACAGCTGAGACTTCTCACTCTGCCATGGGCACCATGCTTTCCTCCCCCTTAGTTGGGATGTGTGGAAGGTAGGGGTGCAGTCAAGTTTGCAATAGATCTCATTCTAGGAATGCAGTGATTATTGTTTAAAGAGTTCAAGAAAAGACATGGCTAGAAGTTTTCTTGTTCTACATTTACGATATAAAATTCCAAACAGAAAATTTAACATGACCAGAAAATGAAGTATTTTTGTTCACCTTTCCCCACGTACTCTGTGTAAGATTTGCTGTTGTGGGTCTTATCAGCAAAACACAGAAGTATAAGGAGTCATTGGAGGCCAGGATTTATGGGCAGCCCAATGTACGATGTGATGTCCCAAGTAAGATGTAACCAGCATTAAGTAAATGGTATTAGGAAACTGCAGAGGCAGGTGCTCTATATTTTCCAGTACAAACAGATTCTAAAAAGCCACAGTATTGTGAATAATAATGGCGTTGCTACCTTCTTGTGGTAGGAGATGAAATTAGCCAGGAATGGCACTGCGAGAAAATAGAAAATATATATTGTTTCTGCCCCCGATTCCTGACACAGAGCTCGTAAACCCCTTGTAAATTCCTACATGACAAGAGCACTAGCAGCCGTATATCAACATAAATCAGCCATAGTTATACATGTTGATGTATGGCAGAAACCAATGCAACATTGTAAAGCAATTATCCTCCAATTAAAAATAAAAAAGAAACAGAGCACTAGCAATATCTTGTATTCTATTGAGTGACTCTAGGTGGGTCTGGATGGCTCCTGGATGCGGGCTGGTCACCAGAAAGACCACACCATAGTTAGAAGCTTGAAATTTTCAGCCCCACCTCCCATCCTCCAGAGAGGGGAGAGGGCTGGAAATGAAGTTAATAATTCATCATGCCTACGTGAGGAAGCCTCCATAAAATCTCAGTAGCGTGAAGTTCTGGGAGCTTCCTGGTGGGTAAACCATCCACATACCAGGAGGGTGATGTACCCCAGTGCCACAGGGACAGAAGTTCTTGCACTAAGGAGTCTCCCAGACCTCACACTAGGTATCTCTTCATCTGACTGTTCATCTGTATCCTTTATCATGTCCTTTAATAAACTGGTAAACGTAAGTATTTCCCTGAGTTCTGTGAGTTGCTCTAGCAAATTAATCTAACTTGAATAGGAGGTCATGGGAACCTCTGATTTGCAACCAAATCAGACAGAATTTGTGGGTAACCTGGGGACCTACTACTTGCAATTGGTATCTGAAGTGGGGTGAGGGGCAGTCTCGTGGGGCTGAGCCCTTAACCTCTGGGATCTGATGCATTCTCCAGGTAGATAGTGTTGGAATTGAGTTAAATTATAGGACACCCAGCTGGTGTCATAGAGAATTGCTTGATGTGGGGGGAAAAAACCCTACACATCTTGTGTCAGAGGTGTTGTGAGTGTTCTGTGTGAGTAGTATAGGAGACACATCAGAAAGAGAAACACAGAAGGAGGTGGAAAACTTGGTTTTTCCCTACATGGAAGGTGAAGGATTTTTATTTTCCTTTTTAGGCACATTTGACAAAAAAGAACATAAAGAACATAAGGAGATGGCTCCTGGACCTGAAGAGGAAGAGATGGAGACTGGAAATACAAGGATTATTCAGGTGTATTGACTATACAATAAACAGATACCTAAATATCTCTTCTTGAGAACTTACTATAGAGCACAGGGAACTCTATTCAGTGCCTTGTGACCTAAATGGGAGAGAAATTTAAAAGAGGGGCTATGTGTATATGTATGGCTGATTCACTTTGCTGTGCAGCAGAAACTGACACAGTAGTGTAAAGCAACTATATTCTAATAAAAATACCTCTTCTCTACACTTTTTTCTAAATCCTCATTAATAAATCGTAATACCACATATGGACCCATGATTTTAATACATTTTTAATTCAAACTATTCATATAGATGGAGACCTCGCAAAAATATTTGTCTGTGGCCCCGAACACCTTAGAGGCAATGTGGTAGGCAGCCTCTGAGACGGTCCCCCATGACCCCTGCCTCCTGGGGCTCATGTACTTATATCATCTCTTCCCCTTGAGTGTGGCCTAGATTTACAGTCACTTCTAACAGGTAGAATTAGGCAAAGTGATGAGGTAGCATCTCTGAGGTTAGTTTATAAAAAGACTGCAGCTTCTGTCTTAGGTACACTCTCTCCTGCTGGCTTCCACTGTCCCTGCTGCCACCCATTGCCTTTTCCCTCCCTCAACTGGAGCCCAGCAAATTATATTAAGAAGTACAGGCTATCCCATGAAGGCAATGTGGAGGAGAGAGGCCTTGGAGGGGCTAGCTGCAAGAGGTACAAACTAACACACCAGATACTCTGTATGGTCTCTTGCCCAACCTCCATTCATTCATTCACAGAGGCCCCCAAATTGTCAGATCATAAAGGCAAATTTCCAATCATTGCTGCCACCGATGGGCAATAACTTGGTTACAATAAGCCCAAAACAAACATTTAACAGCCAGCGGGGCAGGCGGTATGACCTGGCCTTGACTGTCTATTTTTCTTTTCATCCCTGCAAGAAGCAGGGTGATATGCGGTAAAACTTTCTTTTTCCTGCACTTTTGTTATTGCTGCCGCTGGAATAGCCTTTCTATAATGCCACACTTATCTCTGTGTTCTCCTCTTCAAGAACGCACAGTGGCTCCCTCCTTCCTGTCATCACATGGATTCAGCTGATTATTTCCTCCTCTTCTGTGCCAGCCAGCCATCTGTCTGAATATGCATCGAGGCCACGGCGCTCACCGGGCACCACAATCATCAAAAGCAAGGCCAGGGGTGACCTCTGCTCTGAGTCTGCATCACTGCATGGGTTTTAGGGGTCACCAGGAAGGCTGTTTTCCTGAGGGCAGAGGTTTTATCTGTTTTATTTCTTGTTAAATCCTGCTGCAGTGCCTTGCACAGTGTGAAGGCTCAGGTACTACATGTCAAAAGAATGAATGAACTGACTGCCTAACCCTCAGCTGGGTCCAGAGGAAACTGACCCACAGGGTAGAGAGGTGACTGGCTCAGGACCATGGGTTGAAAACCTGGGTCCTCACTCACTCATCCAGTGGCTACCTGTTTCTTTCCCAGCCCTCTCCCTGCACCACCTCAACCCCGTTTCAAGGAAGCCCTGGCTGCAGTTGTCAGCTCTGCAGGGTGGGCCTCAGGTGATGACAGCCACCTCCCCGAGGTCAAGCTCTGCCTTGGCCAGCCCACATCTGATGGCCCATCAAGGCCCAGACATAAATCCCCATGGTTTCCTCCCAACAGGGTCATTCTGATGGGCAGCCCTGGCTCCAGAGCTCCTCTTTGTGACCGCCCGGACACTGTGGGGCCCTCATCACAGATCAACTGGCCCTTCCCCCAATCCCACTTCCTCCTGCTTCCCTGTGCAGGAACCAATCCTTAATAAACATGTTATACCCCAAACTCCATCTGAAATTCTGCTTTGAGAGAACCCACCTTCTGACACTGACTATTCTCCAAGGGCCCAATAAAATGCCCCAGTGAGCCCAGGGGCCTTAACACTGCCTCCAGTTCTACACCAGTTTGGGGGAAGCAGGTGAATAGAATAGCTACCTCATTTATCAGCTAAATATAGATGTCTAACTAGTTGAAAAAGTCAATTTATTTAAAGCTCACCTGAGAATACTGGAGGCACATGATGCAAAACAATAGGTGCAGGAAATGACGGTGCATATTTCACTGGTGCTGAGTTGTATTAAACTCAGTCCAACACAAGCAGGCAGGTGGGATGGAGCATGAAAACACAGGGATGGCTTTTATTCAGAACACATCTCCATGCAGTTCTGAGGGAATTGAAAAAAATCTAAAAGCCCAAGGGAACAGCAGATGGACTGCATTTTTCTGGATCTGGGAAATCAGTCTTCCGAGAGCTCCTGAAACATGTAACATGCTGTGTAGCTCAAGAATCGTGTCAAACAGGTTATTCTAGCTTAAGACACACTCAACAATGAGGAGTAGAAAGCAATGATACTTGATGCTTGAATAATCTTTCTGATGCAAGAATGAGTAAGACCAGATCAATCCTGTCAGGAAACTAGAGCATCAGCCGGGACAGGTGGAGGAAACAGCCTCAGAGAATGTAGCCCAAACCTCATTTAGGGTGGTGGGAGGACCCTGATGTCTTCGTTTTTAGAACTGAGTGCTAATTTCTAATCACTATTGCATCATGGTCTGAGAGTATGGTCATTGAAAGTTATGTTTTTAAATAACTTGAGGGTTTCTTGTGGTTCAGTAATAGAGTAGTGCACATCTTTTTTATTCAGATGAGGTTGTGAGGCAGAATTTGACCACGAGTGACTTCTCATTTCAAATAAAACCTGAAAATGGACCTGGAGTCGGGGATGTTCATAGATACAGAGGGCAGATTGGTGGTTGCCAGAGGTGGGGTGGGGGCAATGTGAACTGGGTGAAGGGAGTCAAAAGGTACAAACTTCCAGTTATAAAACAAATAAGGGGATATAATGTATCACATGGTGACTATAATACTGTAATATAATAATACTGTTAATACTGTGTTGCATATTTGAAAGTACTCTTAAAAGTTCTCATCACAAAAGAAAACTTGTAACTATATATGGTGATGGATGTTTACTAGACTTATTATGGTGATCACTTCACAATATATACAAGTATCAAATATTAATGTTTTATTATATTTACATCTGAAACTAATATAGTATTTCAAGTATACCTCAATTAAAATTAAAAAAAAAAAACATAGGACTTCCCTGGTGGTCCAGTGGTTGAGAATCTGCCTTGCAGTACCCGGGACTTGGGTTCAACCCCTGGTTGGAAAACTATGATCCCATATGCCACAGGGCAACTAAGCTGCAATAAAAGATCCCACATGACATAACAAAAATTCCCCCATGCCACAACTAAGACTGACACAACCAAATGAATAATAAATATGTATTCTTTTTTTTTAATGGGCCTAGGGTAGTCAAGAACTAATATGAATGTTAGACATTATACCTGTGGCCACTCATATTCACTGCAAGAGAGAACACCCAAGGCCATGAGAGTACCCTTCTTTGAGTCCAGAGATGAGGAAAATAGGTAGACCACTTCCTCTATTTTGCTGCATTTTCCACTAAACCTAACTGCAGGCCTATTTCATTTTTAAATGTCTAGTGTGACGACTGTTCAACTTGATCCAGCCATATGGATAAGTTGGCAAGGATTCAATTGGCTGTCTTCTAGTTCTTTAGCTGACGGTCTGGTCTGTTATATGGAGTATAAAAATTCGTGACTACTATATTTTCAATCTTGATCATGCTCTGGATCAATAAAAAGGGTCCTTTTTGACTGCTTCATGCTGTTTTCCTTAATTTTATCTTGAATTTATATTGCAACTACTATTTTCTGTCTTTACTTTTCTCATACATTTTTACTTGCTGTTTAAAAAAATCTTTCTGAATTATTTTGATTTAGACATTATTTGATTTTTGAATTTTTACTCAATCTGTGTGCCCAATCTGCATGCCCTTGTCACTTAATGTATGGAATTTAATCCATTAATATTTATCCTCAGAATTTTAATTCTGTGTTGTTTTATGTTTTCAGTATTTTTTATGCCTTCTTGGTATTTCCTTCTTGGTCTATCTTTTGTTACAGAATCATTTCTGTTTTTCAAGTGATGGGAATTTCTCTCTCCCGTTTTTAATTCAACTTGTGATTATCTCTAAGTCTTTTTAAAAAAATACTTTGTTGAATCTACCTTTATCTAATTATCCACAACAGAAATGAAGGATATCTATTCATTTCTCTCCTTTGTGAATGGAGTGTGAACGCTCCTATGGTCATACAGCCATGAGTTTGAATGTTCCGAGTCACACAGACTGGGTACAGACACATCTGGGGTAACAGTTGGGATGCGGAGTCCCATGAGTCACACACAGAGTAATTTAGAAACAGGTCAGACAGACCGGGCACAGGCACTCCTGTATAACACAGACTGTGGCATAAACACTTCTGGAGCATACAGACTAGGGTATTGACATGCTCAGGTCACAAAGGCTAGATGTGGACACTCCTGGGTACATATATCCTGAGGTAGGGACCTCCTGAAGTCACACAGTCTGGGGTGTCGACACTTTGGGGGTCTACAGACTGGAGTTTGGACACTTGTGTTCATAAAGACTATGCTATGGAGACTCCTTGGCTCACACACAGTCAGGTATGCATGATGGGAGTGTCCATATTCCAGCCTGTTACTTCACTAGAATCTACATTTAGCTCTGTGGACAGTTTGGTGCACATTGCAATCTCCCACCCCATTATATCTGATTGTAGCCTGTATTTCACCAGTAGTAACCACTTTGAAGTCCTTATAAGTTCAGTAGTTTTTATCCCCAATATTTGAATTCAGACAAGAAGGCCACTAATGCTAGAGTATCTACCATAAGTCCTGGTTTGAAGTTTTACCAAAGGGGCACAGATGGTGAAAGACATAACAATGATCCAGGTTCAAGGTCAGAAAACAGGGCATGGGTGATAGACTAGTTACATGCCAGGGTCTGTGCTCTAAAACAAGAGTGTTGATGGTAACATGACTAACCGTGTTTAAGGTCAGGCCAGAGGGTCAATAACAGTAGTTTCCTTATCAGAGGCCCCAGTGGAAGGCAACACCACCAGAGGGGAATTGACAGTGGAAGAAGTAACAGGGACTGCGGTTCAAAGTCAGATAAGAGGAGTGTTGATGGTAGAAGAGTTAACACACAGGGTTCAATAATAATAGACCAGAAAAACCACTGATGGGGGAATAAAGAGACCCAGATTTAGGGTCAGATAAGAGAAGCTAGGATTTTTTTAATTAGCTAACAATCATTCTGTTTGATTATATAGACAGAGTGGTGTTGATGTTAGACTAGTTAGCAAATGCTTGAATTCAGACTAGATAGGCATTAACAGTTAACAGAAGCCTTGGTTTAGGGTCAGTCCAGAGAAACAGAGATGGAGACAACTGAATAAATATCTGGGTTTGAGGTCAGTCAAGAGGGAAATTCTAAAACAGTTCATAGAGCCTGGGGTTTGAATTCAGATTCCAGGAACACTGATGTTGGAAGAAATAACTGTACCAGTTCAATGATAGACTCACAGGGCAGTCATCAGAAGATCAGGTTTGAGGTCAAGTCAGAGGGGAGTTAATGGTGGCACATGTAACAGAGGTTTGAGGATAGGCCTGGTGTGGAGGGATTTAAATGGCTGTGTTGGATAGTTAAGACAGTAGATCATTGAATCTGGAAGAGTAAATATTAGACAGATGGGAGAGCAAGGAGAGTAGAAAAGCTTTGATTAGGAAGCAGGATGACACTGAAGATGGGATGACAACAAAACAGGCCCTGTTTTGAGAACAGACCAGGACACTGTTACAGAAGTTAATAGTGGACCGTGTCTGAGGTCAGACTAACAGAGCATTGTGACTTGTGTTAAAGTGGCCTGGGTTCAAAGTCAGATCAGAGAGGTTGAAGGTTGAATAGTTCAAAAGAAGCCCAGGTACAACCAAGGTAGGAGTCTTAGATGAAGAATTAATAAGACATCTGGATTTGATTTGATACCAGAAGGGCCTTTCAGTTAGAATATGAAGGCGTAGATTCAGATCATGTCAGAGGAGTGGTAATGGTAGAACACTTAACAGAGACTTTGTTACGGTAGACCAGAAGGGCACTGATGGTGGAACTGTTAATAGAGGAGGTCAAACCAGAGAGGCTGGCATCTTAAAACAGTACAAAATTAGATCAGAGGAATTCATGTTCGAATAGCTAACAGAATTCTCTACTCACAGTCAGACCAGAAGGCTGATGATGGTCGAATAGTTTATAGAGGTCAGGGCAGCAGTAGAATAACTAACAAAAGCTCTGGATTTTGGTTGAATGTGAAGCCTATCATGTTGGATTAGTTAAGAAATTCTCATGTGGTATCAAAGATGGTCTTGATGCCATGAGAGCCAGCAGAGTCTGAATTTGAGGTCATACCAGAAATGCCTTGATGATTCTAGAGTTCAAAAAGGCCCAGTCAGAGCAGAAAGCAAGGGATGGTGGGATATTAACTAGAGGGCTACATTCAAGTTTGGACCAAAGAACAGTCGGCAGAATTTCATTTCCAAATAAGACCAGAGGGGTACTGATGGTGGCGTGGTTAAGAGTTCCAGATCTGATGTCAAATCAGAGGCACAGTGATGATGGACAAGTTAACAGAGGCCCAGGTTTGACTAAGTTTATTTTTTATTATTTGTTCTTTAATTTCTCCTTAGATTGTAAGTCAAGAAAATCATGAAGATCAATTTAAAACAGAATGTCAACTCTGTTACTTCAGAATTTCACAAGGAGAAAATCCCCCAAGTCATGTATAACAACATCCATGATCAGTCATCTTGAATCCAGATGCAATAAAGAACATGAAAAATGTGAAGAAAGGAAGGTGTTAGCGGAAAATGAGGTTCCCCCAAATGATGTTGAGGTTGACTAATCTTAGTTGAATCTGAGCATCTTTTTGGTGCTCCATACTATGCAGGAAAGAGCTAGCAGCAGGCCTGGAAAGGCCTGCTTCAGTGAGGGTCCTTGGCTGGAATCTGGAAACTTCCGGGAAATTTCCACCACTCTCTTAACTGATAAGAGTGACTTGATGTGCCTGAACTGTTCACCCAAGCACTGCGGTTTATGCTAAATAGCTGCATTCTTTCAGGGAGTCTGGAAGTTGGGTATGTGCTAGGCAAGAGGGTACCTATGTGACCAGCCCCCAGTAGAAACCATGAATACTTCCCTGGTTGATAATGTTTCACATGTGCTATCACACCTGAGGGAATTAAGGCCGTCCTGTGAGGCTTTGCTGAAAGACACCTTGGGCTTGTGCCTCGTCTCCTCTGGACTTGACCCCTGTGTGCCATTTCCCTTTGCTGATTGTGCGCTGTATCTTTTTGCTGTAAAAATCAAAGCTGTGCATACAACTATATGTGAGACTGAGAATTCTTCTAGCAAATGACTGATTCTGTGAACAGTCCAGCTCTCTGGACTATCACCACTATCTCATCACCATTTACCTTGAGGTCTGTCAGATGAAACTACCAGGTACAAATGCTTCTGGCTGCAAGTAACCACACTGTCCGGTAAGTGGCTTGGATGAACAAGAGGTTACTTTCCTCCATCAACAGGACTGCTGGTGTTAGTTCAGCAGCTCAACTATGTTGGGCCAGGCTGGGGTCTCTGTGACTCTGTGGACTGAGTCTGAGGTCTCAAGGTGGTAGCTACACTTCCCATTGATGCATCTGGAGCCAGCAGCCTATGAAGCTAGAGGGAAGAGAGCAACTGGAGCAAGAGCCTCCTTGATATTATGGAACTTTGACATTTTCTGGGTGACTCAGGTCATTGATAAGGGATTTGGGTTATCTGTCTCCCTGCCTATACCCCAAAGTTTCTCTCCTCATTCAGTGCTCAGTAGCTCAGTCATGTCCAACTCTTTGTGACTGTAGCCTGCCTGCCAAACTCCTCTGTCCATGGAATTTTCAAGGCAAGAATACACTCAGGGCTCCTCTCAAATACTGAACATTACTCTGTGGTCTCTGAGCTATTCCAGGCCCTGAATTTGGGCCCTGGGTGGGCTTTGGAGGAGGTGGGGGTGGCCTGGGGTTTCTCTGAGGTGGAGAGAGATTCCTCATCCCCCTCCTCCCACAACAGGAACCATCACCTCAGCCTTGGGGTCCATGGTTGCTGTGCACTGCCTTGGCGTTCTCAACACCTCTGCTCCCTACTTGCAGAAAACAACCAATGCACCAACAGGTGTGGGGCTCACAGAGTGGCTGCCCCAAAGGTTGGGGGAGCCTAGGAACCTCAGCCCCTCTGAGGAGCAGGCAGAGTCCTGCAGACTAATAGGATGAAAGCTCCGTGGTAGAAGCCAACATTCCCTCCCTTAGGCCCTCTGCTGCCACCACCCCATCACTGCTTCCCTCAACTAATGCAGGGTCTCCTGACTGGCCCCCTGCTCCTGCTCCCCTGCCTCAGTCTGTTTTCTTCACAGTGCCCAGAGGGATCCTCTCATAATGAAGTCAGATCATTCCTCTACTGTGCTCAAAATCTTCTTGGAACTCACCCCTCACTCAGAAAAAAAGTTCAAGTCCTCACAGTGGCTCCTAAAGCCCTCCAGCATTGGACCTGTCCAACCTAATCTCCTACCAAACCTTGATCCAGCTATACTGGCCTCTATGATGGTCCTTCTGGCACACTCCAGCCTTGGTGCATTTGCACTGCCTTTTCTAAACCTATAATATTATTCTCCCTCACACACAGTGGCTATCTCACTTCATTCAGGTATTTGTATAAATTTCACACTGTCAGAGACTCCAGGCTTCCCAGGTGACTCAATGGGTAAAGAATCCACCTGCAGTGCAGGAGACGCAGGAGATGAGGGTTCAATTCCTTGGTCGGTAAGATCTCCTGGAGGAAGGCATGGCAACCAACTCCAGTATTCTTGCCTGGAGAATCCCATGGACAGAAGAGCCTGGAGGGCTACAGTCCATAGGGTTGCAAAGAGTTGGACACGACTGAAGCAACTGAGCACACACAGAGACCCCCAGATAGCCAAAGCAATCTTAAGAAAGAAAAATGGAGTTGAATTAGGCTCCTGACTTCAAACTATGCTACAGTAATCAAAACATTATGGTACTGGCACAAAAAAACAGAAATATAGATCAATGGAAAAGGATAGAAAGTCCAGAAATAAACTTACATGCCTATGGTCAATTAATCCATGACAAAGGAGGCAAGAATATACAATGGAGGAAAGACAGTCTCTTCAATAAGTGCTGCTGGGAAAACTGGCCAGCTACATGTAAAAGAATGAAATTAGAACATCCTCTGAAACCATATACAAAAATAAATTAAAAATGGATTATAAACCTAAATGTAAGACCAGATACTATAAAACTCTTAAAGGAAAACATAGGCAAAACACTCTTTGACGTGAATTGCAGAAATATCTTTTTGGATTCATCTCCTAGAGTAATGAAAATAAACAAATGGGACCTAATTAAACTTAAAGGCTTTTTGCACAGCAAAGGAAACCATAAACAAAACAAAAAAGACAATTTTCTCCCACAGAATGGGAGAAAATATTTGCAAATGATGCAATCAACAAGGGATTCATCTCCAAAATATACAAACAGTTCATGTGGCTCAATATCAAAAAAACAAACAACCCTTGGGATTTCCCTGGGGGTCCAGTGGTTCCACACTTATCTTGCAGGGAGCATGGGTTCAACCCCTGGTTAGAGAGCTAAGATCTAGCATACTGCGTGGTGCAGCCAAACAAAAAACAAACAGGCAAAAATGAGCAGATCTGTCAGGGAATGTTTAACAGGAGGATTCCTACGTGGTTTCTCATAAATTCTCTGTTCCTTATCAGTTCCTATTCAGGGAATGAGTAGAGCTGCATGCAGCTCTCAGGACTGAGATCATGAGAAACGCTATCTGCTTGGATTCCTTTCAGTAACTCCCTTCAGTGACTCTTTTCAGTGTCAGCGACCTTGTATGTATTAGACTATCCATATTGTGGATATTCATAAAATTTCATCCTGTGTAATAGCTGAGTAATCATCTTACTGAAGATATATAAGCCTGCATTTCTGCTAATAAAATACCTTTGCTCCATCAGAGCTTGGGTTCCCGTGTCTGTCTCTCTCTCTCTCTCTCTCTCTCTCCCCCCCTCCCTCCAGCTCTCTCTTTCACTTTCTTATCATTGACTCCAGACCACCAGGTTCTGGTCCATTAAAGGACCCCAACAAATATCTAAATAGACATTTCCCCAAAAAAGATATAGATGGCCAAAAAAGCACAAGAAAAGATGCTGATCATCACTAATTATTAGTGAAATGCAAATCAAAACTACAATGAGATATCACCTCACTGGTCAGAATGGCTATTATCAAAATTCTACAAACAATAAATGGTGGAGAGGATGTGGCAAAAAAGGGAAAGCTCCCTACACTGTTGGTGGGAATGTAATTTGGTACAACCACTATGGAGAACAGTAAGGAGGTTCCTTAAAAAACTAAAAATAGAGCTACCATATGGTCCAGCAATCCCACTCCTGGGCACATGTCCCAAGAAAAACATAATTTGAAGAGATACATGCACAGCAGTGTTCATTGTAGCACTATTTACAATAGCCAAGACATGGAAGCAATATAAATGTCCATCAACAGAGGAATGGATAAAGATGTGATACACAGAGTTTCCCTGGTGGTCCAGTGGTTAACAGTTCACCCTGCAATGCAGAGACACCAGTTCAATCCCTGCTCGGGGAAGATCCCACATGCCACAGAGCAACTGAGCCCTTATGCCACAACTACCAAGTCCACACTCTAGAGCCCATGAGCTGCAATTACTGAGCTCACATGCTGCAATGACAGAAGCTCAGGTACTTAGAGCCCATGCTCTGCAACAAGACAGAAGCCACCACAATGAGAAGCCTGCACACCACAACAAAGAGTAACCCCCACTCACTCCAACTAAAGAAAGCCAGCCTGCAGCAAGGAAGACCCCCATAGCCAAAAAAGAAAAGAAATCTTTTCAAAAAAGATGTGATACACATATACGATGGAATATTACTCAACCATAAAAAAGAATGAAATAATGCCATCTACAGCAACACGGATGGAGCTAGAGATTATCACGCTAAGTGAAGTCAGACAGAGAAAGATAAACATCATATGATATCTCTTATTTGCAGGATCTAAAAAAAAATGAATTTATTTACAAAATAGAAACAGACTCAGGCTTGGAAAACAAACTTATGGTTACCAAAAGAAAAGGTGGGAAGAAGGAATATTAATAAATTAGGAGTTTGGAATTAACATATATATACTACTATACACAAAACAGATAACCAACAAAGACCTCCTGTACAGCACAGGGAACTTTGCTCAACATTTTGTCACAACCTTATGGAAAAAGAATCTGAAAAAGAATAGATACATGTATATATATATATAATTGAATCACTCTGCTGTACACCTGAAACTAACACAACATTGTACATCAACCATACTCCAATATAATATAAAATCTAAAAAAATAAAGGTTTCCCTGGTGGCTCAGGGGTCAAGAATCTGCCTGCCAATGCAGGAGACACTGGTTCGATCCCTGGTCCAGGAAGATCCCACATGCCACGGAGCAACTAAGCCCATGGGCCACAACTATTGCTCCAGTGCTCTACAGCCCAGGAGCCACAACGACTGAGCCCATGTGCTACAAATACTGAAGCCTGTGCCACAAGAGAAACCACCTCAATGAGAAGTCTGCTCGCTGCAACTAGAGAAAAGCCCACACAGCAACGAAGACCCAGCACAGCCAAAAATAAATAAAATTATTTTACAAAATACATAAAAAATAAGTTTTACATGGTCAGGAACATCTGTGATCACGATACCAAAAAGAGCCTAATCCTCCCCACCCTCTTGCAACTCTATCCCCTATCCTTTCTCCTCACAACACTCAACTTTAGCTGACCCATTGTATATTTTTGTCTATTATCTACCTGACTCCACTAGCACGTAAGCCTCACAAGGGCAGCGATTTTTGTCAGTTTAGGTCACAGCTGTACCCTCAGTGCCTAGAACAGTTACTGGCATACAGCAGGTGCTCGATAATGTCTGTCCAATGCATCACTGTGTAAAACACGTGAAGTAGTGCCTTTGACATGGGAGATGTTCATAAATGGTTGTCGAATGAATGAATGAATCAATGTACGAAGGCATGAATGAGGAGGTGAACCTCATCCTATCTTGGGTCCTAAAGCTGCCCTATCCCCCATCTCGCCCCCTGCAGAACTGGAAGCCAACCATCGGCACAACCACAGGAACTTTATTTACAAATACAAGACTGGGGCAGGAGGTGGGTGGGAAGGTGAACAGTAGCAAGGCTGGAAGTCTCCTACTTCTGCTCCCGCCTCCAGACGATAACCATGCCACTAGCGTCGCTCGAAGCCAGCAGGCTCTCATCACAGTTAAAGCTGACATCCAGCACAGGCGCACTGTGGCCCTGCAGCTTGTTGACGGCGGCCTTGGCTGCCCGCTCCACGTCAAAGAAATGCACGCACATGTCCTCACTGCCAGTCACTGCCCAGATGAGAGGAGAGACCATCAGGAGGTGTCGCAGGAGGCAGTGGGGTGCCCTGTGTGTGGAGTCTCTGAGGTGTCTGAGGTGTTGATGGATTTATGGCCAAGGTGTGAGGTCCCAGGGATGGGGGCCCTGGGGTGTACCAGCCCTAGATGGGAGGTCACCTAACTGTGCTGGTTCTGTGTCCAGAGTGTGAGGTCTCTGCGTTCTTTGTTGGTGGGGATGAGGAGGGGTCTGTGTCTCAAGCTATGAGGTTTCTGGGCTGTTCGGGGGTCTGTGTTCAAAGTGTGAGGTTGCTGGGAGTTTTTGAAGCCCAGGAAGTCAGGGCATTAGGGTATCCTGATATTTGAGCCAGAACAGCACCACCCCTGGTCCCCGCTCCTCCCTGGCCACCCCAAAACCCCAACCCCATGGGACTCACCCACACAGGCCCCCTGGCGGAAGGACATGAGAGGGCAGAAGATGCTGCGCACAGGGTGTGAGCTCTGCTCAATGGGGAAGCTTCTCTTCAGCTGCAGGGTCCCCTCATTGTCCACCACCCTGAGAGGAGGAGAAGAGTGGGTCAGGGGGCAGCATCAGCTCCGGGGGAAACAAATGATGGGCTAGCCTGTGTCCCCACCCCCACACCCAAGCTCCTTTCAAGGTTCATGAAATCCAGTTTTGAGACCACTGCATAAACGTATAAAGCATAGGCTAGAGTGCAATAGTGGCCGTTTGGAAGCTGTATCTGTTGATATATGTGGGGAACCTCTGCTGTTTAATTCACTAGTTCCTTTCTCTAAGGATCCCTAAGAGATCCTGGAATTAGGACATGCACAAAGAGAGGAAATGGCTGACCAAACTACAGGACCCCTGCACTGTGGAACACTGCATGGCCATTCAAAGGAATGAACCTGAGCTACTCCAGGAAGTCTGGGGCATTTCCATGGCAGTTTGGTAAGGAAAGCTTTCTGGCATGCAGCCCAGGCTGAGAACTGCATTTAGGTGACATAATTGTGTGGAGATAGTAAAACTCCCTGCTTCAAAAAGAAAAAAAAAAAAAGGAAGGAAAGAAAGCAGGCCACAGCTCTAAAGGCATGCTAAGTCACTTCAGTCGTGTCCAACTCTTTGCGACCCCATGAACGGTAGCCTGCCAGGCTCCTCTGTCTGTAGGATTCTCCATGAAGGAATACTGGAGTGGGTTGCCAGGCCCTCCTCCAGGGGGGTCTTCCCAACCCAGGGATCGAACCAATGTTTCTTACATCTCCTGTACTAGCAGGTGGGTTCTTTACCACTAGCGTCACCTGGGAAGCTCTAAGGGGGCTCTAAAACATTTTACGGCTCAGTTTGCTCATCTATAAAATAGACGTGAAAATAGCACCCACCTCATAGGGTTTTTGTGAGGATTAAATGAGGTGATATGTATAAGGTGCTTTGAACACGGCCTAGCCCCACTAATTGCTATGAACATGCTAACTACTGCTATTACTCTTACTTCTCCTTTTGCATTACTGCTCCTATTGACGTTGCTGTTATCATTTTAGGAGACCAGACCTCCACCTTCAAGGAAGTTAATTTCCACCCTCCATGGCTCAGTCTGCTGGGAAGAGAAGGCTCTCATGCCAGTCTGACAGAGGGAACAGGCCCCCCACCTCCAGGTGGCACAGAAAGGAGACTCACCTGTAGAGCAGCAGCTTGTTGAGGCAAGCGTTGATGAGTAGTGAGGGGTCCCGGGCCTCACGGCTGACCCAGGAGCGGGCAGAGATGCTGGTCACGGGGCTGCCCTCGTGTACCACCAGTCGCTTGGCTTTGGTCAGCTTCCCTGTGGCAGCAGAGAGAGAGGAGGCAGAGGTGAGGGCTAGGGCTGTGCACGGGGAGGGTGGGAGTACAAGCACCCGGATGCAGGCCAGGGGCCTGCCTGTGCGTGCTAAGTTGCTTCAGCTGTGTCCAACTCTTTGCGACCCTATGGGCTGATCCTGCCAGGCTCCTCTGTCCATGGGATTCTCCAGGCAAGAATACTAGAGTGGGTTGCCATGCCCTCCTCCAGGGGATTTTCCCAACCCAAGTATGGAACCTGCGTCTCCTGCAGCTCCTGCACTGCAGGCGGATTCTTTTCCACTGAGCCACCAGGAAAAGCGCGGGTGCCTGCCTACCTGTGGCCATGTCAAAGAGGAAGGAGAAAACACTGCCGCGGTCATCACCCGCCCAGAGCAGCCGGCCAGGGGCATCAAAGGACAGAGCAAGGACGCGGCCCGTCAGCTTGCTGGAACCACCCTTCACTTTCTTGCCCGTGGAGATGTTCATGACGTGCACATTGTGCTTGGCATTCCCCACCTGTGGGTAAGACCCATGCACCATCACCCTGCTCCCAGCTAGTCCTTCCTTGAGGCTGCAGTTGATGGGATTGGCTGATCCCTGTGCCCTCTTATTATAGGAGGGTGGGTTGGTAGGCTGCAAGGTGACCCAGGCTGGTAATCCTCCCCAGCTGGTCCCTCTTGCAATTTGACCAGAACGGACAGCTGCTCCCAGAACTAAAGGGAACTGCCTGGTCCTTCTTGGAGTCTTCGACTATTCTAGGACAGCAGCTGCTGCTGCAGCTGAAAGGAACCCAGAGCACAGGCTCATGGGGCCAACTCCCCCTACTCCCTGCTCAGGGCTGGGCCAGACTTTTCATTTCCTTCCCCTGCCCTCTGACTCTCCATCCAGGTCAGACCACCAAAGAGCTGCCACTGAGACAAGGTTTCCAACCAGTAACCCTGCTCCCCAGCCAGCAACCCCCACAGTTGGCAAATGGCAGGACTACTGCTGATGGGGCCATGACCCTAGCCACAGACTGCCCCATCCCCACTGTGAGCCCACCCCAGTCCAAGAACTGAGACCACAGTCCTGCCTTGTTTCCCTCTGAATCTGGCCAAAGGAGGGTGGAGGTGATGGACTAGAGGGGACTCCTTATCCCCATTCCCTGAGATACGCCCTCCCGGCTTGGCATCCCTCCCTTGGCGAGGGGGCGCCCTGGAGCCTGACCACGGTAAGGTTGTTGTTGACCGGCTGGAAGGTGCAGCAGAGCAGTTCGGCGCCGTCAGGGTCAGGGATCTCCCGGATGCAGCGGCCATCCTCAGAGGCCCAGATGCGCATGGTGGCATCAAGGGAGGTGGACACAAGGATGTCATTGGAGAGAGACCAGGCAAAGTCGGAGACCCCGCGGGTGTGGCCCCGCAGCACTCGGAGCACAGTGGGAGGGGCAGGTACCAGCTGGCACAGTGAGATGCTGCCATCAAGTGAGCAACAGGCCAGGCGATGCCGGTCATCATTGGCGAAGCGCACCCTGGGGACTGCAAGGCCAAGGAGCCATTTGGGAGAGTCAGCATGCTCAACGAGTGCTTTCATTTATGGAAGCTTCTGACCTCTGAGCTGGGGGCCAGGAACCACTGCACCAGGCACAGTGGCCTCAGAAAAGGGCTTTCCTTGGCTGAGAAAGAGAGTTGGAACCCGGAAGGCCCTCTGCCAAAAACTCCCTAAATCTTGGCTGGTACCTTATGGACTGTAAATGACTTCTGTAGTGTGAAATGGCTTCCACATCTCAGTTAGCACTTTCTAATTACCAAGGTCTTGGCAGTTTGCAAAACCCACTCTGCCCTTTGCAAGAGGATTTCTCTGCAGCAGAGACTTTAAGCTCCGTCAAGTGACTCACAACCCCAGAAGCCAAGTGCTCTTTTAAGCTGTTCAGTCCTTTTATGGTAGATAAAGTAACCAAGGCTTTGCAGATCACTTTGCTTTTAGGTTTGCGAAAAGTTTGATGTATGGGAACTGCCCCATCAGAGATGGGCCCAAGACTCTGCATTCCAGAAAAGGAGGCACTGGGTTGCTGTCAGTTTGGGCAAATGCATGGTGATGGGACCCGCCATCCACTGGCTCACCTGCCTCATCCACGTGCTGGTCGAAAACATGGTACATGCCCGCAAAGGCATAGTTCTCGCTCAGCGATGTGTCCCCAGCCATGGCTCGACTTGCTTCTGCCGCCGAGGTGGGCACCACACTGCCTGGGGGCCTAGGCCCCAATAGGAGTGAGGGGTAAGAGAAGGGAGGTACTAGCGGGTGGCCTTTTGTTGTCCCGGGGCCCCTCCCCTCCTCACAAACCTCTTCTTTCAGGTGCCCCTGGTGCATACCTGTCCTCGTAGACAGCACGGTTCATCTGTGCTTGCAGTTGGTAGGAGCCTCGGCTGACGGAGCGGCGGTGCCCACGGGCCCCCAGGGCCCGAGGATCATCTTCGAAGTCCTGGCAACAGAGGGTCAGAATGGGCACACCTTGCAAACAGCCCTCAAGAACCTATAAGGTCTAGAGTCTTCAAAATATATCCAGAACCATGGGAACTTCTTGGCGGTCCAGTGGTTAAGACCACACTTCCACTGCGAGGGCATGGGTTCAATCCCTGGTTGGAGAACTAAGACCCCATATGCCAGAACCAGACTCCTTCTCACCCCTTCCACAGCCACCACTGCTGGCACTACTGTGGTGGCCTCTGCATTAGTTCCCTTGCTCTTGCCCCGCTCAGAAGATATTCAACAAATGTTCTTTGAACAAAGAATGAACACTTTTCCACAAGAAAACCACTTGATTTAGTCTCTTGCCTCATTCAAGTCTCAGCTCAATTGTCACCTCCTCAGAAAGGCCTTCCCTGATCATCTCCATTAGAAACAGTTTTTTTCTGTCCCCCACACCAGTCCCGTTTCATTCCCCAAGTCTGCTTTATTTTTCCATGTTAGCACTCCTCACTACAAGCCATGGTAGTTATTCATTTGTTTATCTGGTTTGCTACGTTTATTGACCTATTTATTTCATTTATTGCCTGTTAATCAACCTATTTACCTTATTTGTATTTGTTGATTTATGTCATACATTATCTCTTTTTGCCTTCTGTTCATCCTAAGAGCCTAAAACAGTGCCTGGCACATAGCAGGTGCTTGACAAGTCTGTTGAATGAATAAATATGGAGGCAGGTAGTAAACACAGCAGGTGCATGGGGAGGAGCTCACCTCCATGCGGTCAAGGGTAGTGCGGCTGCTGCGGACGATGCTGTTGCTATAGGCACGAGCACTGCCTGGCTCAGAGAGGGGCCCGTAACGCTGGCCCAGCAGCTGCCCACGCAGCCTCAGGTACTGCCGACGCAATGCTGGAGGGTGCCCAGCTTTGGCATTCTCTCGCAGTAGCTGGCTGCGCCGTCGGATATATTGCGTCCGAAACTGTGGAAACGTTGGTGTGCGGTACGCGTTGTACCTGCGATGGCAGGAGGCAAGGCGGGCAGCAGGCACAGGACAGAGGGAGTCAATCAACTCAAGGGATAGGGAAGGAGAATGAGGTGTGTGTAAGGATGGCAAGTGGTCAGAAGTGGTGATGGGGGTCTCTCTCGTGCTGTAATGAGGGTGAGTCCACAAAAGTAATGGGCATGGCAAGAAGGTCCGTGTGGGTACAATGGAGGCAGTCTGCAATTTTGCTGGAAGTGGTATGGGGTGACCGAGTCAATGTAGACAATGGTAGGGGCCAATCTGACATGGTGTGGAAGTTAGTGTGGGGAATGGTGGGGGTCAGTATGGGATGGCGATTGGGTCAGACTGGGGAAATGGTGGTGGTAAAAGAAGTCTGGAGGCAAAAGTGGGAACAGGATGTCACTAGCCTGGGCTCTAGCACCCCCTCCCAAGGTTCTAATACCAGACGCTTTGCGCATGCCCACATGTGACTGCATTCTCCTAGCATGCTCTTTAACGACCCTCTCTGGCCAGTCATTCTCTCAAGCCCCGCACGCTACTACTGCACATGCTCACCTCCGGCAAGCCCACTCAGCCGCAAAAGGGAAGTCCTCTGCCCAGCCTCATTTATTGCCACTGCGCATGCACCACAATAACTTCCGCTCCCACGAACTCCGACCCCACCCCTCACCTCGCGTCTACTGCTAAGACCTGCTGCCACACCGCGGCCATTCCCTGGCCTCCTCTTCCGGCGTGTCCGCCCGCGGGAGCCTGCAGGACAAGGGCCTGGAATGTCAGCGTCTCAAGTGAAGAGATCTAGTTCTGCCCCTTCCGCCAGGCGATCGTTGCCATAGACACAAAGTCCCTCCAGTCCACGATGTCGCGAAATCCCACCCGGCTGTTAGCATGGTCACCACCCCAGTCCTGCCCTTCCCAGGCAGCGCCCGGGTGACTCAGAGCGGCGATTCAGATCTGACCCCGCCCTTCCCGATCACCATAGCAACGCCCCTCCCCCACCTAGTAATCCTTGTCGGCACTCCCCAACCATCTTGCCCCCTCCCACCCCACGCATTCCCTTCCCGGGTCCAAGAGCAGGACCCGGGATCAGGGACCACCTCCGGGGCTGCCTCCCGCTCTTGAGGCTCCCGGGGCGGCCCTGAAACCAGTGTCACCCTTCTCTCCTCTCTCTCTCTCTCACAGGCTCCAGTAAGATGGCCGCCTGCTGCCAGGAAGAGCCGCCGAGCGCGGAGCAAGTCGATAGGAATCCTCCCCAGGGCGTGGGAGAAACCACGCAGGCGCATTAAGGAAGAGGCACTTTTGGCCCAAGGATGGAGGCTCCGCCCTTTTAAGGTCTATTCACCCCCAGTCCCTAATGGCATTTAGGTACACAAGAACAACGTGCAGGGAGGACCGGGACGGGGCAAATATGCGAATTACCCACTAAAAATCAGAAATATTACTTTTAAAAAAGACTTTCTTTTGAAAAGAGTGGCATAAGCTGCTTTTCAGCAGTACAGGCTTCACCAAGCAAGATTAGAAGTGCAGAATAAAAAATAGTCACACATGCAGAGGCCCCCTAGAAAGTTCTCCAATTCTTAGGTGACTAATGGGCCTTCAGACATGCCCAGAGCAAGAAGAGTACTTTCTGTGTGTCTGTGATGGAGTGGCGGGGTGGGCTTGGATACTCCCAGGAAGCTTGGTCTGGGTGTCTCTAGAGATAGGAGACATAATTATGTACTACAGGCTTTGGGGTTTGGATCCCAGGAGGCCACCTGAATCATCCTTATTTCAACTGCAACAGGAAGTTGCATCTGTATTCATCTTAACGTGATCAGGTTGTACAGTGTATGGAGTTGGACTACAATGTTTAGTAGCTTCCTGTTGTCGTTCAGTCGCTCAGTCGTATCCAACTCTTTGAGACTCTATGGACTGCAGCACTTCAGGCTTCCCTGTCCTTTGCTATCTCCTAGAGCTTGCTCAGGCTTATGTCCATCGAGTCAGTGATGCCATCCAACCATCTCGTCCTCTGTCGTCTGCTTCTCCTCCTGCCTCCAATCTTTCCCAGCATCAGCCTCTTTTCTAATGAGTTGGCTCATCGCACCAGGTGGCCAAAGTATTGGAGCTTCAGCTTCAGCATCAGTCCTTCCAATGAATATTCAGGGTTGATTTCCTTTAGGGTTGACTGGTTTGATCTCCTTGCAGTCCAAGGGACTCTCAAGAGTCTTCTGCAACACCACAGTTCAAAAGCATCAATTCTTTGGTGCTCAGTCTTCTTTATGGTCCAAGTCTCACATCCACACATGACTACTGGAAAAACCATAGCTTTGACTAGATGGACCTTTGCATACTTTGCATACTTTGTATGCAAAGTAATATCTCTGCTATTTAATATGCTGTCTAGGTTTGTCATAGCTTTTCTTCCAAGGAGCAAGCCTATGTAAGGGCTTAACAGATCTTAACTGATACAGTTCTCAAAAATGTTGTTCAGATTATTGTTTGTTATAAAAGTAGTGTTATTTTCACACTATTTATATAATACAATAATCTAAACAGTATTTTTTAAAGCAACCTTAAATGCTGCTGCTGCTGCTAAGTCACTTCAGTTGTGTCCGACTCTGTGCGACCCCATGGACTGCAGCCTACCAGGCTCCTCCGTCCATGGGATTTTCCAGGCAAGAGTACTGGAGTGGGTTGCCAGTGCCTTCTCCAAACGTTAAATGAGACAGAGCCAAAAACGTATTGCCCTTTGTGTTCTAACAACCTCCCTTGTCCATGTAACTAAGCTATGTGTGGTCTTTTCAGGATGTTGAACACCATTTTGTTTCATGATTGCTAAAGAATAAACTATTTTGCTGCACAAACGTGTAACAACTAACATTTATTGGACAACATGCTAGATACTGTTTAAGATGATTTATATGTATTAATCCACTTAATCCTAATTGAATGTTGTGGGTCCCTTTACTATCCCTATTTTACAGCCGAGGAAACCCAAAGCCCAAGGGTGACATTTTGTTGCACCACACCAATATTTGTGGCCAGCATTGGGTTTACAGTTGGCCCTTGAACAAAACAGGTTTGAACTGTGTGGGCCCACTTATATGTGGATTTTTTTTTTCAAGAAATATTACAGTATTATGTCATCTGTGCTTGGTTGAATCCATAGATGCATAACTGTGGATACAGAGGACCAATTATGGGACTTGAGCATCTGTGGATTTTATTATCCATGGCAGGTCCTGGAACCCATCCCCCACAGACACCCCTGATGAACAACTGTAATTGCCAGTTCTTTTTTATTTTTTTGCCATAAAGGATGATACAACCAATACCTTTCCTATTCTCCTTAACCCTCCCTAGACAGAACTCCACACCTTCATCCCACCATTCAGCTTCCATAGAAACACTGTGGGAAGAAATCACAGGAGAGTCAGGGATAAAAAGGAGATCTACTGTCTCCCTGCCAGAATTGTTTTGTTCTTGTTGTTTTTACAATTCATGTTAAAATTTCAAAAATTATTTTAGAACTTCATTCGTGATATTAGATAAAACCACCTAATGCCAAGGTTGTTATAAATTAGCTATTTATGTGTAAAACATGTTTATAAGGACACCTGTTGTGAGAACATTTGCTGTCATTCCAGGAAGTAGTACAGTACTTTTCAGAAGGCACTACAACCTGGCCACTGCCACAGTCTCTGACAACTATGTGGTCTTGGGCTTAACCTCTTTGTGACTCAGTCTCCTTATCTGAAAATAAAAACTGCCTCATAGAGTTAGTGAGAGGACTAAATGAGTTAATATTTGTAAAGCTTAGATAAGCATCTGGAATAGAGACTATATCCACTAAATGTTGACTACTGTTAGTTGTTTAATTTTTCCCAATAAACAGATCCATCTGCCAGAGGTAAATCTGATGCAAAAATAACAAGAATTAGAATGACCAAGATTACCTCTTGCATTTATCTGCTCTTCATTTTTTCAATTTTTGTTTTTAAACATTTACACACTAATACTAGATAAAAAGGGGCTTCACTGGTGGCTCAGCAGTAAAGAATCTGGCTGCGACACAGGAGGAGTGAGTTCAATCCCTGAGTGGGGACGATCCCCTGGAGGAGGGCATGGCAACCCACTCCAGTATTCTTGCCTGGAAAATTCCATGGACAGAGGAGCCTGGTGGGCTACAATCCATAGGGTTGCAGAGTCAGACACGACTGAAGTGACTGGGCATGCATGCACTAGATTAAAAATTGGTTTTGAGAGGCTTCCCTGGTGGTATAGTGGATAAGAATCTACCTGTCAATGCAGGGGACATGGATTTGATCCCTGGTCTGGGAAGATTCCATGTGCTGTGGAGCAAATAAGCCCATGTGCCACAATTGCTGAGCCCACATGCCCTAGAGCCTGAGCTCCATAAGAGAAGCCACCACAGTCAGAAGCCCACACACTGCAAATAGAGAGTAGCCCCCACTTGCCGCAACTAGAGAAAGCCTGTTCAGCAACGAAGACCCAACGCAGCCATAAATAAATAAATTTTTTAAATGGGTTTTGAACAACAAGCTGGTGATAGAAGGCACTTTCAGTTTGTTGGGAGCTTGGAGAGAAAGGGGCAGAATTTATGTACATGAATGGCAGGCAGGTCAGTGGGTAAGGAAAGAATGATCTAGGGCCTGGGGGTATCAAGTCACCAGGAGCAGCTCCTGGAGGTTGTGAGTGACCTTGGTTACAATCATGGCATTTAAAAAAGCTCAAGTCCAGGGTGGACCACAAGTCCCACCCACTCTAACAGAATCTGGGGCTATTTCACTGTCAGAGTGACAATTGAGGGTCCTAGCTGAAAGAATAAACAAAAACAGTTGGACAGAAAAGACAGGTAAGCCAGACCATTTGGAGGTAATACCACATCACAATAGTAACTTAAGTAATGGCAGAAACAAGCAGGGGCCATGTCTTTTTTGGACTCCTTTCTTCATGTGCCTCCTGCCTATTTGGCCCCCAGAGTTTATAACTGCAAAGGCGAGCACTGGACCACACTGGTTGTGCCGGCTTCTCATTACACAGGCTGAGATGAAACCTGACGTTAGGCCTCATCCTCAGGAACTAACAGAAGCATGATTTGAGGGAAAGCCTAGATGGCTGGGGGGTGACAAGAGTGTGCTGAGAATCAAAGCCAGAGAATGAAATAGGAAGACCATGGAGATGATGTGTAACATGTAGACCCCGATTTCTTATTCTCTTATCTCATCCCTGAGGTTTCTTCCTAAATTGGACAAGTAGGGGTTGGGACACAAGATCATAATTTAAATTTGACCATTTCCTGATGGGAAAATATTTGCCTCTGAAGCCAAAGTTCTCACAATCACCAAAGTCTTAATGGTGATAACTCCCCAATGCCTGAGTCAGAAACCAGATTCCTACACTTGGGAAAAGTCTCACAGACCACTTGAGCAGCCTCCAGCAAATTGCAATAGCCAGCTTTCCAACAAATAATTATCAGGCCCCTACTAGGTGCCAGCCACTGGAAAAATAGCAGTAACTCAGATAACTGGGCTCTACTCTCGTGGAGCTGCCATTCTAGCTAGAAAGATAAGTGATAAATAAGATCATTTTTCAAACTGCTTTTTACTATCATTAAAATAGTAGTTTGGTTAGTGCTTCCCTGGTGGCTCAGACGGTAAAGTGTCTGCCTAAAATGCTGGAGACCTGGGTTCAATCCCTGGGTCAGGAAGATCTCCTGGAGAAGGAAATGGCAACCCACTCCAGTATACTTGCCTGGAGAATCCCATGGACAGAGGAGCCTGGTAGGCTATAGTCCATGGGGTCGCAAAGAGTCAGACACAACTGAGCAACTTCACTTTTCACTTTTGGTTAGCATTGCTGAGCGGTGGGGGAAGGAGGAAGGAGTGAGAAATAAATTTAAGCTGGTCACAACACTGTAAATCAACTACACTTCAATAAAATTTTAAAAATAAAATGACCAAAAAAGTTAAGCTGGAACCTGAATGAAAAAGCAGCCAGATGTATGACGCTCTAGACAACAAATGTGTGGATAAAGCCAGTGAGGCCAGGCAGTGACTGATTTAGAGGAGAAATCACTTGACAGGACTAGAACTGGAGTCAGTCTGCTCTTAAGATCTCAATTCCCTTTACCCAGCGGTGATTCAGGGCCAGACTGGAGCCTGAGCAAGCCTGGACCCTGGATTTGGTACCTCAGTCTCAGGTGATAGAGCTACATGGGCACAGCCATTGATTTGTCCCACTTTTTTTCTGTTAATACACTGACCTACATCTGGTTGCTTTTCAAATATTAAGCTATTCTTGCTTGGTTTTGGTGACAGCCTGCATTTACCAAGCTCTTACAACATCCATCTTACAGAACTGTCACAACAGCCCTAATGAGGTGCAACATTTGGCCCCCCTTTGAAGATGAGGAAAGTGAACCCTTGGATGGGTTTACTGCCCGTGGCCACAGATGTAGAAAACATTAGAGCTAGCATTTGGAAGCAGGCAGGAAGTAGAACTGGACTAAGTTTCTTATCCAGGATACCAGAAAGCACTACGCCCCTGGTAACCAGCCAGCAGTGTTGACAACAGCATCCCATCCCTCTCTACTTCTCTGTATGTCCCCCTACCCCCACCCCCATATCGAGTCCCAAATCAGTTTCTACTCCTGTCTCTCTTCTGATCTTCTGCACTGGTAGGTCAGCCATGCAGTCTACAACAGCTTCCAACTGCTGTGAGAAGCTGACCTCTTAGGCCTCCTCCCCAACTTCATCCTGTGTTTCTCTCACTCTTATCTGGTTATGCTCCAGTTACACTTGCTTTCTCAATTTAAAATTGTACAAATTGTTCCTGAGATCTAGAACACTCTCTTCTGTGCATGCAAACACTTCTACTCATCCTATGTGAATATTAATGATAGCAAGCACTTTGTGCCAGACACTGTTTCAAATATTTTATACAACAACCCTCTGAAGTTGGTACTTCTACTCATCCTATGTGAATATTAATGATAGCAAGCACTTTGTGCCAAACACTGTTTCAAATATTTTATACAACAACCCTCTGAAGTTGGTACTTCTACTCATCCTATGTGAATATTAATGATAGCAAGCACTTTGTGCCAGACACTGTTTCAAATATTTTATACAACAACCCTCTGAAGTTGGTACTTCTACTCATCCTATGTGAATATTAATGATAGCAAGCACTTTGTGCCAGACACTGTTTCAAATATTTTATACAACAACCCTCTGAAGTTGGTACTATTATTATCACATGTCACAGATCAGGAAATGGTGGCAAAAAGATGAAGTAACCTGCCCAAGACAGCATAGCCAGTAAGCGATGGAGTTTGATTTACACCCTGGCCACCTGGCTTCACAATCCTTGCTGTTAACCACTACACTAACACCAATTCCCAAGTTACTTTGTGTGACGTCCTCCAGTGTGGATTCATAACAATTGCTTTCTCTCATCCCATCCCCTTTGTTTGATCTCTCAGCAAGTTCTGTCAGTTCTACCTTCAAAACATATCCAGAATCTAACCTCTCCTCTCCACGTCCACTGCCGCCGCCACCATTGCTGGCTTGGACTACGGTGGTGGCCTCCTCACTGCTTCCGCCCTTGCTCTCTTCCCCAAGCCTGTCCTCCCAGTAGTCAGAGGATCCTGTTACAATCCAAGGCAGCCCACGGCCCTGCTCTGCTCAGACCCATGCTCCATCTCTCTCAGAGAAAAAGTCAGTCATCCCTGTGGCCAAGGCGGCCCTACAGGGCCAGGCTCCATCACCTCTCAGAATTCACCTCCTGCCACTTGCCCCCTTGCTCACGCTGTTACAGCTGCATTGACCTTCTTGCTGTTCCTCACACACACCAAGCAAGCTCCCACCTCAGGGCCTTTGTGTGTGCTTGCTTTTTCTTCTGCCTCTAATTCCTCTCTTCCAGACGCCAAGAAAAGGCAAGGCTGAGATATTTGGCTGGTAAGGAAATGTGTCCTCATTCAATTCAGATGTTTGCTACTTACATAGATAACAGAAGCGAGGAGAGCCACAGATGCCAGCTCATGTCCCTTGTACAGGGTAACACAGAAACAAAAAAGGGGCATGACTGCAACATGAGTGGTAGGACACTGTGGTGCCAAGCAGTTGGTGCATGCTAAGCAGTTCTATAACCTTAAATCAGGGGAGAGAAAGAACAGAAAGCCTCATACCTCTTCAGAACCTTGCAAGAGGAGAAACCGTCTCATGGCAGCCTCCTTGGTAGACAGGGAGGTTAGTGAGAAACGGCCTTGTAGCCTCTTGTGCTCTGTGTTCCGAGGATCACAGGGCGTTCCGCCAATACTTAGATGAGCTTGCCTACGTGGCCTATGTGGAGACGTGCTATGCAGTCAGAGTGCCATGCAGAACCATTCCTCTACCATTCTCCAATTTTGTCTCTAGTGTAAGGTCACTTCCTCTGAGTCACCTTCCCTAAAACATCTTGTGTAAGACCCCATCACTCTTCATTCCCTCTGCTTTATTCTCAACACTAGCCACTTTCTAACATTACATCACATACCAATTTATTACTATATTATCCATAGGCCCTAATATGTGATTCCTAAGCAAAGAAATTTGTCACAGCTGTTGCTGTGTTCCTACAATTAGTATCCGGCACACATAATAAACACTTGCCAAAATTTACTGACTATACCTAACTACCAGACACTGGTAGGTGTTTCCCATGTCTGGACTCATTCATTGGGGATAATCCCCATCTTACCACTGAGAAGACAGGTTTCTAAGAGGTCCTGGGTTTTGAAAGAAGGCAGGAAGAACCTGTGGTGCTAGGCAAAGGAATGGTCCACCTACCTGGAGAAGCCAGAGGGGTCCTGAGAGCTGGGATTGGGGAAGGGGAGCAGGAAGGGGTTCTAGGACCAGTATCTTGTGTTTTTTGCTTTTGTTTTTTGGCTGTGCTGCATGGCATGCAGGATCTTAGTTCTCCAATGAGGGATCAAATCCATGCCCCCTGCAGTGGAAGTGCAGAGTCCTAACCACTGGAATGCCAGGGAACTCCCTAGGACCGGTATCTGGAAAATATTAATGTCAGATGTAAAGAAATAGAAGCTAGCATTTCAGGGTTTCTTGAGGCCCTTGGAATAGAGATGACTGTAACTATTCAGAAGGGTTTGGGGAACAGAGCAGGCCAACAGAAAATAGCTGACTAAAAGTCATCCACTTCCCACACCAATGTGAAGGTCTTACAAACCACACCACTCAGTTTTCTTTTGAACTTTTTATTATGGAAAATCTCAAACTCACAGTGCATTGATTTAATGTACTTCCACGTACCTATCACCCAGTTTCCACAATTTTAAACACACTGCATTTTCTAAACTGAAGGTTCCATAAGCATTTGAGTGGTTTGAAGCCAACGGTCTTTGTTAAAATACAACAACTAGGAAACATCAGGGTATTTTGCACATTTAATGCATTAAAACTTTCTTCCACTTAAATAAGACAAATGGCTGGACTGTATTCCCTCCTCTCCAAAATATACTTTTTAAATGCAAAATGTACTTTTTAAATGCAAAGTTTAAAATAGAGACTGCAAGTTCTGTGCTTGAACAACTATTAAGTAGAAAGAATAAAGAAAACTTCCTGAGTTTTACTTTAAGGAAGCTTAAAATTGAATTTAGAACAGCATATTAGAAATCTTTATGCAGAACATGCTACAGACTGTTTTCAATTTAGAAGCCTTAACTTTGTGCTTTCATTATATGTTATTAAAATCCACATCCCATAGACTCTAGTGTAGTTCTCCATAACCAAACGCTAGTATTTCTGCAGTATATTGTATGCATATTCACACTGAATGGGAAAAACAAAGATTATGAAAAACTTCAGGTCTTGTCACAAATCTTGAGTAAAAAAGCTTCTGGTTTTTCAGATCTCTGAGCATTTTGATTATAAGGGATCATGGCTCATTAGCCTGGAGAAGTGCAGGAGGTAGAAGAGGAATGCAGATATGCAGGAACTGTGCGTGTTTTGTCTCTAAAAGCAGGAGGGAGGAACACTGCCCAGTTATCTACTCAATATGCTTTCTAACATACCTTAAGTATTTACAGCAACTTAGTTTAAAAACCTTTTAAAAATTATTTGACTGCCCCAGGTCTTACTTGCAGCATGTGGAATCTTTAGTTGCAGCATGTGAGAGATACCCATTTGAATGCAGAGTTCCAAAGAATAGCAAGGAGAGATAAGAAAGACTTCTTCAGTGATCAGTGCAAAGAAATAGAGGAAAACAATAGAATGGGAAAGACTATAGAGATCTCTTCAAGAAAATTAGAGATACCAAGGGAACATTTCATGCAAAGATGGGCTCAATAAAGGGCAGAAATGGTATGGATGTAACAGAAGCAGAAGATATTAAGAAGAGGTAGCAAGAATACACAGAACTACAAAAAAGGTCTTCATTGGTGTAATCACTCATCTAGAGCCAGACATCCTGGAATGTGAAGTCAAGTGGGCCTTAGGAAGCATCACTACAAACAAAGCTAGTGGAGGTGATGGAATTCCAGTTGAGCTATTTCAAATCCTGAAAGATGATGCTGTGAAAGTGCTGCACTCAGTATGCCAGCAAATTTGGAAAACTCAGCAGTGGCCACAGGACTGGAAAAGGTCAGTTTTCATTCCAATCCCAAAGAAAGGCAATGCCAAAGAATGTTCAAACTACTGCACACTTGCCCTCATCTCACACACTGCTGCTGCTGCTGCTAAGTCACTTTAGTCGTGTCCGACTCCATGCGACCCCATAGACGGCAGCCCACCAGGCTCCCCCATCCCTGGGATTCTCCAGGCAAGAATACTGGAGTGGGTTGCCATTTCCTTCTCCAGTGCATGAAAGTAGAAAGTGAGAGTGAAGTCACTCGGTCGTGTCCGACTCTTAGCGATCCCATGGACTGCAGCCCACCAGGCTCCTCCATCCATGGGATTTTCCAGGCAAGAGTACTGGAGTGGGGTGCCATTGCCTTCTCCGTCTCACACGCTAGTAATGCTCAAAATTTTCCAAGCCAGGCTTCAACAATATGTGAACCATGAACTTCCAGATGTTCAAGCTGTTTTAGAAAAGGCAGAGGAACCAGAGATCAAATTGCCAACATCTGCTGGATCATAGAAAAAGCAAGAGAGTTCCAGAAAAATATCTATTTCTGCTTTATTGACTATGCCAAAGCCTTTGACTGTGTGGATCACAACAAACTGTGAAAATTCTGAAAGAGATGGGAATATCAGACCACCTGACCTGCATCTTGAGAAATCTGTATGCAGGTCAGGAAGCAACAGTTAGAACTGGACATGGAACAGACTGGTTCCAAATCACGAAAGGACTATGTCAAGGCTGTATATTGTCACCCTGCTTATTTAACTTATATGCAGAGTACATCATGAGAAACTCTGGGCTGGATGAAGCACAAGCAAGCACAAGATCGCCAGGAAAAATACCAATAACCTCAGATATGCAGATGACACCATCCTATGGCAGAAATTGAAGACCTAAAAAGCCTCTTGATGAAAGTGAAAGAGGAGAGGGAAAAAGTTGGCTTAAAGCACAACATTCAGAAAACTGAAATCATGGCATCTGGTCTCATTACTTCATGGCTAATAGCTGGGGAAACAGTGGCAGGCTTTTATTTTTGGGGGCTCCAAAATCACTGCAGATAGTGACTGCAGCCATGAAATTAAAAGACACTTACTCCTTGGAAGGAAAGTTATGACCAACCTAGACAGCATATTAAAAAGGAGAGACATTACTTTGCCAACGAAGGTCCATCTAGTCAAAGCTATGGTTTTTCCAGTGGTCATGCATGGATGTGAGAGTTGGACTATAAAGAAAGCTGAGCACCAAAGAATTGATGCTTTTGAACTGTGGTGTTGAAGAAGACTCTTGAGAGTCCCTTGGACTGCAAGGAGATCCAACCAGTCCATCCTAAAGGAGATCAATCCTAGGTGTTCATTGGAAGGACTGATGCTGAAGCTGAAACTCCATTACTTTAGCTACATGATGCAAAGAGCTGACTCATTTGAAAAGATCCTCATGCTGGAAAGATTGAGGGCAGGAGAAGGGGACGACAGTGGATGAGATGGTTGGATGGCATTACCGAGTCAATGGACATGAGTTTGAGTAGACTCTGGGAATTGGTAATGGACAGGGCAGCCTGGTGTTCTGCAGTCCATGGGGTTGCAAAGAGTTGGACAGGAATGAACTAAACTGACTAGGGATGGAACACAGGCCCCAGGAGTCTTAGCCTCTGGACCACCAGGGAAGTCCCTGAAAAAGGTGTTTTGAGTTTCTTACACCCCCAAAACCAGAATGTAGGGAAGGTGTAGGGTTATTAGCACAGACCTACCCTTCTCTAAGTATGTCACCTCCAGTACCACTCAGTGAGGTCGATAGTATTACTCCCACTTTGCAGACATAGAACTTGAGGCACATAAAACTAAGCTAGGAAGCAGGGTCAGTGACTTCCATGTGGGGTTAGAGGGGAAAAGGTTTGGGATTTCTTCTGGACTTCAAAATGGGCAGGGGGTGGGATGTCTATGAAAATGTTTCTGTCAAATTTGTGGGGAGGGTAGGCAAGATCCAGGGCTTGAAAATACAAATACTTGTAGACCAAGGGTCTGGTCTTCACAGGTTTGGGGACACAGGTTCTCAAAGCACCTTTAAATGTGAGTTCAAGTCCCAGTGGGTTCTTGGGAAACATGCGCACTAGTGCGATTCTGGTCAAAATGAAGAGGACTAATAAGCATTTAATAAGGGTTTTGAGTCTCACATCTATAAATTGTATTGATGAGTGATGCAGTGTCAAAGAAAACTGTCTCCTAGGCCCCTTTCCTTAGAGCAAGTAAACCAGAGCTGGACAAGACTGGATTGCTGCAAGTGTGTGCTCAGTTGTGTCTGGTTCTTTGCGACCCTATGGACTATAGCCCGCCAGACTCCTCCGTCCATGATTCTCCAGGAAATACTGGAGTGGGTAGCCATTTCCTCAAGGGGATCTTCCCAACACAGGGCCACCTGGAAAGTCCAACACTCCTACACAGCACCTCAGGAAAGGTTATTTATAATTTTTATGTCACTTAGGGGATCATTTTGTTGTAGAAACTTTGTGGTTACCAGACCCTATCTCAGGCCACAATGGGAAGACATTGTACTTTCTGAGACTAAAGTGTTCCCCACCCTAGGCAACAACAGTGGGCCTCCTGCCAGATTCCACTGCCTTAACTCCCTGGGGCCCAGCACAGAATGCCTAGTACTCAACTGGCAAGGAGTGGCTGTAAGGCCCCTTTATCTGGTCCACACAGGTCTCAGAAGTTCCCAAGTCTCCATCCACCCGGCAAAGCAAATCCATGGCTGAGAGAAATGGTCCTAGGCACTGTCCCAGCTAGCTGGGAGGCAGAAGAGACAGGTCATCAGTACTGCAACTTTCACAGTACAGTGACCCATGTGGTGTCAGCTTGGATTGCTGTTTATCAACACCACTGAAATATGTGGAAAGCAGCACAGCCTGGGTTTGAACCCTGGAATCAGAATCCAGAGGCTGTGCTCCTAGAATCCTGTTTTCAAATCAGGCTTGTCCTATCTCACACCAAGATGAGTTTATTATACCTGTGTCCACCCCTATTATTTCAGGAGCAGTTGGCACCACTATTTATGACAGGATTTAGTCTCCCATTCCCCCCCGCCCCAGATGCTTACATTCTCAGTACAATCTCCTAAGGAAGGCACCTAAGATGCTCGGAGGAGACAGGAAGATCAAAACTCCAGCAGCCTTCCCAAAGCTGACACTGAGATCATCACAATGGGACCAAGAGACCACATCAGGAAACCCAATTCCAGCCACAAGGGAATTTTGCTGAGATTCCCCACCCTTCCCACAGGCCTGATGTATGTATACCCAAAGCAATTCCAAACCCAACCAAACTTTGAACCCAAGTTCTCTACCCTTCTGGCAGTCCCTGCCCACCTAACTGTATCCTTTTCTCAAAATCTCCCTCTTGGCCTTCCCCTATTTTTAATTTGTAGTAAGCCTCTATACCTTAATTTGAGCAAGAAAAAAGCACTTCAATATCAATTTGTTTTCAGATTTCATCTTTTTAATCAACTCAGTGAAGGACATCCTAAACACTACATGAAACAACAGAATTTTTTTCTTCCAGTTTAAAAAAAATGACATACACAAGTATATCTTAGAAAGTTCTATATAATCAAGGCAGAAATCTTGAGTAAAAAACACCTATAAGTTATCATGCTCTTTAATTCTTACAGTTGGAAACTGCTTCCTAATCAGGATTCAACATTGTGTACAGGTTTTTAAAATGTTTCTAGATACATACTAGTAAAAGAATCTGGCCAAACATTTCTTGGCAGAAAACCTTAAGAGCTGGAACTAAAAAAAAAAAAAAAACTGGTAAAAAAGGAAGAAATACTCAGACTCTACAAATATCTTCAGACTTTGTCTTTAAATGGGAGAAGAATTTTAAAACAAACAAAACAAACATGGAGCTTTCTGAAAGATCTTTAATAAAGTACCTTGGGAACTCAATTCAAAAAAAAAGAAAAGAAAACCAGGTTGGTTTAACTATTACAGATGTTTCAGTGCAGCTCCAAAAGTCTTTATAAATACAGTCATTTGGAGAGGTGGTCCTGGTCCTGGATCAGATTATTCCTTGTGTTTCTGAGAACAGTAAGAAGGGGGAGAATTGTGATGTTGGGAATACACTGCTACTGCTAAGTCACTTCAGTCGTGTCCGACTCTGTGCGACCCCATGGACTGCAGCCTACCAGGCTCCTCCGTCCATGGGATTTTTCAGGCAAGAGTACTGGAGTGGGTTGCCATTGCCTTCTCCGGGGAATATGCGAACATGCTTAATTCCCAGGGTTGACGAGGATGCTGAAAGGCTGGAAACCCCTCCATCTCTTACATGCTCAACAGGAGATGATTATAGACAAGACAGGTGGCCCCCCAACCCCCACTTCCATCAAAGCAGACTAGCCTTAACAGGCACCTGAAAGCAAGAGAGGCCTAGGAATGGTTGTCAGGTGGGCCTGTTGAGGTATGCACATACAGGGGGAAAGGTGAGAGCGACAGGATAAGACTGGTGGACAGAGGTCTCTTAAATGGCAACACAGAAGTCTCACTTACATTAGGTGCACATACCTCATCTCAGTTGTCATAATTGTCCCTGTAATTTCCCCCTGAGTAGCGGTCATAACCACCCTGGCTTCTGGGAAAAAAACATACGTAGTAGTATCACAGCAATGTATTATATATTCTGCAGTATTACTAAACACCATGATAAGTTAAACATGAATATCAAGTAAAACTCAATCATATGGTATATAATATAGCATATTAAATATTACCACCATAATCAAGACAGTACAATGAACATATGTCACCATCTACTGCACATTCCAATTACATGACCTAACAAATTATTTACCAATGTTATACTTAACCCAAAATATTGCTTCATACTTGCTTTATAACTTCATTACAATTTGCAAACACTATTAGCACCACAGCAAGGTATGTATGAATACTCAGGCAACTGAGCTTTTTAAATTTTTGAGCAAGAAACTGAGTTTTTAAAAAATTTTTTTAAAAGTTTATTCATTCATTTCCCTGCACTGGGTCTTAGTTGCTACACACGGCATTTTCAACCTTTGAGGTGGCACGTGGCATCTTTTTTAGTTGTGGCATGTAGGGTCTAGTGCCCTGACCAGGGATTGATCCCAGGCCCCCTGCATTGGGAGTACAGTCTTAGCCACTGGACCACCAGATAAATCCAAGATGAATTCTTAGTGAGAGGGAAGAAGCACCAGCATACCCTAACCCCTTGGTTACCCACCTGCCACCATAGTCTCTGGACCTTCCATATCCATATCCGTATCCGAATCCATATGCTCCAGGTCGATTGTCATACCTGCCACTTCCATAGCCCTGGTCCCCACCACCTACAATAGAGAAGAAATATTTTGAATGGCAATTGTCTAGACCTAGACTGCTAATAGGCAACTCTCCTCCATACCCCATGATCAAACTTACCAATTAACTTACCTCTAGGGTAGCCACGACCACGTTCATAGCCCCCAAAGGCACCCCCTCGTGATCCCCGGGCTGACTTGCCAGCGTGGTCTACACGGATCTGACGACCATCCAGAGACTAGGTGTGGGGAGACACAAGGGTGGATGGGTTGGTGGTCAAACAGGGCAGGGGTGAGGTAGGAGTGGGCTGGGCAAGTGGGCAAAAGAGCCCAGAAATTCCTGCTGGGCACCAGGTTCTGGGTGCCATATTCCAGAACAAGCTCCTTTGACCGAAATGGTTTTATCTGGAGCTACAGAATCCCACAAAATTACCTGAATCCACCATGTTTCCCCTGCTACTACTTACATCTTGACCGAACTCAGGTTGAATTCTCCTCCCCACTCCTCTAAGCTGCCCGACTATTAGGGCTAGACAGACACCTCTCTTGGTCTGAGGCTTCAGAGTCCATCCCAGAAGACTCACGAGGTCCTCTCCGGGCCAGGCCCGCAGGTCTGCAGACTCTACTACCTAAGCCCAGAGCAGGTCAACCATCCACAGGTGGCTTCTCGGCCTCATGCAGGACCAGTCGTCGCCTCCCAGGCAGCCCGGCTCTGTCTGCCGCTGCCCTCCACCCCCTAGAACAGAAGGCAGTCACGCTCCTGTGAGTGGGCACTGCGGGGCTTGGTGGCCGCGCTGCCCCAAGCAGACACAGAGGGAAAAACAGAATGGTCCAAGTGACAGATGGACGCAGGGCCCCTATGCAGGTAGGAGATCTCACCTCTCCATTCATGGCTCTCATGGCATTTGAGGCATGCTCCGGATTGGTGAAGGTGATGAAGCCAAAACCCCGGGATCGCTGAGTCTCCCGGTCCTTGACGACCACCACTGGGAAAGACAGGAGAAAGAGCTAAGAGGACAAGTAGTAAACGGTGTTAAGAATGGACCCTCCTTCCACTAAAACTCAATGGAAACTTATTGGGTTCTCAGTCTTAGGCCTAGGAACAAAGGCAGGAAAAGGGTAAGGCCTGGGGTTCTAACCTTTCTCTCCTGTTTACTGAAATGCATGGGACCCAGACTTTCTTCCACAATCCCCCCATCACGCACCTGGCCCATTTCTCACCCTCAGAAATAGGTCCAAAGCTGCTGAAGTGGTCTTCCAGAGCCCGCTCATCAGTGTTGAAGTTGAGCCCTCCCACGAAGAGCTTCCCTTCTTCAGAAGACATGGCAGTAAATTCAAGTCCTGTGTTGAGGATATGGAGAATAGGAGAAACTGTGGAGATGGGATAAAGAAGAGGCTGGAGAAGTGAGAAAGGATGAAGGAAGAGAGAACAGAGAGGAGACAAAACAAGCAAAACAACAACAACAACAACAACAAAAAGCCGGGGTAACCAAGCACAGACAAAGACGAAAAAGACAGAAACCTCTGGAGTCGGTGCCCACACAATATCCCCTACCCAACGCCCGTCATTTTGTACACCTGCGCATGCCCAGAACAACCTTGAACAAGATGGCGGCGGTCACATGCAAAAAGAGCCCCCTCCCCCCATCCGCCTCCGCCGTCGCATGATCACGGCTGCCACCCACGCCGCCAGCCCTTCCCGGCGTTTCCTGCACTCAAATATAGCGCGCCAGCCTCACACCAACCAAAAAGTGTCACCTCCAAGCACGGAACCCACCCGATCCAGTGAAGCCCAAGCCTATATGTCAGAGGCCGTTACTTCTCACTCGCGCATCTCGCTCTCAACCGGCGCATCAAACGTCAGTGAGACGAGTAACAGCCGCTCCGCAAAATATATGCTACTTACCTGCAAACTAACAATAACTCAGAAGAGAGCCACCACAAACGAGCCGAGACTGGGGAGGTTGCCGCGCGGCAACACGCTAATAAAGGGCACAGAGTGGACACGTCACAGAACTTCCGCCACGCGTGCCGCCGTGCGCGCTCATTGGCTAAGGTCAGTGAGGCGGAGCGGGAGGAAGGGATAACAGCTTGAAGGGAGCGAGGAGCTGAGCACGATTCCGGAAAAGGACTGGAGGTTTGTAATGTTGATGCAACCTAACATCAGCATCTCGGAGAAGGCAATGGCACCCCACTCCAGTACTCTTGCCTGGAAAATCCCATGGACGGAGAAGCCCGGTGGGCTGCTGTATATGGGGTCGCACAGAGTCGGACACGACTGAGCGACTTCACTTTCACTTTCATGCATTGGAGAAGGAAATGGCAACCCACTCCAGTGTTCTTGCCTGGAGAATCCCAGGGACGGGGAAGCCTCGTGGGCTGCCTTTTATGAGGTCGCACAGAGTCGGACACGACTGAAGCGACTTAGCAGCAGCAGCAACATCAGCATCTGCCCAGCCATCTTCATCCCTTATGCTCTCACACCCGTTTCCGTCTCTGACATCACCCTTACCACCCTTGATGTCATTTCCCTCATTGATTCTGACGTCTTTCTCTAGGTTCCTTGAGGACATAATTACTGTCCTCTGATACCCTTTCACCTTCTAGTCCTCCGAGCTCATACCCCCTCGAGGGCCCGATGTTTTTTATCTCCCCACTGACCCTGACGTCATCACCATTCACAGTCCTTAACATCAGACATTCCTTCGTTTCTTAGACCCTGACCCCGATCCCTTCATTTCCTCCTCTGTGCCCAACATCTAGCCACCTGTTATGCCACTCTTCCCCCTGGCATCGTTTCTTCTCATTTATAACCTCAGCCCTTATCCTTACCTGACAGCTTCCTGAAGCCAGTTTCTCGAATTCCCCACCAACAAACCACCTGAGGTGCCTTCTACAAAAGAGAATGCTTCGGTCTTCAAAAGGAGTAAATCCCAATCCAACAGAATGATTTCTGCTGTCACTCAGAGTTGCTGAACCCTTGATCCATGCAGAGGACGCAATAAGTAAAGGACAGATCGTCTGAGCCCACTGCCCACAATTTGTTCTTGTCCGCCTTCTGAGCGTCTGAGCTACCTTTACAATGAATGGATTTGACAGACTTTTTGTTTCTGAGCTCCCCATCAGGGAAGAATGGGTTAGTTGCCCTCAGAGACTTGAAATATGTCATCCATAGAATGGACTCGTCCAGCCTGTTAAGGATCAGCACCCCAAATACAGACTAGATCTGTTAACTTTTGGGATACAGTATGGTGAAAAAGTGAAAGTGTTACTAGTCTCTCAGTTGTGTCTGACTCTTTGCAATCTGATGGACTAGCCTGCCAGGATCCTCTGTCCATGGGATTCTCCAGTCAAGAATACTGGAGTGGGTTGTCATTACCTTCTCCAGGGGATCTTCTCAACCTATGCGTTGAACCCAGGTCTCTTGCACTGTAGGCAGATTCTTTACTGTCTGAGGCACCAGGGAAGCCCCCTTACAGAGGACAGTTAGAATAGATTTACCCTAATTCCTAAGAGCCCTGGGATTTTTCAGAGTGCTCAATGAGCATTGTCTTCTTTCTTAAAGTTACCAGTTGCATTAGCCCCTAAAAGAGAGCCAGCTTGTCCTTAGAAACTTTCAAGTCAGTCATTGAATTCTCTAACTATGAAAGTACTAGGTGGCATCTTCTTTTGATATAAAGCTGTTGCATCTACAGTGGAAATCTGTTGTTTGGTGTAGCCACCTTTATTAGTTATTTTAACTAGATCTGGATAAGTTGCTGCCACTTCTACATTAGCACTTGTTACTTCAACTTGCGCTTTTATGTTCTGGAGACAGTGTTTGTTAACACTCATGATCCAACCTCTGCTAGATTTGGACTTTTCTTCTGCAGCTTCCTTCACCTCTCTCAGGCTTAACAGGACTGAAGAGAGTTACGGCCTTGCTCTGGTTTAAGCTTTGGCTTAAGGGAATGTTGTGGGTGGTTTG
The DNA here is from genome assembly GCF_019923935.1 of Bubalus bubalis. Lineage (NCBI taxonomy): Eukaryota > Metazoa > Chordata > Mammalia > Artiodactyla > Bovidae > Bubalus > Bubalus bubalis. Next base: position 56,081,002 of record NC_059181.1, read on the forward strand.
ATCCTCTATCCAAACCACTAAAACCTTCTCCATATCAGCAGTCAGGCTGTTTCTCTTTCTTATCATTTATGTGTTCACTGGAGCATCACTTTTGATTTCTTTCAAGAACTGTCCCTTTGCATTCACAACTTCAGTAACTGGTTACAAGAGATCTGGATTTCAGCCTGCCTCAACTCCTGATGTGCCTTCCTCACTAAGTGTAATCATTTCTAGATTTTTATTTGAAGTGAGAGACTCTTCCTGTCACTTGAACATTTTGAGGCAATTGTAAGTTTATCAAGTGGCATAATTTCAATATTATTATGTCTCAGGGAAAGAGAGGCCTGAGGAGAGGGAGAGGGACAGAAAGTAGGGCAGTTTGAACATACATTTGTCATTTAAGCTTGCCATCCTAGAGTCACGGATTATTGGTAACATCAAAGATCACTGATCATAGATCATCATAACAAATACAATAATAATGAAAAAGTTTGAAATATTGCAAAAATTACTGTAATGTGACACAGAGATAGGCAGTGAGCAAATGCTATTGCAAAAATGGTGCCAACAGACTTGCTGAATGCTGAGTTGCCCACAAACCTTCAATTTGTTAAAAAGAAAAAACAAAACCCATGATACAGAAGGAGACTCATAGACACAGAAAACAAACTTAATAGCTACCAAAGTAGGAGGGGTTATTTGGGAGTATGGGATTAACAGATGCACATTACCACACATAAAATGGATAAACAACAACGACCTACTATATAGCACAAGGAACTATATTCAATATTTTGTAATAAACTATAATGGAAATGAATAAAGAAAAAACTCACAATATCTGTAAAGCACAATTAAAATGAGGGATGCCTGTACTAAGAGTTAGGGGAAGTCAGAAGTGGTTTGCAACACTTCCCTGGTAAGTTGGCTGGTAAAGAATCCACCTGCAAAGCAGGAGATGCTGGTTCAATTCCTTGGTTGAGAAGATCCCCTGGAGAAGGGATAAGCTACCCACTTCAGTATTTTGGGGCTTCCCTGGTGGTTCAGACAGTAAAGAATCTGCCTGCAATGCATGAGACCCGGATTCCATCCCTGGGTTGGGAAGACACCCTGGAGGAGGGCATGTCAACCCACTCCAGTATTCTTCACTGGAGAGTCCCCATGGACAGAAGAACCTGGTGGGCCCCAGTCCATGGGGTCGCAAAGAGTCAGACACGACTGAATGACTAGGCACAACAAACTATAGTGGAAAAGAATTGAAAAAAGAAAAAGACTCATGATATCTGTAAAGCACAATAAAGCAAAGCACAATTAAAATTAGAGGTGCCTGTATTAAGAGTTGGGGAGAGCAGAGGTGGTTCACAACACTTCCTCAGACAATAGTTTCAGAGATGAGCATCCATACACAGGGCAGGAGGAGAAAAACTCATGACCAGTATAGGCAGAAACCAGGCACATAGTTACAGCTTTCACTGATTGGTTGAGCAAGGAGCAGGAGGGGATGTGAAGCTTGTTGCAAAAGAATGGGAAGAGCTGAAATGTCTTATGGCTCAGCCCATCTAAAGTCTATCATGCCTACCTCAGATCCATTAAGAAACCACAGCCAAAGGACTCGGGTTTTCTGCAGTAGATCCTGCCTACTATAATTCCTGTTTCTTGGGGAGATTTCACCAAGACAAACTTCCATAGGAAATCACAGATGAGGCAATGACTGGCATCCGGGCTCTACTGTCTCATAGTAGATAATGCTGATGAAGACAACCTATTGCCAAGACAGAAACTGACCCCCAAAATTATAGATATATTTTTGAGATCAGCCCCACTGCCCTGCCATTCCATTTTCCAGGGTATCTTCCTGACCCAGGGATCAAGCCTGGGTCTCCCACATTGTAAGCAGACTCTTTCCTGTCTGAGCCACTAGGGAAGCCCCTGCATCCACAAAATGGACTTGTCTGACTTTTGCCATATCCAGACTTCCTACGCCTAGGATAGACATGAAGAGATTTCACATTGTCCACATATGTACTAGTTTTAGCCCTCTGAGAATCTGAGCCTCCATGCAAAAAGAGAGGTACTTATTTACCTCTCAAAGTGTCTGAGCTCTGATCACATTCTACAGTTTGTGACACATCATCATAGTTGTTCTATGCAGTCTCTTGTTTTACTTATTCTTTTATTCCTGCACCCGACTATCATTCTTTCATTCCCACGGTTAACTATGTTATTGAGTTTTATGTGTATCTCTTGGTATGATTCCATATAAAATCGGTATTTTGTGTATATTTTTGATTAAAGTAAATGGTAGTGTTATTTTTTTAAACTTTTTTTCTCAACCAGTATTATGTTTTTAAGATCCATCTGTGATAATTCCCTGGCAGTCCATTGGTTAAGACTCTACGCTTTCATTCATGGGGCCCAGGTTTGATCCCTGGTCGGGGAACTAAGATCACACAAGTTGCACCACACAGTCAAAAACAAAGAGAAACGAATGGAAGTCTTGTTGGGAATACACTGTAGTAATAGATTTGGGGCAAAATAATATATTAGCTGTGGAGGTTTTAAGAAATGATCATAAACTCTATGATAGTGCCCCCATCAGAAGTTGGAGCCTAGTTCCCTTGCCCTTGAGGGTGGGCTGGACTTAGTGAGTCACTTGTACTGCACAGAATGAGCATGTCACTTCCAAGACTAGGTCATAAAAGGCACTTAGGCTTCCTGCTCTCACACAGACTGCTTTCTCTGTGGGATGGTATCTGGTAGATCAGGCAGCAGCCCTATGGAGGAACTGAGGCCTCCTGCTAACAGCTATGTGAGCGGGCCTTCTTGGAAGTGGAGTCAAGCCTTCAGATAACTGCAGCCGCCTTCCACATCCTGACTGCAGCCTCATGAGAAATTCAAGGCCATAACACAGCTAAGCCACTCCCAGAATTCTTGCCCACTGAAACTTAGATAATGTCTATTGTTTTAAGTTTGGGAGTAATTTGACATCAATACATAGTTGACACATCATAAAATCTTCCCAGCAAAAAGCATGGAATGTCTTTATTATGCCCAGCTTTGCACGAAATGTTCTCTTGTTCTTGAAGAGATTTCTAGTCTTTCCCATTCTATTCTCCAGGCAAGAATACTGGAGTGGGTAGCCATTCCCTTCTCCAGGGGATCTTTCTGACCCAGGAATCAAACCCAGGTCTCCTGCATTGCAGGCGGATTCTTTACTATCTGAGCCACCAGGGAAGCTGCCTGGATAAGCCCTAGTTATGACTTTTTAAAAAAACATACACTGTTGAACTCAGGTAGCTAATATTTTACTACAATTTTTACATCTATATTCATTAATGAAATAGGTCTGTAACTTTATTGTGTTGTATCTTCTTTATCTGGTTTTAGAATGAAGACTATACTAGCCTCAAAAAATGAGCTGAACAGCTTTTGCTTTTTTCCTATTTTCTGGAATAATTTGTATATTTGGGAATTAACAGTTCCTTGAAAGTTTGATAAACTGTATCTGTAAAACCATCTGGGTCTGTGCTTGAAGCTTTTGTTACAGTGAGATAGAGTGTCTTTATCATTTCAATCTTTCTTAAAACTTGTTACAAGTTTTCAATTTCTTTTTGCATCAATTTGAGCACATTTTAGTTTTTCCAGAAATTTAAGCCTTTCATCTAGGTTTTACATACCATACTTAGCCTTTTTGTGTCTAGTTTCCCTTTTTTCTGTATTTTGCATTCTTTTAAAGCAGTCTTGGCAGAAGCCTATCAATATTTTCAAAGAACCAGTTTTTAATTCTGCTATTCTTTATCATTACTTTCGGAAAAGGCAATGGCAGCCCACTCCAGTACTCTTGCCTGGAAAATCCCATGGACGGAGGAGCCTGGAAGGCTGCAGTCCATGGGGTCACTGAGGGTAGGACACGATTGAGCGACTTCACTTTCACTTTTCACTTTCATGCATTGGAGAAGGAAATGGCAACCCACTCCAGTGTTCTTGCCTGGAGAATCCCAGGGACAGGGGAGCCTGGTGGGCTGCCATCTATGGGGTCACACAGAGTCGAACACGACTGAAGTGACTTAGCAGCAGCAGCAGCATCACTACTTTAAAAACTATCTTTGGCATTTATTTCCTTCCTTACAATATTTCCTTCATGAGTCATGGAGTCATGGGTTTGTTCCTCTGCTCTTTCTCCATCTTTTTTATTTGAATGCTTAGATGATTTATTTTTCAACCTTTCTTCTCTCCTGATGAATGTACTTAAAGCTGTATATTTTCTTTTAATAACTGATTTTGCTGTGTCCCAGAAATTTTGCATGTAGTGTTTTTATTAAGTTCTAAATATTTCTAAAGTTCCCTTATGATTTCTTCTTTCACCCAGGGGTTATTTAGTAGTTTCCAAAAATGGGAGTCTTTTTTTTTTTTTTTGGCCAGGCCATGTGGGATCTCAGTTCCCCTACCAGGGACTGAACCTGGTCCATGGTAGTAAAAGCCCAGAATCTTAACCACTACCAGAGAACTCCTAGAGCCTTTTTTTGTGTGTGCAAGAAATAGCTTTTCATTATTGCTAATTTTAGGGCTTCCTAGATAGCACTAGTGGTAAAGAAGCCGCTTGCCAATGCAGGGGACACAGGAGACTGAGGTTAGATCCCTGGGTCAGGAGGATCTTCTGGAGGAGGGCATGGAAACCCATTCCAGTATTCTTGCTGGGAGAATCCTATGAAAAGAGGAGCCTGGCAGGCTATGGTCCATAGGATTGCACAGAGTCAGACATGACTGAAGCACCTTAGTACACTGCTAATTTTATTGCATTGTGTTCAGAGAACGTGGTAATATTGATACTTTTGAGTTCATTGAGGATTTCATTGTGCCCTCACAGGGTCCATTTTTGTAATTAATTGTAAGCATAAAAGGAGTCTTCTCCATTTGTTAAGTGAAGGATTATATAGGAATGTGTGTCATATATTTGAAATTATATGCCAAGCTTAAAAATATATTGTTCAAGGAGAAGGCAATGGCAACCGACTCCAGTACTCTTGCCTGGAAAATCCCATGGACGGAGGAGCCTGGTAGGCTGCAGTTCATGGGGGTCACGAAGAGTCGGACACGACTGAGTGACTTCACTTTCACTTTTCACTTTCATGCATTGGAGAAGGCAACGGCAGCCCACTCCAGCTACTCTTGCCTGGAAAATCCCATGGATGGAAGAGCCTGGTGTGCTGCTGTCTATGGGGTCGCACAGAGTCAGACACGATTGAAGCGACTTAGCAGCAGCAGCAACATAAAATGAGTATTTCAGAAGATAGAACTTCTGTCATAGAGACGGTCAGAAGACCATAACTATATTTATTCTTTCAGGTTCTAGGAGGTATGGGGATCTTCAGGGAGTGCAGGCTGTCACATTGTTGGTGGAGCCCCGGGGCAGCCAGCACAGGGAGAGGCAGGAAGCCTGGCCCCTGGTCCTGGGGGCCTATGTGCTTCAGGTTTGGAGTCTGGGCTCCACCCAGTGGCAGCCTGGAAACAGTAGCTTCCTCCAGTCACTGGCTCTGTGAGCCATAGCAGCTGGCATGATGTGGCCATCTGTGGACATCTCACTGGTAAAGATGTGTGCTTTGCTTGGCCACACAGTGCTTTCATCTGAGAACTGAGTGTGTTTAAGTAGGCCTGAGGGAGCTAGGGTCAGCCAGGCTTTTTCAGAGTGCACCAGGCACACAGACTGCATCCACAGCTTGGTGGACACTTCTCTGCTGTCCAGGTGACTTAAAGACAGTGTTTGGAAAAAGTCCTTGGCTGGCTTTAATTCCTACTAGGCACTGTAATGACGATGACATAGGTAAGGGAAAGAGGGCTAAAGCTGCCCCAAGTGTCCCAGGCTAATGAATAGGAGAAGTTGTCTGTCGAAGTGTGGCTTGTGGTTATTTTGCATTTGCATTGGATCCTGTAACCAGGATGAATAGTCTATCCCCAAATCCGTTAGTGATTTGCCAGCCCTCCAACCCTAAAACAATTCTCTTCCACTTTTTGCATTAAGAAACATAGCAGTTACATCCTTGGGCAGCAGACCAGAGTGTATAACCTGATCTCCTCAACCTCATCTTGCTTTCTGAGTCCTATATTAAGCATTGAATTTTTTTAAGGATAATTTACTTAGAAAGGCAAGGAGGAAACAAACTTTGAAGGGAGAGATGAGACATTTATTGTTGCAAAGCCGAGAGACAGGTTCTTCAAGTCTGCATGAAAGTATTCTGGGAGCAGTATTTAATATGCTAAAGGATATGAGTTCTTTAATGAAGAAGTTTGATTTTTCATCTGCTAGTTACAAGCTGTAAAATGAAGCTTTGTCTCCCTGGCAGGCAAATTTTGGTTTGGTTTAGTGGAAGTTCAAGCCAGTGGCCATTTTCCCTAAGGCGGGGTGATAAGTTTAGGAATACCCAGCTCTGAGAAGGGCCAGTGGACTAATCCTGAACCCTTGAACTATTATCTGCTTCAGCAGTTTTGGAAAGTAGCCTGTTAGGA